>NW_022990614.1:0-450000 GCF_902827175.1 Gymnodraco acuticeps | reverse complement strand
ACTATAACATGTCCCACACATCTCCATCATGATTGAGTTGTTTGTTCATGATATATTGGCAAATACAAAATACTTTTAAGACTCCAAGGTATAATTTCTACTTGAGGAATTTCTTTATTTTGCTTCTTTTATTAAGCATCATGCATTATTCAACTGGCCCTTGCATAACAAGCTGAAACTCTATTAAAAAAGGTTACAAAAGGATGTAACCCACAACGGTCTGAATTTAAACTGAAGAGATCTGGCAGGTTTACACTCGCAGAACAAATGTTGACACTAAAGTACATTTCCTGTGTTTCTGTCTTCAGGCCAGAGTTGATGAGGTTTGTGCAGGACCTGCGTTTCTCCAGCGGAGGCAGTCTGAACAACATGGCTCTGCAGGACATGGTGGGGGGTGTGACCCAGCTGATCCTGGACCATCAGGTAGGGTTAAAGGCCAAACTTTCAGACCTCAGGCATGACCAGAGATGGCAAAAGTACACACATCCTTTTCTCAAGTAGAAGTACAGATACTCGTGTTTAAAAATACTCTGGTAAAAGTAGAAGTACTGACTAAACTTCTTTACTCAAGTGAAAGTAAAGAGGGCTTTGAAATGTACTTCAGTAAAAAGTCCCCATAACTAGCAGCTGTTTTAAAGAGTACCTGACCTCCCTTTATATTAATAGAACAATAATGTCATTGTTAGCTAATGAATGTTTCCATGCTGAACAACGGCAACATGACTACGTTTTCATTGGTCCCTCTTCTTTAGAGAAGACCAGGAAATGATGGATACACGGATCGTGTTCAAATCAATAGGCACGCAATGACTCTAAATAATAATGATCACGCCACCAAACACATTCAAACTAAAGGAACCAGCCTGTTTGGAAAATGTAAGAAGTAGAAAGTTCAGGTATTTGTGTTCAAAATGTAAGAAGTAGAAAGTAAAAAGTCATCAGAAAAATAAGTAGCGGAGTAAAGTACTGATACCAGAAACATGTACTTAAGTACAGTAATGAAGTATTTGTACTCCACTACTTCCCACCTCTGGCCATGACATACAGTGGGGCAAACAAGTATTTAGTCAGCCACCAATTGTGCAAGTTCTCCCACTTAAAAAGATGAGAGAGGCCTGTAATTTTCATCCTAGGTACACTTCAACTATGAGAGACAGAATGGGGGGAAAGAATCCAGGAAATCACATTGTAGGATTTTTAATGAATGAATTGGTAAATTCCTCGGTGAAATAAGTATTTGGTCCCCTACAAACAAACAAGATTTCTGGCTCTCACAGACCTATAACTTCTTCTTTAAGAGCCTCCGCTGTCCTCCACTCGTTAACTGTATTAATGGCACCCGTTTTAACTCGTTATCAGTATAAAAGACACCTGTCCACAACCTCAAACAGTCACACTCCAAACTCCACTATGGCCAAGACCAAAGAGCTGTCAAAGGACACCAGAAACAAAATTGTAGACCTGCACCAGGCTGGGAAGACTGAATCTGCAATAGGTAAGCAGCTTGGTGTGAAGAAATCAACTGGGAGCAATTATTAGAAAATGGAAGACATACAAGACCACTGATAATCTCCCTCGATCTGAGGCTCCACGCAAGATGATCACAAGAACGGTGAGCAAAAATCCCAGAACCCCACGGGGGGACCTAGTCAATGACCTGCAGAGAGCTGGGACCAAAGTAACAAAGGCTACCATCAGTAACACACTACGCCGCCAGGGACTCATATCCTGCAGTGCCAGACGTGTCCCCCTGCTTAAGCCAGTACATGTCCAGGCCCGTTTGAAGTTTGCTAGAGAGCATTTAGATCAGTGGTTCTCAACTGGTCAGGCCTCGGGACCCACTTTTTACTTGGTCAATACATTGCGACCCAACATTTTGAAGCACTGAAATCTATTCAACAAAAAATCGTGCTGTAATATATACGCTTTTCAGCATACAATATTCATAAAAGTGAAGTACAGTGCATATATCCCTTCACAGAACAAAAGTATGCTTTTAAAAAAGGTTTAATGAGATGATGGAATCAAAGCTGAACTATATAAAAAGGCACGCATGCTGAAAACCCAACCCCAGCAGGGGGGTCTGGGGGGATTCTCCCCCAGAAGATTTTTAGAAATACTAACATAAACTAAGCATTCTGGTACACTGAGAAGAAAATAAATAAATCTATTACTACCCGACATATTAATAATATTTTATGCCATTGTTTGTTTTTCACTTTGTTCTGACATCTTGCTGCGAGAAGAGTAAAGAGGAGATAGTCTGTGTGACTTACTTTAAATTGTGGGTAAGGGTAGATGGCTCCCATTGTTCTGTGACCTGTCAGTCATCAGACCGGGGTCATATTTCATTATGTGTTCATTTCTATCTGAAGTTGTAACCATGGATGTATAAAGAAGAGTTCTACCGCAAAGTTATTCTCCGTGGGGACTTCCGGCAACAATCTTGATTCTGATTGGCCAGAAGAGTCGAAAAAACATCAGCAAAGACATGTTATTAAGAAGATGATCACTATGTGACAGTAGTTTTCAAAACCGTTTATGGTCTCTGGTACTTCCAGTCCAACGCCGACTGCATGCACAGCATTAGAAAATCGGGCCTTCAAAATAAAAGTTTGACTTTTTACCCAAAAAAAAAAAAAATACAATTTTTTTTTTTCTTCACTCACACATCCGCGACCCACTCGAAACGGGTCCACGACCCACCAGTTGAAAACCACTGATTTAGATGATCCAGAAGAGGATTGGGAGAATGTCATATGGTCAGATGAAACCAAAATATAACTTTTTGGTAAAAACTCAACTAGACGTGTTTGGAGGAGAAAGAATGCTGAGTTGCATCCAAAGAACACCATACCTACTGTGAAACATGGGAGTGGAAACATCATGCTTTGGGGCTGTTTTTCTGCAAAGGGACCAGGACGACTGATCCGTGTAAAGGAAAGAATGAATGGGGCCATGTATCGTGAGATTTTGAGTGACAACCTCCTTCCATCAGCAAGGGCATTGAAGATGAAACGTGGCTGGGTCTTTCAGCATGACAATGATCCCGAACACACCGCCCGGGCAACGAAGGAGTGGCTTCGTAAGAAGCATTTCAAGGTCCTGGAGTGGCCTAGCCAGTCTCCAGATCTCAACCCCATAGAAAATCTTTGGAGGGAGTTGAAAGTCTGTGTTGCCCAGCGACAGCCCCAAAACATCACTGCTCTAGAGGAGATCTGCATGGAGGAATGGGCCAAAATACCAGCAACAGTGTGTGAAAACCTTGTGAAGACTTACAGAAAACATTTGACCTCTGTCATTGCCAACAAAGGGTATATAACAAAGTATTGAGATTAACTTTTGTTAATGACCAAATACTTATTTTCCACCATCATTTGCAAATAAATTCTTTAAAAATCAGACAATGTGACTTTCTGGATTTTTTTTTTTCTCTCATAGTTGAGTTATACCTAGGATGAAAATTACAGGCCTCTCATCTTTTTAAGTGGGAGAACTTGCACAATTGGTGGCTGACTAAATACTTTTTTGCCCCACTGTATATGTATAATATGTAAAAATGTCATACCATAATATGTCTTAAAACATGTGATAGTATATTATTTTATAAAAATGCCATAAAATAAGTCATACATAGTGTGTCGGGAAAAAAAGCCATATTATAGTATGTCGGAAAAAATCTCATGCTTTAAGTATGTTGTGAAAAATTGCATTGAAAGAAAGTCATAGCATAGAATGTAGTAAACATGTCATGCTCTGAATGTTAAAGAAAGGTCTAAAAAAAAATGTCATAAAAAGTGAAAATCACAATTTATTTTATTTTGTATAAATCAAATATTTTTCTTTCTTTCAGGAGAAACTAAATGCAGCCAAATTGAACGCCAAAGGACGTGGCAGTCCGGCTCAGTGCGCCGCGCCGGTCTGGCAACCGATTGGACACCCGAGAGTCAAACACTCTGACGCAGTAAGTCCTGAAATCAGTCCTTAGTAAGACCTGCAGGATAATACTAGAACATCAGAATAACTTTATTAGTCCCACAGAGGGGACATTTACATTGTTACAGCAGAGAAGAGCCAAAGACAGCTTAATGTTACCTAAGAAACATAATTTAGTCTGTTCTTGTTATTGATGAAACTGATCTATGAGTCTTATTAGTTTTACTGTCTATCAAATTGTAATGATTGTATGACTTCATGAATTTGACTTGACAGACTGTACGTGGTTTGTCATGCTTTGCTTTCTGTTATTTTGTTCATGTAAGACGTTGCTTTTGTCGGGACCCCCTTGAAAACAACATGGTGCATCTCAAGGGGTTTATCCTAATAAATACATTTCTATATATATATATATATATATATATAAAAATACTAAAGTTAAAGGTCACCTATCATGCTATTTTTAGGCAATAGCATAGGTCTCAGATATATAAAAAACATATCAATGAAGTGTTTTGCTCAAAATACCAAACAGATCACCCATTCTAGCCATGCCTCATATCCCTCCATTTCACTTCCTGTTTCAAAAGTGCTGATTTTGGGTATAAAGCTTTAAAAAATAAAAAGGAGGGGTCTGAGCTCATGCGGGACCCGGCAGCTACTGTCTAAACTAAATACTGCCGTGATGAAACTCCATATCATGGATTATCAAGGATTATCTCTGAAACAGTATGGAGCTCAAAGGCTTTCTCTCTTGCCGGTTATACCACAAGGTGAGTTCCTTTTTTACTTCCTGCTTCTTCACACACATGCTCTCCAGTACAGGTTAGCTCTGAGTGTTAGCGATGCTAATGTAAACACCGACCATATTACGTCCAAAACAGTTGGGCATTGTTTCTGATGGCAACTTTCTGATAGGCCCGTGGGTCCACATTTCAGATATTACGTCATATCGGACGCAAATCTGGATCAGCTCCGTTGTTCCCCCGTTTTTAGATATTTGGGTACGGAGGAAAAGAGAGAAGGTTTTATTTTCTGACGCTGCGTGAGTTGCCCGACACACCGGGGACACATATTCATATATAAAAGACATAAAAAAGTGCATTTTGCATGATAGGTCCCCTTTTAGAAAATTATAATAGAAATTACACAATTTACAAAATACACATCCTGTAACAGTTCTGAGGATTTAGCGGACAGGTATATATTGCACATAGTTGGTATGAAAACTAAACTGACTTAAAGTTCTTAAGGTATCCCTGCAAGTTACTATGGGATTAATTCAGCTTTCTCATCTTGACTCCATTCTGTTTTTGTTTTGCAGCTGAACGTGGAGGACCCGTGCATCATCTGTCACGAGGACATGAGTCCGGACGACATCTGTGTGCTGGAGTGCCGACACAGCTTCCACGACAAGGTGAGCCAATCACATCATAGGAGAGGATGTCATGACACATTATGAAGGTTTTATTATATAAATTGTTATAAAAACATATAGTCCCATAAAAGCCATTCAAAAGATGCAATTATTTGTTAAAACGCTTTTATAAACTGAAGAAATAAGCAGTGATGATTTATTATTATCACCTGGCAGCGTCAGATCAGTTTGCAGAGTCGTATTCAAGTGTATTATTCAGTTACCTCAAAAAGAATGTATTGAAATATCTTTAATGTGGTTAGGTCTTATATATTTCCTTTAGCCGTTCACAGACCTTTCATCTAAAAATGTATGGAAAACTGTCAAAAAGTATTAATTACTTCCGGAGTTTTTCATGTATTTGACAACTCTTGTTACTAGTTTACTTTAGACCAAACATTTAATTCATAATTCTAGTTTACTTTAGACCAAACATTTAATTCATAATTCTAGTTTACTTTAGACCGAACATTTAATTCATAATTCTAGTTTACTTTAGACCGAACCTTTAATTCATAATTCTAGTTTACTTTAGACCGAACATTTAATTCATAATTCTAGTTACTAGTTTACTTTAGACCACGGGTGTCCAACTCAAGGCCCGGCCGGGGGCCAAATCCGGCCTGTGACTTCATTTCATGTGGCCCCGCAAGAGCTCTGAAAGAATATAATAGGTTTATTATACGGTTACATGCTGATTTACAGAAGCACGTTGCCCATAAACTACATGTCCCACAATGCATCTCATTTTGTGACATTCTCCCTGAAGAGACTTGCAATTATTGGCCCTAGACTTCTGCTTTCAGACGTAGTTAATTATGAAGTTATTACCCTATCCGATAATAATCTAATGCAGAGGCAATAACGTAATATAATACATTATTTTATATATATTAAATATTTATATGTATTTTTATATAGTCTTATATATAAAACTGGCCCTTGAGTGCTACCATGATGCTAATGTGGCCCGAGATTAAATTGAGTTTGACACCCCTGCTTTAGACCGAACATTTAATTCATAATTCTAGTTTCTAGTTTACTTTAGACCGAATGAATCTGAATTTGTGTCACTTGTGCGCGGTCAGTTTAATTGGTCCAGCCTTTGGAGCTGCAGGTTTTAACTTAGCGTTTCCTCCTCCTCTCTTCTCTTCTCCCCTCCTCAGTGCATCCGCTCATGGCTGAAGGAGCAGAGCACGTGTCCGACCTGCAGAGATCACGCTCTGATGCCCGACGACTTCCCCGAGCTCTCCGGACGCAGACGCCAAGCTCCATAACGTCTTAACTCTGATTATATCGCACAGTTCTTATTACCCACGTGCTTTTATCTTCTTTCACATTTTTTATTTGCCACTAATATCATTTAAAACTAATAATGCATAGTTGTTTTTGCATCGTTGATGTGTTCAAACTTATAATTTCTTTACATTTAATAAAGGGCACGTCTTGTGTTTGAACTGGTCTCTGTCTGTGTCTGTCCTTCAAACTGTCAAATATCCTGAAGAGATTAAAACAAAGAGGTGGGAGAAGTACTCGGATCTTGTACTTGAGTAACAGTGTAGGAATACTCTGTTACAGTAAAAGTCCTGCATTCAAAATGTTCCTCAAGTAAAGGTGCAAAAGTATTATCATCAATATATCCTTGCATGCTGGGAACTGGGAAGTTCCTCTTTCATTTCATCCAAAATGGCTGGCATACCAACAACAACATTTTATAGAGGCAGGAAGAGAAGGCAAATATTGTTGATTAATTGTTATTTTTAACATGAAAATCATATATGTTATGTGAGGAACTATATAATTAGTTCTGAAAGCAATTCAATAATTCAAGTTTTGAAATAACAGCTCTTTTATTCCATTCTAGTGGACTTCAGGACCATCTTCATGGACTTAATGACTCAACATTGTTGCAGGAGACGGAACTGAAGCAGGCATTTTCTGTACCAGATAGTTCAGGGAGATTCAGATGTTGAGCTCTCAGATGATGAGATAGATGAGGATTTCACACCTGGGATAGAAGAGGGTCAAGAAGAAGGGGAAAAGATGCAGGAGGCTCCATGAGCGCACAGATTCTCCCCAACAGCGTTACGGCGCTCACTACAACAACGGGGTACTGCATCGGGTCGATGATCGTGTTGCTTTTAATCATACGAAGCCAGATCAAATTAAATAACGACTTCTCCAACCTTATACTTTTCTCCAGAGTGCCGTGGTTCATTGTTTATTAATGTGTTTTAGCGGCATTTACATACCGCTGCAGTGCTGCTCTTCCACCGGATTGTATTCTCCCGTTAGCTCTGGGTGAGCTCACACGGCAGCGGACGCTGTAAAGTATTCACTGTATGACTGTCACACAAGCAGGGGATACATATCCCCAATTCCCCATAAGTGAATGTGTTGCAGTCTGAATTGACGCTGTTTGGCATCACAACGCTGTTATTAAAGTTTCTCTGGTATAACATAGGTGATGTTAGCATAGCAACCGAAGCTAAACTGACTACTTGTTGTTGCTATCCTATTGTGGCATAAGCCGTTTTCTACAGGCACATTTTACCGGCGTATTTTTCTTTATGATTCTACTTGTGATAGTCGGACTTGACAACCTGTGCAGCCCATGTATTGATTCCTACGGTGGCCCTGAAGTGCGAGACATATGAAGGTAGATATATATATATATATATATATATTTGTTTAAGGTGTCCAGGTGATGCAGACAGGCTGGACCAGAGAGTGAGAGACAGAACTGGACTCCTCACAGCAGTGAACTTCAGCTCAGGTACAAAGACTCTTTTTTTCATACTGTACAAAGAATCAAGAAAGATATTGGTTTAAATGAATGAAGTATTGACTTGAATACACTGATATACATTCCATTAAACAATACTAAATACTAGATCACCTACACATCAGTGAAGTTGAGGTTTTTTTTCCATGCAAAAGGTTACATTTAGATGTTAACAAGCAATATGACTTTGTCAGCTTTCTAATTTAATGTATTGAAGGCAAAGATATTTAACACATAGTGAGAACTGCTGCTATTTATCTTTCAATATTGTCTGTAAAAAACGTGGTAAAAGTTATTCTTTCAGTGAGACAACAGAGCAAGCTTCTACAGTTGCACTACGTTTTGATAACATATATTTCAATGTTGATGAATTTCATACTGTTCATTCATAATCTGATTACAATTTTAAAAAATAAATAATTATATCAACAGCCCCTAAACACAAACACACCTCTTTCATAAATAACACACTTGTTCTGCAATAATATGTTTTATGTTTCCTGTAATTTTTGTTAGGGAAGGACATGCCTGAAAGACACGACATCTTCTCCTTCTCTGAGGGTGAAGAAGAACATCCAAGAGGAACATTAAAAGCTGATGTTATGAGATTTTAAGACCAGTACAGGACATTCACTAAGAAACTACTTTTATTGTGAACAAAAAGATCTGCACACCGAATATTTTTGTAGTCTATCAGGACCATCATTTGTTTGTGACGCTGCCTGCACCTCAGAGAAGGGGTGGTTATAGTCAGGCTTATAAAGTGTGGCGAAAAACATAGTCAGCTGATGGGATGCATCTATTTCCACATCTACACTCCATCAGCTGATTATTTATATTTGCCTCACTTTATGAGCTTCACATCACCTGTGCCTTGTACCGCAGAGTTTGCAACGTCACAAATAAATGGACCGTCCTGGTCGTGGAACGACGGATCAGCTTTTTACTCTCGCAAGGATCCTGGAGGGGGCCTGGGAGTACGCTTATCCGGTCTACATGTGTTTTGTAGACTTGGAGAAGGCGTATGACTGAGTTCCCAGGGAGTTACTGTGGGAGGTGCTGCGGGAGTATGGGGTGAGGGGGTCTCTACTCAGGGCCATCCAATCTCTGTACTCCCAAAGCGAGAACTGTGTCCGGGTCCTCGGCAGTAAGTCGGACCCATTTCCGGTGAGGGTTGGCCTCCGCCAGGGCTGCGCTTTGTCACCAATCCTGTTTGTAATATACATGGATCGGATTTCGAGGCGTAGTCATGGGGGAGGGGGTCTGCAGTTCGGTGGACTAAGGATTGCACCACTGCTTTTTGCAGATGATGTGGTTCTAATGGCTTCATCGGTCTGCGACCTTCAGCACTCACTGGATTGGTTCGCAACCGAGTGTGAAGCGGCTGGGATGAGGATCAGCACCTCCAAATCTGAGGCCATGGTTCTCAGCAGGAAACCGATGGACTGTCCACTTCAAGTAGGGAATGAGTCCTTACCCCAAGTGAAGGAGTTCAAGTATCTCGGGGTCTTGTTCTCGAGTGAGGGAACAATGGAGCGTGAGATGGGCCGGAGAATCGGAGCAGCGGGAGCGGTACTGCAGTCGCTTTACCGCACCGTTGTGACGAAAAGGGAGCTGAGCCAGAAGGCAAAGCTCTCTGTCTACCGGGCCATTTTCGTTCCTACCCTCACCTATGGTCATGAAGGATGGGTCATGACCGAAAGAACGAGATCGCGGATACAAGCGGCCGAGATGGGTTTTCTCCGCAGGGTGGCTGGTGTCTCCCTTAGGGATAAGGTGAGAAGTTCGGTCATCAGGGAGGGACTCGGAGTTGAGCCGCTCCTCCTTCGCGTCGAAAGGAGCCAGTTGAGGTGGTTCGGACACCTAGTTAGGATGCCACCTGGGCGCCTCCCTAGGGAGGTGTTCCAGGCACGTCCAGCTGGGAAGAGACCAAGGGGTAGACCTAGGACCAGGTGGAGGGATTATATCTCTTCGCTGGCCTGGGAGCGCCTTGGGATCCCCCAGTCAGAGCTGGTTGATGTCGCCAGGGAAAATAAAGTTTGGGACTCTCTGCTGGAACTGCTACCCCCGCGACCCGACCACGGATAAGTGGGAGAAGATGGATGGATGGACAAATAAATGGGGCCAATCTTCAGTCAGATGTGAATGTGTAATCTAACATTTTCAGTAAGAATAATGAACAAAAGGAGTGAAAATACAAATACAATTTATTGAAATGTGAACCAAAAGTTAATCAAATGTTTTAAATAAAAAGCACATATGGACAGAAGGTGTAAACCTAATAATGTATAAGTAAACACATTTAGTCAAATAAAGTGACAGACTAGGCCTGTGCAGTTGGTATCAGCTTTGCCCAGCATGGGCTCCTCCATCAGGCCTGGTCCTCCTCGCTGAGGAAAGACCCTCAGTCCTCTCCAAACCAACAGACAGGACGTCCATCACACGGAGGTTTCTCCATGAAGTCTCTGCAGCTCTCTGGACACCACGCTGTCTCAATCCGTCCACACTGAATATGAGAGGGGGAAAATGAAAATAATAAATGCTTTAGACAATAATAAATATAAAGTTTAATGTTGAGTTGCTCAGTTTTTTTAGATTGTCAATACTATTACTGTATAACTAATATCTCAGGTTAAGAGGCACCTTCAAATAAAGATTGGTCTTTAAATACATGTTATATTTTGAATTGTTTGTCTAAAGTCAAGGATCTAGAACTGGTACTTAGTTTTAATGATACAGTCTGGTTATTATGCTGTTTGGAGGAGGCCTCACAGGTAAGAGCACTAACTAGCTACCATCACATGTACCTTAGCTTGACTTAAATGTATTAAACGTATAGTTCAGTGATGGCAAAATATAAATAACTAATGTCATGCAAACATATTAATATTTGCTTGATTCTAGAGTTGAATTTAGCACAATTGCATACAAACGTTAAGGGATTTTAAGATTCTGAAGTATTCGTTCTAAATAGAAAATAGCATGGATAATTTACAAAGGCTTTAAAAACACAGCAGGAGCCCAAGACAATTATAAAACTTGTCATTATTTCAGTACAGTTCAATTGGTTTTATTTTCATAAACGGTTAGCAACCGTTAGTGCCAAAGCAGTAGGCTATAATATATTAATTACTGCTGTAGACTACAACCACTACTTGTTTAGCTAGCATAAACTCAACAAAGCTAGCGTTAGCTGGCTGACTGACGTTATTTTGCCGCTAAACTGCACGATATAAAACGGTGGTCTTCAAAGCGGATTTAATCCTCAATCACAATAATAATATTCAAAGTAATACTGGGCAAGTAATGGGTAACATTTACCGTTGATTGATGCGCCATGTCAGCGGACTGGTAGCGACACGAACCGTTAGCCCCGCAGTGACGTGACTGACTGTGGCTGTGACTGTGTGACTGACCCGAGCCTCGTTGTTCTGATAGCTCCGCCCCTTCGCTCCAACCACCCTCCCTCCCCCCACATCTACAGGTGAAAATTACTTGTGCGACACATTTATCGCAAGAAGTGTAGCAAAAGTCAAGACCGCAGATTCGTCGATTTATACTGCCACAGAGCAGATTCGTCAAGTTGTAATGACTGATTTGAGAGGTTGTAATAAATAAAGTTGCAGTTGTAATGGAAAATATATTTAAAAAATATGTATTTTTCTGCAAGTGAACATTTCATCACTAAGTTCATTTTTTTTCTACAAGCTACAAAACTTTTTTTTTCTTCTGTGACTTCAATTTTGGTTCACAGTTAGGTGGATATTTTATACAAGTGTAAATGTATGCACACAAGCTCAGATTTTTTTTCTGCAAGTGCTCACATCAGGTTTTACACACTCGCATTTTGCACCATATCTACCTTCATAGAGACACTACAGCATTTCAGAAAACGCCACAGCATTTCACATTGGACGGAAAGGGTATGCCTTTAGGGCAGTGTTTCTCAAACTTTTTCATACCAAGGACCACTTAACCAATACAAAAACACTCGCGGACCACCTAACTCCACAAATATCAAAAACCACATCGTTTTTCTAGAACAGATTACACATCGCCTGAAAATGGTACAAACAAGTGGCAACATGTGTGATGAAGGTGTTGCGCTGGGCTATATCATGCAATCGAAAGTGAAACGTAACCTTGCTTCATTGCGGAGATATTCCCGCGAGAGTGCGGAAAACTTAAATTGATTAATTAATTTCAAATGTGAAATGTTACCAATATACTCACGGACCACTAGGGGGCGCTCACGGACCACCAGTGGTCCGCGGACCACACTTTGAGAAGCACTGCAAAGTTTAGGGAGAACACTTGTTTGTGATTGGACAGAGCCAGCCAGAGAAGCATTGCTGTGATTGGTTGTTTTTGCTGCCAGTCAACAAAACGCTTCGTGATTGGACAGCGCAACATGTCCCAACACATCAGTCGTTAGCTGTTGGCACTCAGAGCTCACAGCTCCTCATATCTGTTCAGAAACTGGACAAACCACAGACTGTCTGTGTCAATGCGAATACAGTCGCTGCTTTATTTATGTCTGTATGACGTGAGTGTGGACGGAGCAGCGACAGGTGATCATGAAAATGTAGCAGAATAATGAAACTCTGAGGTCTTATTATAAAAGGCCAAACATTTACACATCAGTACAATGATAAGTCTCTTCAAATCAAATAAAATCAAGTTTTATTTATATAGCATATTTATAAACGATTTTTGGTCGAGCCAAAGTGCTGTACATCTTGAAATGTGTTTCCTTCATTTTATACCTTATTTTTTCATTGGATGTACGTGATTTTGGCATGTCCCACAGTACACTGCTCTGCTAACTACAGTGTGTGTGTAATAAGTGATTAAATGATACTACATTTAAAAAAAAAAAAGTATATCATTTTATTGTCCACGAGTTATTTGATAAAACGAGTCATTTTTATCATGTATATTCTATTTTCATAATAATGAACATTTTGCATGTGTCCCTGATTGCTGTCCACCCTGCCCCATAAAACATATGGATACATGTTGCTGTTTGCATGTACTTGCAGTTAATTTATAAAAAGTGCGGGAGCTTGACCAACATCCATTTCTAACTTCATAACATATACTTAATAAAATGAATATGAAGTTCAATGGACAATCTCAGCTTTTTTAATGGCAGACGATTGCAGTGGGAACACATACATCAAGTGCCTCAAGTGTCAGATCTATCTCTGCATTTCAAAAAAGGATGGAGTACTACAAATGAGGGCTCAGTATTTGTTGCATTGAGTTGTTGTGCTCTAATGTTGTCTACATGTACTTGTATGTTAATGTTGTTTGTATACTATGCTTCGCATAACTAACACCCAATGTCCTCTACAAAGGACACACAATAAAACAAAAATACAAATATTTGTTTTGTTTGTGTTAGTCATTATGTTAATACCACCCTAAAGACTTGTGTAATCTAAACAAAAAGGACATTTGAAACATTTTTCTTTCTGGGTCTCAGGAGGGTATACAAAGTCATTCAAACTAGCTGCACCTTTACCAGCTTTGAGAACACTTTCATGATCAATCATTATAAAACATATCATATCTATTATTCTGAAATGGACCAATCACTACTTTTACTGTCGCTACTTTAAGTATATGATCTCAAAAGTATTTTTGTAATACTTTAAATCTTAATGATAATTACAGAGAGGGGTGCTGCTGAATGATCTAATTTGAATTATAAATCTAATTAAGCATATGAGGGTTTATTAAATATGAACGGACGTTTAATAATCAAATCCATAAGGATTATATAAATATTATTTAAAGAAATGCCTTTTTCCCCTGAATGTTAATGTGGAGGCTGCAACGTTGGCCCCAACCCAGTCTCACAAAAAAACGTGTAATAACTACGTTGGTCCACAACGTATGACGTAGTATATATACAAAAACGCCTCTGAAATTGTAAGATGCCTACGTTTTTTTTCACCATTCATTCCAATGGCTGGCTTCTATGTCACGTGATCTTCAAATTTCTCCCTGCAGAAAAAAAAACATGGCCGACCTTCGTTTTATTCTCTGTGTAAAATGCCTATTTTAAGGTTAGTTTGCCATTAAAATGCGTTTTGATGTCATTTCATGCGAGAAATATGAGTTGTTATTTAAGATTATGTGTGCAGTGGGTGTACTTGATCTTTAGTTTGCTAGTTATTACGAAGATTACTTCAGGAAATTGTGTCCATTCAACGTTTTCATTGTTACCAAGATGGTTGCTAGAGACGCTGCTATCGATATTATTTCTGTTATGTTGTGTAAAATGGTGTTATCTTTATTGCTACCCCCTTCCCCGTCAATGTATAGTGTTGGTCCACAGTGCAAACGTAGGCCTATTAGTTTAACAAAATCAAAGGTACAAGCTAGACTTTTATTTAGCATCTCAAAACACATCGGACCGGCGGAGACAGGAAGTCCGGCTCACTAAAATGTCCGTGCAGAACAATACCCTGGCCTAACCCATAGATCCGTGGGTGAATAATGTCAATCACCACAATAGATACGTTATTTTCCGTTACCAACACCGTTATTAGTGTTGGTCCAGTGCTTTTCTCTTTGAAAGTCATCACATAACGGCATTATAATACACGGTTCGGCTGCATTAAATGTTATATATCTGCTGTAGTTCTCTATTTATAGAGCCTTGATGAGACAAACATGATGAACTGGAAACGTGACATGGATCATAAATATAGGACCGAAATTAGGATGAGCGCCAACGGTTAAAACAATGTTTTTCCCTCCCAGAGCTGTCAGCGCAGCGCCTCCACAGATCTGGCGCCCTAGGGGAACATCTATAACGCCAGTGCTACGGGCCGGCCCTCAGTTAATATGCAACTCGCAAATATCTTTCTCTCTCTCTCTCTTCTCTCCTCTCTTCTATCTCCTTTCTCCTCTATTCTCCCTTCTCTCTCTCCCTCTCTCTCAATGTTGGTACGCAAATGCGCCTTTTTTCAAATGACCCGGTGCTCTTTTTTTGGCGGAGGTGCGCATGCGCACCTGCGCACCAGTTATGTGCAGCCCTGGATATAACAATGTGCATACTATGTTTTAAAAAGTGTAGGAATAATATCAAAGCATTACTGGAATCTGCTGACATGTAGAGCTGATTTGACTCAATTGTACTCACACAGTAAATACAGGTATATCTATATATAATACAAGTTTGCAACTCACATATCATCATATCATATACATATTCCTATTACTGTATAGACCAGCAGTTCCCAACCTGGGCCGCGGCTCCCTAGTGGTCCGCGAAGGCATTGCACATTTTTTATTTTATGTTGTACAGGCTAAAGACACAAACATGGACATAACAATAACATATAGGACATGACATTCCCACCTCAGACAAAAACAGAAGACATGAAGATACAGTCAGTAGGATAACTTCGACATTTCACAAACAACAATAGGTTGACAACCAAATGCCACCAAAAACACAACATGGCGAGCATATTTATTGTTCCTTTAATCCCACTCTTCGTTAGCGCTCATTATTTCCCATTTCATGGCGTGTTGAGCCACCCTTTGATTTTTTTGTGTCAATACGTTTTTCCAAAATAAATTGTATTTTTAATCTACTCTTCAAACACCTTAAATTAAGATTACTCCTTGATTGACTTAAAATATGTATTTTAGCCAGAAGAATAGTTGTATTTATTAACTGTGTGCGTCTTGTGTCTTCATCTAAAAGCCCAAATAAAATATTTAAGGGCCGCCAAAATAATTTACAAAGCATTATGATTTGTGTGGAAACATTTTCATTATTAAGATTTTTTTAATTTTAACCTCTTTTCCTTTCTCTTTCTTGATCCACCTTAGCAACGGTCATTACAGTCCTTGACAGCGGTCTGTTATCGTGGATTTACAACGTGTCACATGTTCAGAACTTTGTTTAGCCTCCGTATTGTTTATGGTTGAATGTGTGCCGGAACATTTTTTTTATTCTTAAGTGGGCCCTGAGTTGAAAAAGGTTGGGAACCGCTGGTATAGACTATTCTGCACAGTTTCTATCATATTCTCTTTCGATTATTTTCAATTTTATTTTATTCACTTGTACTATTTTATCTGTTTTATTAAGTCAAAAGTCAACGCAGCCGTCAACCAGGACATTTTAGAGCACTTCATGCTTCCTTTTTCTGAAAAGCTGAATGCTGATTTTATTTTCCAGCAGGACTTGGCACCTGCCCACACTGCCAACATTACTAAGCCCTGGTTGAATGACCATGGACATACTGTGCTTCATTGGTCAGCAAACTCGCCTGACCTAAACGCCATAGAGAATGTATGGGGTATTGTCAAGAGGAAGATAAGAGACACAAGACCCAACGACGCTGACAAGCTGAAGGGCGCTATTGAAACAACCGTGGCTTCCATCACACCTCAGCAGAGTCGAAGGCTGATCGCCTCCATGCCACGCAGTCATTTGTGCAAAAGGAGGCCCAATCAAGTACTGAGAGCAGAAACATGAACATACTTTTTTATGAGCCTGACATTTCGGTATTATGACTTATTAATTAAGTAATATTATAATTTTCTGAGAAACTGAATGTTGGTTTTTCATTAGCTGTAAGCCGTTATCATCTTGTTAACATGTACCAGTAGATACATGTTCCAGTTGATGGTAAACAAAACACATAAGAACAATATGAGCTGAGATAGTTATTGTTCCACTTAAGAGTTCTTAAAGAAGTTGGTTATTTGATGCTGTTGCATTTCCTCATATAGAACTATATTTTTAATGTTATAATCATAAGAAACCTCATGTTGAAGAGCTAAACAAAATTAACCCAAGGGTATTTTCTCGATTTTTTTATGTTTTCTTAAATCACCTTTTAAATGTATTTCTTCTAACATGGCACCCCATGTGTTACATATAAAAATGTTCAGGACAATCTCTGGTCTTGCTATATATGCATATTACTCACCTTGGAGCACTGTTTGATGAGATAAGTAGCTCAAAAGCTTCAAATTTGACATCTGATTTTCGGAAAATCTTCAAAACTCTTGTGAAAACACAAATGTACTCATGTGATCGAATTGTTTTGTGGTTTTAGATTTGGTTACCAAAGTCCTAGGATCACAAAAGCAGTGAAATATTTGAATTACACTGTATATAAATGTGTTATTCATGTCTAAAAGGAATTTTTTTTAATTTGAATGTTGAGTAAAATAGGTGTTTATCACTCTACTTTCACCACAGCAGGGACTGAGATACATAATGACTTAATATTACATACCAAGGTTCATGTGATGTGTACAAATACAAATTGAGCATTCAACCTTTTTTTTTCAACCAACAATTTATTATAAATATGTTTTTTTCAACCAACTATTTATATAAATATAAGAAACTGGAAAATCTCACTATTTACAATATTGAACATCAGAACTTTCAACCAACTATTCATTATAAATGTCAAGACAGTGTCAAGGTCTTTGTCTGTCTTCCAAGACAGTGGGTCTGGCTGCTGTGTAGGTGGGGGTGATGGTGCATGGGCTGCTGTGTAGGTGGGGTGTACAAGTGCTATACGAGACCTCCACGAGACCTCCTTGCTGGCTGGGTTGAAGGTGATGGCTGTGGTGGAGCCTTTGTGCTGAGGTGTATCTTGACCTGGTGGCAGCCGCAGATGGAGGTGGAGGCAGCTGTAGTGATGCTGGTCCTTGGTGGTGATGGCTCTGGTGAAGGCCCTTGAGCCACAGTAGATCTTGACCTGGGGGCCGGCACAGATGGATGTTGTGGCTGCTAGATAAACACCGCCTGTGGGCCACTAGGCCCAGACATCTGTGAAACATCTCTGTAAAACAAATTAAAATGTAGGACAATAATTACAACTAATTTCATTGAAATAAAGTAAAATGTTGCTCAAGCACAAATAACAATGCACACATACAAATACAGTTTGGGAGGTTGGAGAAGGAGTCTCTCTCGATCTCTCACACACACACACACACACACACACACACACACACACACACACACACACACACACACACACACACACACACACACACACACACACACACACACACACACACACACACACTTGCTTATTGTTGTCCATCGAATCCGATGATGACGTCCACTTCTATCGGTGAGTTCTTTGGTGGCTGAATAGCCCTATCCTGGACCCACAGATCCTATTGCAGGTAGGACAAGTGTATGTGGTGGTAGCAGCAACGGCAACTGTAGGCGTGTTCCTCCTGAGTCTCCTCTCCTGTCTCCTGGCTGTCCTTTCCTCCTCCAGCATTTGGGTCCCATCCCGGCACAGCTGGCGCCAGGTGTTACGGTCAGCGGCAGCATCCTCCAGGGCCTCAGGTCTGATTTTACATTTCTTTAACGCAGTCTTCAGCTGGTCTTTATAGCGCTTCTTCTGCCCTCCAGCAGAGCGTCGACCATGGTGTAGCTGGCCATATAGCACTCTGCGAGGCAGGCGGTTTGAGGGCATCCTTACTACATGGCCACACACACACACACACACACACACACACACACACACACACACACACACACACACACACACACACACACACACACACACACACACACACACACACACACACACACACACACACACACACACACACACACACACACACACACACACACACACACACACACACAGGTATTTCCAGTTACTTTACATTCAGTATAAAATCACAGACACACATATACATAGGCTACATCTGATTACAAAGTCTCATCTGTACAGGACGGTAAAATAATAACAGGCACACATCAATAAATCTATGACAAAGTCTCATCTGTACAGAACAGTATGATAAAAGAGTCGAAGACTTCAGGTTCTGAGGCTCTATCTTCAATGCTGCTAGCGAAACAAATCTCTAGAGAAGTCTGCAACTGTAAAGTTTTTTTTAGCCATTTTCTCTGTCTCTCTCTCTCTTAAAGAGCACCTTCGGGGGAGAGCATTGCAAAACGGTAATGGTACAAATCTCAACCTGTCGTACAATGGACAGCTTCCCCCCCCATCTATGTATATACTCGCATTTTAGACTCTGTTACTAACTGTATATCTGTAGACTTGGTATGTCTTAAATGTCCGGTTAGGATGTATTAGAACGAAATCTAAAATGAAAATTGTAAATAAGCAATCTGTATGTAAAAAACCACCTGTATGTAAATTGTAAATAAGCCATCTGTATGTCAAATATGTCTTATATGTCTTAAATGATATGATGAATTGGAAATGGGGGACCCTGATGTAAACAAGACGAAAGTCTTTCTCTGGTCTGCATCCCCTTAACAATTGTATGTTTTGAGCTGTACTGTACTGTACCCAATATACAAGCTGTTAATAAACTTTTCAATCAATCAATCAATCAATCTCCTCAAAGACGTAAACTGATGGGAGACACGTGGTTTATGTTTTTTTACTTGGTGGGTAGGCCCTTAGTGATTTCTCGATGACCATTGGTCATTTCAGACCATGATGGCTGCCGGCCGAGATTTCTTTGACGGACACACAAATCCACCAATCCCACACAGTGTAAAGTCAAGCTGCTTTGAGCGGCCATATTGACTCGCTGTGTCCTGGTTACAGTCTCACAGGAGATACCGCTGGAAAGCTACTCTTCCAGCGATTCCGCAGATATCTGAATCATATTTATACTCCTTATAATCGAAAATATATGATTAATTACGTAAAATTATGCGCACCTGGGCACACCTCCATGTACATTGTTCTAAATTAACATTAAAAAAACACAATGTAAAAATGTAATTAAAATAGGGAAATGAAAAAATTGATCTTATGTATGCACACATTTCATACATAGTGTGTGTAACATAAGGGAAACAATGTCAAGTTTACATTTACAGATCAGTGCCTCTTAAAAGCCACTCTTGTCCTTTTTATATTTTAATTAGACCATTAAATCAGCATCAAGTTCTCTGATGAGTGTCAGTGAAACATTACATTACATGTCACTTGTTAGACGCTTTTATCCAAAGCGACTTACATACTCAATACTGTGGACAATCCCCACAGGAGCAATTTGGGGTGAAGTGTCTCAGGGACACAACGACATGCTGACTGCAGTGGGACTCGAACTTGTTACCCCCTGAATAGAAGTCCAGCACACTACCCACTGAGCCACAGCCTCCCAAACAGTTTAACTAAGCTGTATTTGCCACGCTGTTTGATATAATTAAAAGCCTAACTTAGTATAATGAAATGAGTCCTCCTCACCTGGAGACATGTTCACAGCGAGCAACTTTAATGGGAAGCCTGGTTAAACCGCACCCTATGCCCCGGATCATCAGTGTGTTTGCTCCTACCAGAAAACGTCACTTTATTATAATATCATAAACAAAATACAGCTGTTTTTTACAGGGAGTCCCTGGACACACATGTGGGTCACTGGAAAACAGCTTTTATCAAAGATTTGGTGCATTTGAAATGTTTTCAGTAGAAGAATTAGAGGGATAAGCAGCTGAACAGTGCTGGCCACAGCGGGGGAAATGTGACGATTGGAAGCTCCACAAACAAAATTCAGTGAGCATCAGAGCTATACATACTTTCAAAATGAAGCGAATCAAGTCCGCTATCAGTTCCATTAACAGTCAGCCTTCAGCACTTTTTCTAAAATGACTTTGGAGGCTTTTATCAGTGAAGAGAAAACACAAGTGGCAAAGTTTTCAGACTGCAGAGTGGCGCAATGGGCTTAGTTGAGTCTCCACGGTTCTCATGGTGTGTTTAAGGCCAGCCCCTGCTCTGCTCTCTCCAGCAGTTCAGTCAGACTCGTGTTAGTGTGAGCAGGAACAGAACACTTGAGCAGAAAATGGCAGAAGTCCCTCCAGCCGCTGCACCGGCCAAAGCCGCCAGGAAGAAGGTTTCCAAGCCGAAGGCAGCTGTCCCCAAAGTCAGCGATCTCATCGTTAAAGCTGTGGCCGCATCCAAGGAGCGAAGCGGCGTGTCTCTGTCCGCCGTCAAGAAGGCTCTGGCTGCCGGAGGCTACGATGTGGAGAAGAACAATTCCCGCGTTAAGACCACCATCAAGAGCCTGGTCGTTAATGGGACACTGGTCCAGATCAAGGGCATCGGAGCGTCCGGATCATTCAAGATGAGCAAGAAGGTTGCCGAGCCTAAGACCAAGAAGCCCGCAGCCAAGAAAGTCGCTCCTAAAGCCAAGAAGCCCGCAGCCAAGAAACCTGAAGCGGCCAAAAAGCCCGCGGCAGGAAATAAGTCTCCCAAGAAGGCGAAGAAACCCGCAGCAGCCATGAAAGCAGCCCCCAAGAAGGCCACCAAGAGCCCGAAGAAGGTCGCTAAAAGCCCCAAGAAGGTCGTTAAAAAGGCTGCAAAGAGCTCCAAGAAGGTGGTGAAAAAGGCCCCTGCAGTCAAGAAATCCCCCGCAAAGGTCGCCAAACCCAAAGCGAAGAAGGCAGCACCCAAGAAGAAGTGAGCTGTCATCAGACTGATCTGACTAAGATCCACAAAAGGCTCTTTTAAGAGCCACCCATTTTGTCATAATGAGCATATTTCTTGTGTCAATAACTGCAGTCAGAATAAGATGAGAGACGAGATGCAAAACGTGTCTTACACGTTTGCTAGTATGAACATGTTTGATCTCAGACATCGAGACAGTATGTGCAATTTGATAATAATGAATAACCTTAATATTCAAATAATGTCATGGTTATTATATTTAAGGGGCAATCCGATTAACAGAAACAGTACTGTTGAATATGTACAACGTCCAGAAGTGTAGTTAGCGCTATAACCAGCCCACAGCACACACAGCCCATCACACACTACAGCGCACGTGTCATCTTCCCTGGGCCAATCATCTCCAAAACTCTTGCTAGGATATTAAAAATGTAGATAATTTCACAACGTTGTTAATCCGACATCCAAGTAAAGTCTCCACAACTACAGCCACAACCATGACTGCTCCAAAGAATTGTACTTCCAGCTGTTTGGGGTTTCTTAAACTTTTGAATTATGTTTTAAGGTGATATACACTGGGATATGTTAAGGACTAACTCACTTATAATGAATACATTTGTATTTCAGGATATTGAAATCATACGTATTGGGATTCATGTGGATTAATACGTGTGGACTAGAGGGTGACAAGCATCACTTTCACCTCACTTTTTTATTTAAATTCCAACGTTGGTCATGAAAAATATGTTTCTCTGTTGTCCACGTTATACATAGTTAAAAACATATGAAAGAGTTAAAAGTACATTAATTCCAACCGATTTATTTATTCATGTACAACACATTATAAAACCCCAATAATACAAATACATAATCAATGGGGGGTTCATTTTACATGTTGTCATCCAATCTGTTTTGATTCTAAAACTAGTTAAGCGCATGCTCCGTCCTGCTCAGAAGACAACCAATCCCGTGCGAGCAACAGCACAGTAATATTTGCATCTAGTGAATATAAAAAGACCGCGCTGTGACACAGAAGTCATTCTACTCTGTCGCACCTCTCTCTCTCATCATGCCTGCTGACGCACCCCCTGTCAAGGCGGCCAAGAAGGGCTCCAAGAAAGCCGTCGCTAAGACCGCCACCAAGACTGGAAAGAAGAGGAGAAAGTCCAGGAAGGAGAGCTACGCCATTTACGTCTACAAGGTGATGAAGCAGGTCCACCCGGACACCGGCATCTCCTCCAAGGCCATGGGCATCATGAACTGCTTCGTGAGCGACATCTTTGAGCGCATCGCCGGTGAGGCCTCTCGTCTGGCTCACTACAACAAGCGCTCCACCATCACCTCCAGGGAGATCCAGACCGCTGTCCGCCTGCTGCTCCCCGGAGAGCTGGCTAAACACGCCGTGTCTGAGGGCACCAAGGCCGTGACCAAGTACACCAGCTCCAAGTAAACTCTGCTGCTGACATACCAACAACACAAAGGCTCTTTTAAGAGCCACCCACTACTTCTATAGACGTGTTCCTCTGTTTTGAATAAGTGTCATGCACGATCCATGACTCAAATAGATGATATGTAAATCACTTTATATTATTTTGTGTGAGCTTATATCTCTGTACAGCGCTTTGTTCTGAAGGTGTTAAAGTGGTATATAAATAAAGTTGGATTGGACTTGACATGACCAGCTCCAAGTAAACTGCTGCTACTGCTACAAACCAACGGTTCTTTTAAGAGCCACCCACTTCATCTACTGCTGCTTTCTTCTTACAAAGTGTCTAATATACCTCAACATGATTTCCATTTTAATACAACTAAAATAATACTTAGTGACATTAAACTGCCATGCTCACTTGGATCATCTTCCTGTGATCTGGCTTTTACTATTTACATTTAGTTCATTTTACTTTCTGAGCAGTTTTTTTACAGTTTTGTTTGTATTATACATCATATGTGTTAAGTGCTGCAAATATAATGTATGTACAGTGTGTTTGTATACATACACGAATGAGAATAGGTTTTATTACCAAGTAGCTTGACACATACAAGGAATTTGCTTTGGTATATTTGGTGCATACAAAGACAATGAATAATACCTAGCAAAACTATTACAATCTAAATATGAAATAAGAGATGTCCTCAAAATATAAAGATAAGATTAAAAAAATAGACATTACACAAATTACAACCTACACAAATAAGTTACAATTGATGATCATATTCTCCCCGTTAAATGTTTAGCCCAAACAGCTGCATGTATTTAGGTGGGTGTGTAATTTGAGTTATAATACCAAATATATTATTTAATAAGTTAATTACACACTGTAAATAATCATTAAGTATGACACCTTTTTGAATGTCTTAATGTTCTCTACATATTGAGACTTTCGCTTCTTAAATTACAGGAGTTTATGTTCATCTTTGAACGGGTGAAAACAATTTCAGAAAATTCAGTTTCATTCTGAAAATAATTCAGGCGGCAGACCGACCTGTTTTCTGATTGGACGATCACAGTTACGGATCAATCTGACCAATGAGCGTTTAGCTGCGCTCCTATATAAACTGGTGAGAACGGTGATCGATCTACTTTCTTCTAAACGTCAAAGAAAAATCACACAGAAATGTCTGGTCGCGGAAAAGGTGCAGGAAAGGTCAGGGCGAAGACCAAGACTCGCTCATCCCGTGCCGGGCTCCAGTTCCCTGTCGGCCGTGTCCACAGGCATCTGAGGAAGGGTAACTACGCCCATCGTGTCGGTGCCGGAGCCCCGGTGTACCTGGCCGCTGTGCTGGAGTACCTGACCGCTGAGATCCTGGAGCTGGCTGGAAACGCCGCCCGGGACAACAAGAAGAGTCGTATCATCCCCGCCACCTGCAGCTCGCCGTCCGCAACGACGAGGAGCTGAACAAGCTGCTGGGCGGAGTGACCATCGCTCAGGGAGGCGTGCTGCCCAACATCCAGGCTGTGCTGCTGCCCAAGAAGACCGAGAAGGCTGCCAAGAAGTGAACACCCTGATCCCGCGTCAACAAACAACAAAGGCTCTTTTAAGAGCCACTCACTTCCAACTAAAGACATGTCTTGCCCTATATGTATTGATGTGCACAACATGTCATGTTACACCAAGTCACCCAACTAAAACACCCACATTATAGAGCAATATACAATTGAAACATAACCCTAAATTACTATTAATGATATCATCTATTGCAGGTTGTAGCCTCTCTAAAATAAAGCCTTATTTCAACTAAAGCAAACTACTTTCACAATTTCCTTCGTACATCCAGCAGGTTAATCACCACATTCTCAAATGAATAGCGGTGTGGTTTCTACATCTGTCAGTCCACATAAATAAAGCCACAACGTTTGTTGGACCCATCATTAGTGTTTAACTCAGTTCACACTATATCAGTATTACTTATTGGCAGGTGTCTGCAGTTCACCGATCAATAGCGTACCGTAGCATTTAAGCACTCGATGGTATCTTTATCCCACGCGCACATTGAAATGAATAACAGGTTATATTTAGTTCCAGCCTTTATCCACCAGATGTAAGTGTTCACCAACTAATGTTTGGAGCAGAACGAGAATAGTGGCTCTATTGTAGTGGAATAAATATTAACACACGTGTCTTTCTAACAGTTCTTTATTTATGTTGTATTAGCATTTTAAGAAATGAGGTACATCCAGTACATATATTAATGAAGTTAAAATATTTTAGCCAATTAGCAGTTATTTAATGTGACCATTGTTTATACCGTTAGGAGTTAGTTTAGTAGCTCTAAAACATATATGGCACAAGCTATTATACAGCACTATTTCAAGATTAGATAAGCATGTAAATATTAACATCTTGAAGAATATTGTTTAAACTAAACTGTATTTTATGGACAAAAACGTTTCTCAACTTTATTTAAAACTCAAACACTAAGTACAAGAGCCACAATTAGAAACAGTGGCAGAATAGTTATATAACAGTAATTATAATAATTGTATTTACATTCAATAAAAACAAAAATATTTAGGATTAAAAACTCAACTTAATAAAATATACAATACATAATTATTCATGTTTGAATTATATTCTTTAAATACTGTTTATAGCTCTACTATTTTCTGCTTGACTACATTATTGTTATAGAGATACATTTCCCTGATCCATTATTCGTTAACTTAATTTGAATATAAAATTAACCCAAAATACATTTATTATTTATAATCATATGCACAGTAGCTACAGTGTAGACGTGGCAATGCAAATCTTAAGTCCCAGGCTCCTCCAACAATGCAACATAGTTATATAGGACAAAAGACAATAAAACTGATTTAAAAAAAAAAAAAATTCAATTAAAATAGTGCAAAAAGAAACAGTAGAATAAAATAGTGCATTTTATGTTGAAATGAAAGAGTCTATATAGATGTAAATAGAATAAGATGGACAAAAACAGAATGTAAAAATAAATATTGTTTATTGTAGTGATATTTATTTGGACTCAGGCTTTAAGCCTGGAAGAGGCTTTCTGTTTCAAGACTCGAATCACACAATTACGGGTGTGTTCAAGTTGGTGCGTCACAAGATTAATGTAAGAAGTATTTAAAGGCAAAAAACTAAAACATACATAGATTAAGTTATTTTAAAAAGGTTTTCAGGTTATGCGTCGACTAAATACAGAAAAGTATACATCTTCTTTTACTGCAATTTATGTTATTTCTAATGTTATTTGGTTAACATTTCTGAATAAAAACAATGTATTGTGTTAAATAATAAATAAAGTTAAAATCCTAGTCAGACATGTGTGGAGCCAAAACACCTAAGAAGCCTATTTAAAGTTTCTAATCTTCTGAGTCTAAAGTTTATTAAAGGTGTTTTTTGGAGCACATTTAGTGATTTTTTTGTAATAGTCTTTAATGAGTGTAACAAATAACTCTAAAGTAATCCAGTTTCTCAAAAACAGTCCCCAATTTAAATGTTCCAACTGTTTGTGTGTTTTTTGTAAATGTAAACGGCAGGTTACTTAGTTTTCTGAAGAAGAAAAGATAGGCCTACATGTTATCAAAGTGTTAAGTTAAATTATCCTAAATTAGTGAAGTGTAAAAGAAAACATACAGACTCTCTATCAGAACCGGAGTACAATCCCACGACTCTTTTGAGTGTGTTTGCAGAGACAAAACTAACCTCTGTTTAACATTAACATATTTATATTAGTAAACTTTTTTTAGGTTAGGTCTTTAACTAAACATCTTATTTTTATTCCAGACTAGTTTAAGTCGAATTTCAAAGTATTTTAAAGCATTTAAGAGGGAAATTAGAGAGGAAAGTCACATATTTATGACTCACACGGCAGCATTTGAGGGAGGTCGAAAGGCTTCCCATTAAAATCATAACACAATATTGAGGTTAATTTCACTTTTACATGAAGAGAAACTCCTTTGCTATCGTTTAGGGTGAATTTCACAATATATTGTTTCCTCCAGGTGTGATTTCATTACATTTGTTCGTGAAGAGAAAACACAAAGTGGCACAGTGCTGCTCCTGTGAGACAGGCTGCGATTGAGTCTCTACGGTTCTCATGGTGTGTTTAAGTTCCGCTCTTTACTGGGATTTCTCACTAGAGGCTTCTCAATACTCAAATTTCCCCTCCTCGAGACTTAGACCCGCCCACAGGAGATGCGAGCGGAGGACCGAGGAGGGGAAGCAGCAGACGTTTAAAGAAATGAGAACTCCTTTCCTCTGAGCGGTCATTTTAAAGAGACGTCCGTTCATTATTACGTGGCAACAGCTGCATCAGCTGTCGAGTGTTTTGTCATAGCGCTGTATTTTATAATCTCTGTTAGATCAGCTGAACATTGTTCCCCCACATATTTACTTTGAATTCATTGAGAGTGCGGTATAATGAGACAATAACAGGCTACAGATGCGGACACACACACACAAATATATTTATATAAATATATACAATTTAAAGTATGAGAGCACTCTCATAATAACGTAACACAATCAGAGACTGGATATATCCCCCCCTCTCTCTGGTCGCTGAAATGGGGAATTGAAATTACGGGCCAAAAGTTGTATTTACAAGTAGGCCTATTAAAAGAAAGCAGAGGACACCAAACCAACTGAGACCCGTCTGTCCGCCGCATTTACGCACTCTACAACACACACCTACACACTGTACCACACACACCTACAGCTCCAAAAGCATAAGCCGTTGTGTATTTTATTATGTGAAGCAATGGTCTTAGAAAAATATCGACTCTTTGTTTGTAGATATCTACTAAACTAAAGCAAATAAAGAGAGTAGGCCTGTTATACTGAGTGATATATATTATACACACTGCTCTGCTTTCTGCATGGACCTTACAGCTGTTCTCTCTGGAAACATCGCGACGCGATGAAAGCAGTTTCTAAAATATATCCAGGGGATGCTTGCATAGCTGTCATTGGCTGAGATAAGTCCGGCCGTGCGTCACGCCTCCACCGTTCCCGGAAATGCATCCGTGGAGGAGCCGTGGAGGAACCATCAGTGTATCCTCGGTTATAGCTCCTCCAGAGAGCCTCCTCGACTCTCGATGCTCGGTCCTCGGTGTGCATTTAGAGAAATGAGACGTCCTGCAAAATGGCGCGCTGAAATTCATTTCCGGGTCACTACCGGAGGACCGAGGAGTCGAGCAGTCGAGGAGGGGAAATTTGAGTATTGAGAAGCCTCTTCTCAGTCTCACCGAGTCCAGAGAATCCACTTTGAAAGCAACATGGCAGAATCCGTCAAAACCAAGAAACCGGCAGCAAAGAAGAAACCCGCCAACAAGAAGCCAGCAGCGAAGAAGGCAGTAACACCCAAGACGACGAAGAAGCCTGCTACTCCTGCAAAGAAACCCCCCGTGAAGAAGATCACTAAGAGCCCGAAGAAGGTGGCGGCCAAGAAGGCAGCACCCAAGAAGGCAGCGACCCCCAAGAAGACCTTAACCCCCAAGAAAGCTGTGAAGAAGGTGGTTGCACCAGCCAGGAAAGCAGCGAAGAAGTAAACAGACCATCTGCTTAATCTACAAAAGGCTCTTTTAAGAGCCACCCACATACACCAAAAGAGCACTTCTCCTGTTTTAATATTACATGTTTATATTTTTACAACACCAGACTACCTTACTTTTTACAAGTCAATTAACTGATATAAAGATGACTTGAATGAAACATGAATAACATGTTACCTGGTATACTACATTCATCCATTTCCTCTTAGTATAATACATTTCATTATGTTGTTATAAAGACATCTACTTACATATTCTCTAAAACATTATCCCTTACATGTACATTATTTCCTATAGACATTGTTTTAAAATACATATTTCATAATGACATACTATTATTATATTAAAACGTGTCTTTACTACACATGAACTATTACCCTCACCCCCCTCTGCACCTGCAGCTGGACAGACAGCGGAGCTCCTTCTCCCACATACTGATCCAGCGTCTCCTCCGGCTGGCAGAGAGCTCACTTTAGCTTCTCCCTCTCCAGAACCATGAACCCTATGCACAACAGCAACCTTGCACATCTGTCATTTATATACTTTGGTATAAGTCAACTACATTTAAACATTTGAATCCATCCACAATATTCTATAATGTCAATCATTTTTAATATATGTATTTTCTATACTTATATTCACTGTTTATTTTATTTTGTATCTTATTACTTCTATACTTTATTCAAACGTTTTTTATTGTGTAATGCCTGAACACACTGTAACATAATAATTCAGTACATTATTGAAATGATATCATGTTATCACAAATGCTGTATCGCTCATAGATGGACTTTTGACTATAAAGGGACAATATTTCAAAAGTGATATATAATATAAACCTACACAATCTTTGTACCCTTAGTGGATAAAACACATTTATGACATTATCGCATCTGAATGCAATATATCTGTCCAACAGCACCCTCTGCTACAACAGGACACAACACATGATTATTTTATCATTTCATATATTTCGTTTGTGTGTCATGCCAGACAACTCTAGGCAACCTTTTATACACCACTTCAATTAGTTAATTTTTTATTTTTAAAACTGTCATAAATAGTTTTGTCAATACATAATAGACATACACAAACCACTGCATAAAAACATGTACACACAACTCATAAATACATACTTAAACACAACAGAACAGTATTTCAGACGACAGAAAGGGAATTGTCCGATCAGCCTTTGTTCAATCACAGACTCAGTATGCTCCATGGTAGTCTGTGACTTGTCGAGGCTTTCTCTTCTCCTTAGCTCGGTTCCGATATGTTTTGTTTTGGTACAACTGTTAATTATTGTTTGATGTATTACCACGGTGCATCTGGTCTTCCATATCTGCATACAAGGGACGCAGAAGAAAACACTTTGGGGCTTTCAATAAGTGATAGAATATATCCACCATATTTGTATTCATTTATTTAAAACAAATATATATATACTTGGAAGTCCATTCCATTCAAAGGTGTATATTCATTTATGAAATCAGTATATATTAATTTGTAATATGAGCCATGTCTTGCTCTACCTCTCCTTTTTGTCCACCTTGATTTATCCCCAACCCAGGGTGCTTTCCTTGATATTGCCGCTGTAAACATTTTAACAAAAGTCATTTTAAGTTTAATATCTAGGTCTACGTCTCCAAATACGCCTCCATATTCCATTCTTTTAAATAATAAATTACGTTGAGTAACCTCCCTCGTTGTGCCCCACACCAAATGTACGTGTTTGTTATTTTATTTAATTATTTGGGAGGGGTTCAATCAGTTTATTCTCCCAATTTAGGTCAGCACAGTTTTCATTACAGTCAAACCAAGTATTTTTATTTCTTGTTTAATTTAACTTAAACGTTAATGGCATAAGTTAAGTTTCCTCTATTATATATTTCAGATTTGTTATGATAATTCCCGGTTTAGTCAGTTTTCAAATTAGAAATATTTTCTTCACCCGTTTTAGATTTAACTTGAATCTGTTTTAAAATAATATACTGTTTGATTAGAGTAACATATTTACTATTTGTAGCTTTATTTAATTCTCTACATTTGAATTTAAATAAATGTTTTATCCTATGTTTTAATGTTTACCAAAATCCACAGGATTGTACCATTATCACATCCTGAGAAATTGTGGATTTGTTCACATTTTAGTATCACTAATTCTTATAAATATTTCCTTTATCGAATATGGACCCTTAAGTTCTCTTAAGTCAGCACTAATGTACTTTGAACATAGGTTTCCCTGCAAACTGAATTTCTGTGGATAAACATGAAGTATTGTTATTGCTCGAAGCAATCGAAGAGAAATGTCGGCTCAGAATTTTGGATAAAATGCTGCAATAACTTACCATTTATATACAATATTATATACTATTGTCCTGCAGTTTAGTAACACTATGGAGTGGTCTTGGCTCCATACTTGCTCCATCCTTCTGTGTCATTCCAGTGCCTTGCAAAAGTATTCAGCCCCCCTGGCCTTTTTCTTGTTTTATTGCACAACAACATTTAATTCAATTTGATTTTTGCAGATGTTGTTTTTATTGATGTACACAACATGAATCTTTGAAGATGCAAAACATATTTTTCATTGTGAAAAAAACAAGAAATAATAATGAATAAGAAAAAACGTTTGCGTGCATAACTATTCACCCCTCCAAAGTCAATACTTAGTAGAGCCACCTTTTGCAGCAATTACAGCTGCAAGTCTCTTGGGGTATGTGTCTATAAGCTTGGCACATCCATTTTGGGGAATCTTCCACATGGCTTTTGGTGAACTCCAAACGTGTTTTCTTGTTTTTTTCCTTAAGCAATGGCTTCTTTCTGGCGACTCTTCCATAAAGCCCAGCTCTGTGGGGTGTACGGCTTACTGTGGTCCTATAGATTCTCCTCTCTCTACTGTGGTGCTAACCAGCTCCTTCAGGGTTTCCATGACCTCTTTGTTGCCTCTCTGATCAATGCTCACCTTGCACAGTGTGTTTGGTTGGCGGCCCTCTCTTGGCAGGTTTGTTGTCGTGACATATTTTTTCCAACATGAAATAATGGATTTAATCGTGCTTCGTGGGATGTACAAAGTTTGTGAGGTTTTGATATAACCCAACCTTATTTATACTTATCCACAACTTTGTCCCTGAACTGTTTGCAGAGCTCCTTAGTCTTCATAGTGTCGTTTTCTTGCTAAGTATTGCCACTTGTTAAGTGGTGTGGGAGATTTGGGCCTTCTACAACAAGTGTATACATACAGATATAATCAGACATTTGATTGCACACGGGTTAAGTTAGCTTTATTTAAATAATGTTTTGACTCTGAAGGTCATTGTTGGGGCTAAATAGCAAAGAGGGTGAATACATGTGCACACACAACTTTTCAGTTTTTCATTGTTTAAAAAAGGATAATTTTTATTTTCACTTCACCAATCTTGACTGACTTTGTGCAGGTTTATGACATAAAATCCCAATCAAAATATTGAATTATTATTGGCTTTAATAATAGAAAATAGAAAAAGAGCCAAGGGGGTGAATACTTGTGCATGGCACTGTATGCCCTGTTTTCATTTGGCTCTACTGTAGACCTGCAAGTGAATCTACCTCTTATGATATACCAACAACACAAAGGCTCTGCCACCCACTGCATCTGAACACCTATTCCAAACATTTCCTTTCGAGGCATGTCTCTATATGATTAATGAAATCGACTTATCTTTCAATCTCATAAGTGACACAAATCATGAATATGTTTTGTTTTAATCTTCTGTCAGAAGTATAAACTGGATGAATAAATACTTTTTGAATCGTAATCATACTCTCAGAAAAGGAGTTTGACCCTTCTAATTGTTTCTATCTAAACCCTTCTAAAGACTCGATACAATAGCATATCATTATCAGAGCTAAACAGTAGTTATATTGTTTTTCTTTTCTTTTAAAAAATACAATCTGTCAAAACTGTTTCCATGAGGCAATACCATTTTCTAATAAATAGTTTTCTCTACTAAAGTATCTTTTAAATGTGTAAATTAAAAGCTTTAATTGACCAAACTTATAACATTTTGTGAGAGCTGAAATATGTTATAAGTTGAAGAAGTCCATGGTTATTTGTCTGTTACTTTATATTTTATATTTAACATGAACAATTTGGTACATTTCTTGATGGTCACACACCCAAACCTAAATACAGTGTATACATTCAGGTGTTTCTATTGGACTAATTATTACTTTTATGTCAAATTGTTGACGTGTTTTATACAAATGAATGTCTTGACTCATCAGAAACAGAATGAAAGTCTCCTATAAAGAGTATTTTTTAAAAACTTTGATCAACTTTAAATGTAATGTTAATCTCAGAAAGGCTCTTATTTCAATTATAAATGTTATTAAGCATGTGAGGGTTTTATTACATATTAACACACGTTTAATCATCAAATGCTTAGTATAAAGCCTGACTGAATTATATAAACAATATTAGAAGGAAGAGAAAATGTTTTGAAAGATAATGTGGAGGCTGCAGAGTTGGCCCCGCCCAGAGCCGTATAATAGAAGAGTTACGACAACGGAAGTCCAAAAACGGTTATCGTCACGTGGTTCATGTAGACGAGGATCGTTCCCCGGAAGTTCATGGCGGGCAATGTGAATGCACTGATAACAGGAGATAGAACTACGATTTTTGGTAATTATTAGTGAATAAAGGTTTTGATTTGCAATATTTATACAACAAATCGATATGTGTATGTATTTACATCAATATGTTTTAAAAAATAAAATAGAATTTGCTAATATTAAGTGATAATATTAGGATTAGTGTGAACAACTAGTTTACATGGTAGGCTAACAGTGCCTTGGTTAAAGAGCCTGTTGCTGTTTGTTTATAGCTTTGAATTCTTTAAAACCAATATTATCTTCTTAAACTTGTATGGTAGTCAGGAGCATCACTTTCTAATGTTTATTGATATATTTAGAGGGAGGGGATCTAAAGTAATGCTTTAAAATTCAGATTAGATTAATGTCTACCATTTTCTTAAATTCATGGTAGTTTCAGTAATCCCATGGTAATTGAGGACACAAGTTATCTAAATGACTAATGTCATCTTTATGGCTTTCAGAAAGGACAGGAGACCGACAGGTGACTATCAAAGGACTAGCAGCAGCAGCATGATGATGATGTTAAATGTGTTGTTTTAGGAACATCCATTGCAAATACATGGAATTCAATAAACATTGAATAGCATATCATGCAGTTTGTCTGTGCCTTTTCCTCCGTGTTGTCCTGGTTTGCTGTGCTGCCTCCTAGTCGCCACCATGGTTTGCTGTGCTGCCTCCCAGTCGCCACCATGGTTTGCTGTGCTGCCTCCCAGTCGCCACCATGGTTTGCTGTGCTGCCTGGGGATGCTCAAATCGCTCCGAGAAAGGAGTACGAATGTACGGTTTCCCCACTGACACAGAGCGGAGGAAAAAATGGCTGGCTCAAGTCAGCAGGAGCAATTTCACAACCAACAGCAAACAAATATGTGAGGTAATTATATACAAACACTGCATTTGCACTTTTTCACAAAACGAAAACCACACCATTGGGAAAGCTTAATGTTTTGTTTAATACAAAAAAACAGGGAAAGGCTTGAAAAACACAGAGTTGAGACTCAGGGTGCAGGGTGAGGGTCTCAGTGCAGGTATTCAGGCTCCATTGAATCCCCCTCTGGTTCTTGTGCTGAAAGAGGGATAAAAAGACAGGAGAAAGGGTTATACACACCTATATAGCACACCTATTGGATGGGAAATTGCCTTGGGGAGATAAGGTGTGGTCTTTGTTCCCAACTGAAGTTATGGAACTTTATTATTTGTGAATTTAATAAAGTATGACAAATGGCATCAGTAACATATGTGATATGAATTTCTATAAAGTTGTCTCACATTCTTGGTCATATTTTATATACAGTATGTAATGAGTATAACATGTCCAGTAAGTATAAAGTGTTTCCTAATACTGTGTATTCAACCACTATGGAATATGTATGTGGGCAGACAAGATTCAGACACAGTTGTTCTGTGTGTGAAGTAACCTCAAGTCACTCCGCAGGCACATTTTGATGCAGACCAGTTTGTCAAGACAAAAAAGGGCAAGACTAGGCTGAGAGCAGAGGCTATACCCACCATCTTCGTGCATTGCCCTGTGGTCAAAAAGAGAAGGGCCCCTGCACCACGATTCACCCCGGGACCTGTATCTACAAAGCCCATAGCTCATGATCACAGATATAGTGTGAAAGGTGACACAGGTATAATAAGTATGAACTCTTAGTAACAAAAGTAATATTTCTTATTTTTAAGTGGTATAATATTTTAAATGTTCGAACATTTACAGTGCCATGTCTTCTACTTACATTAGTCTCAAAGATTGAGGGAAGAAGGGATGAGGAGACTGAGAGAAAGGAAAGTGAGGGTGAAGAAAGAGAGGACATGGCTGGTGAGGAGAGACAGGGAGGACGGACACCACCCACTCAGCCAGCAGCCAGTCAGCATACGAGGGAACCAGCAGCCAGTCAGCAAATGAGGGAACCAGCAGCCAGTCAGCATACGAGGGAACCAGCAGCCATTCAAACAGATCTATTACAACAATTAAAGAGAAAATTAAAGAGCCAAGAAGGAATCACCAAAAAAGCAAAGGCTGCACTAAGAAAAATCAGGAAGGAAAATGCAGCTCTCAAGAAAACAATGAAAATTAGGGACAAGAAATATAAGAAAACGTTTTCAAAAGACCAACTGAAGGCATTAGGCAGACTCACCACAAAGGGGATGAAATGGAGCAATGAGACAATTAAGAAGGCTTTAAAAATTCGCTTTGCGAGCGGACCAACGGGTTACAAAACTCTGCAGGAATTGAAGATTCCTCTTCCAGGAATAAGGACACTGCAAAGAAGGATGCAATGTGTTAAGTTTGAGCCTGGTGTGTTGACAGAGGTCTTTGATTTCCTAAAATTGAAGGCAGATAAATTGACAGACCTTGAAAGGGAGTGTGTGTTGACCTTGGATGAAATGGCAATCACACCAAGTGTGGAGTTAGACATGATTACAGGCAAACTGTACGGTGATGTGACTTTACCAGGTCACACAGGGGTGGCAACACATGCTTGTGTGTTTATGTTGGCTGGAAACACAACACGGTGGAAGCAAGTAGTGGCATATCATTACACTGGCAATTCTATCAATGGAGCAGAGTACAGGCCAATCATTATTGAGATAATACAGAGGGCAGCATCCATAGGGCTACATGTGCTTGATGTCACCACCGACATGGGTAGCCCTAACCGAGCCATGTGGAAATCCTTTGGGGTGGACCAAAATAAAACATCGGTGCCACATCCAGCAAAACCAGACAGGCAGCTCTATTTCATGCCCGATGTCCCACATCTGGTAAAACATTTAAAAAGTGCCCTTGTCCGTGGGCAGGTCTTCATAATTCCTGAGGATGTTGTTAACAGAGAGAACCTCCCCTCTAACGAGGTTTCTGTGGTCCCCATTAAGGACTTATTGACCTTTCAGGAAGGGATGGCCTTAAATAGCTCCCATCTTTCAGCTGCAGCCATCGAGCCAAGTCACTTTGATAAGATGAAGGTTGGTCTTGCTCTAAATGTGTTCAGTAAGGCTACAAGTGCTGGGCTGAAATACATGGTGCAGCAAGAAAACCGCCCTCTGTCATACCTGACGACAGCGTGGTTCCTGGAGCAGGTTGATCGTTGGTTTGATCTGATGTCATCTTGCCATCCAATTACAGCCCTGAGCAGGCTCAAGATGGAGGAGTACCAAAAGGCCATCACCTTCCTCCAGAACATCGTCCATCTGTTTCGTGGGATAAAGATAGGTCAAAAGGGAGGTTGGAAGCCTGTTCAAACAGGGGTGATAATGGCAACAACATCAATTTTGGCCATACAAGAGGAGATGCTTACACAAGGACACAGGTTTGTGTTAACGTCAAGGTTCACACAAGACTGCCTTGAAAATACATTCAGCTGTGTGAGGTCTAAAAATCCTGTCCCAACTCCAGTGGAATTCCATCATGCACTGAGAATCATATCTGTGGGGCAGTTCCTCACCACCATCAGCTCTGGGAGCTACCAGGAAGACCACAGTAGCTTTTGGCAGACTTCCTGGACACAGGGGAGCCAAAAATCACTCCATCAGTCAGAGTGGAACAGCTGATGGCGGTGAACAGAGCAGCAGCACCTGACCTCACAAAAACTGAGAAATGTATTCTCTTCAATCTTGCAGGCTACATCGTCCACAAAATCATCAAGTTTGCCAGCATCTGTGAAAAATGCAAAATTGCAACAGAGCACCATGATGAGAGTCCTTCTGGTGACAACAGCTTGTTAGAGGACTTGAAAGACTTCAAGGCAGGTGCTCTTTGTCGTCCCTCCCAAGAAGTCTTTGACTTCATTCACCAAATTGAGGAACTATTTAGGACCAAGACTCTGCTTCTACTCATTCATTCTAAACGAGCCGACATAACAATACCTGAAAATGAGTGGAAGAGGAAAAGGAGGAAAGGGACTCGGCAAAGGAGGCGCCAAGCGTCACCGTAAAGTTCTCCGTGATAACATCCAGGGCATCACCAAGCCCGCTATCCGCCGTCTGGCTCGCCGCGGCGGAGTGAAGCGTATCTCCGGTCTGATCTACGAGGAGACCCGCGGGGTGCTGAAGGTCTTCCTGGAGAATGTGATCCGTGATGCCGTCACCTACACCGAGCACGCCAAGAGAAAGACGGTGACCGCCATGGATGTGGTGTATGCCCTGAAGAGGCAGGGCCGCACTCTGTACGGCTTCGGAGGTTAAACATCTACACCCTGACATACTTGGAACAACATCGGCTCTTTTAAGAGCCACCCACATTACTCAAAAAGAGACATTCCTTTTGATGAACTTTATATCGAACCTAAATTCCATCCGAAATTCTTGCTAGGATACTGGATATTAAAAATGTAGACCATTTCACAATGTTGTTTATCCGACATCCAATGATATGTTCGTAGAGGATAAAGTCTACACAACCATGACTGCTCCAAAAACTTCTACTTCCAGCTGTGTGGGGTTTCTTAAACTTTTGAAATATGTTTTAATGGTGAAATACACCGGGATATTAAGGACTAACTCGCTTATAATGAATACATTTGTATTTATTTTAGGATCTTAAAATCATACGTATTGGGATTCATGTGGATTAATACGTGTGGACTAGAGGGTGACAAGCATCACTTTCACCTCACTTTTTTATTTAAATTCTAACGGTCATGAAAAATATGTGTTTCTCTGTTGTCCACGCTATACATAGTTAAAAACATATGAAAGAGTTAAAAGGACATTGATCCTAACCAATTTGTTGATTTATTCATGTACAACACATTATAAAACCCCAATAATATAAATACATAATCAATGGGGTGTTCATTTTACATGTCATCCAATCTGTTTTGATTCTAAAACTCGTTAAGCGCATGCGCCGTCCTGCTCATAAAACAACCAATCCCGTGCGAGTAACAGCACAGTAACATTTGCATCTGGTGAATATAAATAGACCGCGCTGTGACAAAGAAGTATTTCGACTCTGTCGCACCTCTCTCTCTCATCATGCCTGCTGATGCACCCCCCGTCAAAGCGGCCAAGAAGGGCTCCAAGAAAGCCGTCGCTAAGACCGCCACCAAGACTGGAAAGAAGAGGAGAAAGTCCAGGAAGGAGAGCTACGCCATCTACGTCTACAAGGTGATGAAGCAGGTTCATCCCGACACCGGCATCTCCTCCAAGGCCATGGGCATCATGAACTGCTTCGTGAGCGACATCTTTGAGCGCATCGCCGGTGAGGCCTCTCGTCTGGCTCACTACAACAAGCGCCGCACCATCACCTCCAGGGAGATCCAGACCGCTGTCCGCCTGCTGCTGCCCGGAGAGCTGGCTAAACACGCCGTGTCTGAGGGCACCAAGGCCGTGACCAAGTACACCAGCTCCAAGTAAACTCTGCTGCTGACATACCAACAACACAAAGGCTCTTTTAAGAGCCACCCAACCCATCCAAAGAGCTCATCCTGTTATACTCTATAACTACTCTACCAGAAATCTAAATATTTAAATGTTATTTATACAGAATGCTTTGTAAATCAAGATAAACCATGATTGAATATTGTCATTCTTCACTATACGTGTTTATACCACCTCACTGGTGTTTGTTTTTCCAAAATGAAAATAAATACATTTCACAATATGAAGGAAATATGGTGGTTATTTTACTGCAATCCTGAGAGAAAATGCTAAGTGGTAATCTTTATCTTAGCAAATCTTTAGAGGAGACAAATGAACACATTTATTATTAAATGTTGTCCCTCTGCCACCACAAACTCTAATGTGCTGTAACAACAATCCAAATGGTGTTTCTTCTGACACTTAAAGCCTCCCTTGAATGATTGATACCGGTAATACAAAGTGATGGGGTTTAATAAGAGAAGAGAATCATTTCACCAATCAGTAATGTCAAACACACAAACGAAAAATGCTTTGCAAATGCTTGTGAAATACATAATACATATACACAACATTCATATGGGCACATACATTTCATATGGATAAGTAGGCTATATACCTACATCTTTCACACTAATAAACTCAAATACTTTTATAAGGTGATCTAATTTTACTGCAGAAGATCATGATTCATTTGACGTCTTACACTCACACTAAAAGCTGGTGCCATTTAAATACTGTTTCTGCTCACTACATTATTAATGAATTCATTCCTTTGGGTTGTAACTGATGTTAATTCTCATATTTAACTTTTGGGCAAATGTTTAGTGTTGTTGACTAAATGATTCCTTTATTTCAGGGCGAGTTTTTCACTACAAATTAAATCATAGTTATACATTAGAAAATGACAGGGTTAGGGTTATATTATATGTAATCATATTTATTTCCCCCTAAACTAAACAAAAGTTCATTTTGAGGAACCCCAGGATCATCCCCTGTGGAGGAGTGGATTACATTATCCAATAGTAAAGCAGCTGCTCAGCGCACGTGTCTCCCGGCATGCACCAATCAGCGCTGCCCTGCTCCGGCAGCTCCTTTATAAAGGCGCTGCTCACAGAACCACAGCACTCCTTCTCTCACTGTGAACACTGAGAAACCATAATGGCCAGAACCAAGCAGACAGCTCGTAAATCCACCGGAGGAAAGGCTCCCAGGAAGCAGCTGGCCACCAAGGCTGCTCGTAAGAGCGCCCCGGCCACCGGCGGAGTGAAGAAACCTCACCGTTACAGGCCCGGTACCGTGGCTCTGAGGGAGATCCGCCGCTACCAGAAGTCCACCGAGCTGCTCATCCGCAAGCTGCCCTTCCAGCGCCTGGTGAGAGAAATCGCTCAGGACTTCAAGACCGACCTGCGCTTCCAGAGCTCCGCTATCATGGCTCTGCAGGAGTCCAGCGAGGCCTACCTGGTCGGCCTGTTCGAGGACACCAACCTGTGCGCCATCCATGCCAAGAGGGTCACCATCATGCCAAAGGACATCCAGCTGGCCCGTCGTATCCGCGGAGAGAGAGCTTAGACTGACCTGAGACCAGAACACCCAAACACAACGGCTCTTTTAAGAGCCACTCACACTTTCAAAGAGTTACAGTCCTACTCATTATTATTGTTAGCGATGCCATGATCTTAGGGCAGGAATACCGTGAACATAGTTAACGTGACAGAGGAATAAATACACACATACACCATCAGCTGTGCTTCAAACGGAAGTGACACGTTTTATTGCGCATGTCCCTTTTATCACGGGAATACAGGAAGTGATTAGTATAAGAGTATTAAATAAACATTCATATATTACTTTTCATAATTCAACACCCCCACTTACTCTTATACTGCACAATTTCTCAACATGAATTCAAATGTAAACACCTTATACACCTGCACAATAACTCAGTGTTTGAAACTTCTGGGGTTATTTACATTCCAAACAAATACTTTACAAATGTCTCACTTTTTACCTTTGTTGCAGGCTTAGTGAAAATATCAGCAACCATATCAGCTGTAGGGCAATAGTCAATGGTTATCATGTTATCACTCAGTACAGTTCGAACAAAATGATACTTGACATCCACATGTTTACATCGTTGACGACATTCTGGGTTCTTGGATAGAGCAATTGCACCCTGGTTATCTTCAAAGATTTTTACAGGAGTATATTGACCCTCACTATCCATGCTCTCTATTAGCTGCACAAGATACACACTCTCTTGTGCTGTGGCAGCCAGTGCCATGTACTCTGCCTCACATGTCGACAAAGCTACTGTTTGCTGTTTCTTTGATCTCCAAGAAATAACAGGCCCATTGCTAGTTAGACTAAAACAGTACCCTGTTATACTCCGTCTGTCATTTTGGTCTGTTGCCCAATCCGCATCACAGTATGCAACAAGTTTCAGTTTTTCATCTTGTTTAAAACATAGCTCCTGATTAATTGTGCCCTTTAAGTACCTCAATACATGTTTAGCAGTTAACCAGTGTTGTTCTTTTGGCTCTGAAAAATACTGTGACAGTTTACTGACTATCCAACTTAGATCAGGCCGTGTAGATGTCATTACATATATTAAGCTGCCTACCACTTCACGATATTGTGTTGCATCAACAGCTTCACCATCATCATCAAAGTTGTGTTTCTGTTCACACGGGGTGGACCTTGGCTTACAGTCATTCATACCAAACTTTTCCAGTATTTTTGTAATGAATTTCTTTTGACCCATCTTTATTTCTCCTTTTTCCTGAGTAAAGTCAATGCCTAGGAAATGTTTAAGTTTCCCAAGATCCTTCATTTTGAATTTTGTGCTCAACATTTCTTTCACAGTATTAATTGTGTGAATATCATTAGCTGCGATAACTAAGTCATCCACCCAAATAATCAGAATGATCCTCTCATTTTCTATTCCTTTACTGTAGACACAGTGATCAGCTGGGTTTTGTGCAAAACCGTTCTCACAGAGATGATCATGCAACATTTTATTCCAGTTTCTTCCAGATTGTTTTAACCCATACAGTGATTTATTCAGCTTGCAGACTAGCTTTTCATCTGTGTCTGACTTGACCTCAAAACCTTCAGGTTGCTGTACATAGAGCTCACAATCAATTGGAGCGTGTAAATATGCAGTTTTAACATCCATCTGATGTAGGTGTAAGTCATGTTGAGCTGCCAATTGCATCAAACTTCGTACTGATGTCATGTTTGCAGTCGGGGAAAATGTCTCCTTATAGTCTATTCCTGCCACTTGACTATATCCCTTGGCAACATATCTTTTCTGTGTTTTCTTTGATTGTATAGACCCATCTACCCCCCACTGCATTTTTGCCCTCTGGTAGTGTGGTCAATGTGAATGTGTCATTTTCCTTAAGATAATTCATTTCCTCCTGCATAGCATCAGTCCAGAGTTTTGACTCTGCTGAATTCATGGCCTCTTTAAAGGTGTTTGGTACATTACACATTACTCTGTAGCAGTAGTCAATATTTACATACTTTTGGTCGTCACACTGTACTTTACATTCATAGTCCTGTAAATACTGAGGTCTCCTCCTTTCTCTTTGGGGATAGCTTCTATTTTGACCTTCTGCTCCCTTTCCTGTCTGAGTGTTTGTGTCATCTGTCTCAGTTCGAGCCTCCTGTGTCTCTTTTGGACACGAGTCAGTCCCCTGGGTTTCTGGCTTGGTGGATACAAACCTTTTCTCATAAAAATCATCATCACTTGCCTCAAAATCAGTCTGTGTATGTCGCTCGACTATACTTTTTGTGACAAACTTCACTTGCCTGTGTTTTCGAACACTACCAGTGTCTGGGTTGTAGACTAGGTATGCTGGGCTGTTTTTATCATACCCTACAAAAATCCCCTTCTCACACCTCGAGTCTAACTTTTTCTTTTCCTGCTTGTATGCATAGCATACAGATCCAAATATATTCATTTTCGAGAGGTTCGGCTTACGTCCTGTCAGCATATAATAAGGTGTCTGTCCTACACGTCTGTTGTAACATCTGTTACGTATTACAGCTGCAGTCATGACGGCATATGTCCATAGCTTCTTTGGTAAATTGCTCTCAAGAAGCATGCATCTTGCCATTTCAAAAAGTGTTCTCCAGTTTCTCTCAGCTGTCCCATTTTGATGGGGTGAGTAAGGTGCTGAAGTTTCATGTCGTATTGCATGTTGTCTAAGGAGCGATTGAAAGTTTGTCCCGGTGAATTCTGTACCGTTATCAGACCTTATACATTTGATTTTACCATAAGGTGCGACATCAGCAATGAATTTTTCTGTGGCTTTGAAAGTATCACTTTTAGCTTTTAGGAAATACACAAATACTGCCCCTGAAAAGTCATCTGTAAAAGCCAATGTGTATCTGAATCCCTCCTTAGCCTCTGGCTCAATGGGACCTGCTAAATCAGTGTGCACAAGATTGAGCGCTGCTTTAGCTCTTGCATCTGGTTGTCTGTTCCTACTCTGAGCAAATTTACCTCGAGTACACACTTCACAGTTAAGGTTAGATGCATCAATCCCACCCTTAATTTTCATCCCCTCAGTGAGTTTTTCCAGTTGTGACACATCATCATAGTTACAGTGACCAAGTATTTCATCCCATGTTTGAATGTCATAACATCCATAACATGCATCGTCCTCAGCTTCACAGTCCACAGTGTTTACAAAATAAAGTCTATCATATTCCTTGATGTCAAATATTTTACCTCTCTGGTGAATCAGCTGGTTACAACCCTGACGAAAGTTCACTGATGCTCCGTAGGCTGTCGCTGCTTTAACAGAGAAAATGTCTTGTGGATAGGACGGTATATAGAGCGCGTCCTTCAGCATCGCTGTCACTCGTCGTCCCTCCGTGTCTTGCAGGCAGACCTCCGCCTTTCCTTTCTTCAAAGCGACACCACTTGTTCTTGTCCCGTCAGCCAATTCAACAAAGTGGTCTTTCGGTTGAAAAGTCTCATCGAACCTTTTAAACTTGTCGATGTTCGTTATTATGTGTGACGTTGCTCCGGTGTCGACCATCAGCCCTTTATGTGTAACTCCGGTTACTGGACTGTCACGTACTTTAAAAACAAATGAGTGGTCCTCAACGTCAGTTGCTTGTTTAGCATTGTCTCTCTCTTTGCGTCTGCAGTTTGCATCTATATGTGTGGAATTTTTGCAAAAACTGCACCACTGTCTCTGGTCTTTGCTGCTCGCACTTCGACACTCACGAGCCCGGTGTCCTTTCTGACCGCAGTTGTAGCAGGTGATATTGGGGCCATCTCTCCACTTCACCCAGCCACTCGCTTTCATAATATTATCAGATTCCTCACTCAAGTTGGCATTGTATTTTTCGGTGCTTTCATAGCTCCTCAACTTTGTTTTGAACTCACCAAAAGTTAGCTTCTCATCCCCTTGTGTAATGTGGATGGCAAGCAGCCTAAAACAGATTGGCAGTCCCTTTAAAATCATGGCTATCAGCAGCCCGTCGCTAAGAGTCTCTACAGCATTTATCAGTGCTGTAATTGCCGTTTCGGCACGAATAATATAGTCAGTGGCTTTCTGCAGCGACGTTAGTTCAGTGTAGAGGCTGATCACCCGTGGTTTCCCTTTCCCAGCGTAGTGGTCCCTCAATATTTGTAACGCTTTTCTTCCGTTGTCCGCTGCTTCTCTCATGATCAGTGAAAGGCTTTTATCGTCCAGTACCTGGATCAATTCCGCATAGGCTTCTTCGTTTTTCTGATCATCAGCCTCATCCTCTTCACCTGGCTCCTCTAGGATGGCAGCCTTCAATCCTAGCAGTCGCAGATGACCCAAAAACGTTGTCTCCCATAACTCGTAGTTCTTCTCATCTCCGTCGAAACACAAACGGTTCCACCGGCTTCCATGGTCCCTCCTGGGCCCATAACCTGTTAGTGATGCCATGATCTTAGGGCAGGAATACCGTGAACATAGTTAACGTGACAGAGGAATAAATACACACATACACCATCAGCTGTGCTTCAAACGGAAGTGACACGTTTTATTGCGCATGTCCCTTTTATCACGGGAATACAGGAAGTGATTAGTATAAGAGTATTAAATAAACAGAATTCATATATTACATTTCATAATTCAACAATTATGATACTGGTTCATATTATTTTTGGTTAGCTGTACCGTGATGAATGAAACAAGAAAGGTTGTTGTTTACTAAAGTTACAAAGACATTAAAATGTGAGCAATAGATCAGTGTAAACACAACGTATGTCAATTATGGATCATCCAAACTATTTATTTAAAATATTTATTAAAGTTCTAAAACCCAAGAGCCACAAGTGATACGTATATTCCTTAATAACTTTGGGGGAAGGTTGTTTTAAGTACTAAAAGCTATCATTATAACTTGTTCACTTTAAACACTATGAACAGGTGAGTAATAATAATGGATGTATTTTGTAAGCGCTCTTACAGGTGCTCAAAGTCGCTTTACAGAGATGGTAAAAAGAACAAATATATATGGTTGAAGTCAAATTTTAAAAGCAAGCAATAACAACAGCCACACATTAAAAACCAGATTGAAGAAGTGAAGTTCTTTGAAGGTGGTGAAGTCAGTATTGAGTTTTGTATTCTGTCAGTAAATTATCCAAATGAAATGTATTTCATCATTTTAGTCAACCTGAGGACCACAGATGGAAATGAGCTATTGGCTATAATCTGACATATTGCATCTCTTCTCTTTGCTGAGATTAATGTATTTGTATGCATGGTCCTTCTATAAATAAATACATACATAAATAACCCTAAACAAATTCATTGTACCTTTTAATAATGACCTTACATGGTCGCCAACGTTAGCTTCAATTCAGAAAATCAAATCTGTTATGAGAAAAAAACAAATAATTGTTTATAGATAGGAACTTGCCATCCTACTGAAAAACAGTCGGATAGTGATTTAACGGCATAGTTTAGTCCAACGTGTCATTTGATTGGTTTATCCTTATTAACACATGTTATTATTTTAAAGGTAATCAAGCCAAGAACCATTCATTTAACAATGTTACAACAGAACATTGAATATAAACTTTAACTAATGTAAAAGTATAAACGGTACTAAAATAATAAAAGGCCATAATATAGTTTGTTACTCTGCCAATAGAAAAAAAGTTAATGTGATTAAGGCAAAGTGACAAAACGGATAATATGGATGACTTGACTGTATTTTATTTAGTGAAATTGTTCTCCCACCAAGATGTTTGATGCATCAGTAAAATAAGAAAGCAAGTTTTAGATTCATTTCACAACAGAGTCAACTATTTCCTAAAGAATATGACATCAATCTCATAACGGAACAATTGATGAAGACTTCCTGATCATTACAAATGTACAAAACACATGTAAGTATTATTGGTGATTTCTATCACATTGTATTAGCTTGAAACAGAACTTTTTCACAGTTATGATAAGTTTGTATTAAACTGTGTATTTTGTTATTATTAATATAAACTTTAGACTATTTAAAATCGATTTAGTTGTTTTGTTTGTAATTTAAAAGCTATCAAAAATAGTTCAGATATGTTTTAAACCTATTGACAATACACATTTATTTGATTAAATATGGTCAAAGAAATTGAAAATGACAAACAGCTTTGGGGTACATCAGAAGACCTTTATTTGTCCCAGACAGCAAAGTTACATAATACACAATACAGCACTTCCATTTTAAAATAAAACATGATCAAAAAACAGGAACACATTCAGGGGGATATAAATATGAGGAGTACGTCCTCCCTCAGACTCATCCCTCCTCGGACAGTCCTCTGTGGCTGGAGCCGTCAGGCTGAACAGCCAGGGGCCGAACCTGGAACCAAGTAACAGTAACTGTACTGTTTGTACAAACACCTGTACACTTACATGTCAATATATCTAACAATCCGAACCCAAATATCTATTTATCACAACAGTTACTATATTATTTTATTTGTGTATCATTTTTTATCCTTGTGAATATGTACTGTCCTGTTTTTCACTCTCACTCTGTTTCTGCTTTAAATCCTGAATATCCACAAACAGGGATGAATAAAGGTCCATCGTATCCTCCCTTATTTATGAAATAAGTGTAACATGTAGAAGGAAGTGAGGTAGATAACAAGGAAACATAGAGTTAGATACAGATTCTTGTACCAGCAAAAGATGGAATAACTAAGAAGCAGGCAGTATCAGTAATAATCTCAATGAGGAATGTATCGCACAACAATGTGGAAAGAGATTTTCAAGAGGTAACAAATAAATAAAACAAGAATTAATCAGAACTAAACAGTTTCATAACATCCTGCTCTTACATGTACAAGTAGTACTAATAAGTGATATTAGATATAATGATATAACACTCGGTCTGGGACATCCTTATCCGCCTTTTCATGATAATGTAAACACTTGAAGGAACATGTTTACTGCACTGCTTTTACTTCTAGTGTATTACTTCATACAGTGTGGTATTAATATGTTTCTTCCATCTTTTATTTTGATTATCTCCATCCTTCACTGACTCATTCTTAGATTTTCGTCAGAGAACACGCACTTTATTTAATCAGTGTTTCTAAATACACATTATCTTAACAAGTAAATGAAGCTTCCTGTTCTGTTTGAACATCAATGAGCCTTTTCTCAACAAAGAATAAAGCTGCCTTTAGGTCCATTAGATCTGCTCAGATGATAGTAGTGATTTACAACTAGAACTTCAATATGATGTATTAAATGTGTGTCATTTTAATACAATAAAGTGATAACATATTGACACATAGGACTTCACTGTCAGAATTACTTTGGGTTTCATCATGTGTTGATTATTATTTCATTGTATAACTTCATCTCTTTCTCTTTCTCTTTACTTGCTGCTGTGAGCTGCCTGCATCAGTAGCCTGTTAGCGTCACATTGTAAAATGATGAACAATAAATACATAGGCCGAAATTGTTAACACTGTGCTCATCTGACAGAGATTATAATACATTTACTAGAATAGCTCCAGGTTTAGTGTCTTTATTTTTAGTAGCAACTGGAAGAAGACGTGAGCTTCCTTCTGATTGGACGATCTTCAATACGCTCGCTGATGGCCAATCAGAGAGTAGCTGGTGGATATAAAGAGCCGCTGTGGCGAGTAGACTGTCACACTTCTTTGTAAACCCCCCAGAAAGCAATTATGTCTGGAAGAGGGAAGACCGGAGGAAAGGCTCGAGCCAAGGCTAAGACCCGCTCCTCCCGTGCCGGGCTCCAGTTCCCCGTCGGCCGTGTCCACAGGCATCTGAGGAAGGGTAACTACGCTCATCGTGTCGGTGCCGGAGCCCCGGTGTACCTGGCCGCTGTGCTGGAGTACCTGACCGCTGAGATCCTGGAGCTGGCTGGAAACGCCGCCCGGGACAACAAGAAGACCCGTATCATCCCCCGCCACCTGCAGCTCGCCGTCCGCAACGACGAGGAGTTGAACAAGCTGCTGGGAGGAGTGACCATCGCTCAGGGCGGTGTACTGCCTAACATCCAGGCTGTGCTTCTGCCCAAGAAGACCGAGAAGGCTGCCAAGAAGTGAACACCCTGATCCCGCTTCAACAAACAACAAAGGCTCTTTTAAGAGCCACACACTTCTATCCAGAGAGCTTTCCTTCATCTAACACTTTTACATTTATTTAATCGACGACTATAATGTCTTATTTGTAGTTTCCACTACCCTGATGTGTAATGATGTATCATGTAGTGTAACTGCTTTTTCAACACTTATTTCTAACCTGAGAACATCTGGACCATGCATTTCCACGATGCCAAAGCCCCCTGATGGTCAAAACTACAATAAATACATAGTACAGATAATCATTTTCAGCCTGTTTAATATTCAGGTTTACTCAATAACAGCTTTCTTCAGTGTGGCTTTATTAGAAATATTAAATAAAAGGGACAAAACTCATACATAAATGCCAATATTATTAAATAAGTACTGTGGTATCTGCTGCATGTGCATCAAGCATTAATAGCTCAGTGATCAGACACTCCATTAATGTGTGCATAGATAGTTTCATGCAGTTCATGGTGTACAGTGTTTTATTAGTAAGCAGTGGTATAACAAGTCTACATCCAGTTGTAAGAAAATAGCAGTAATGTTTCCTCAGAGTAACACTTTGAACATCTCTTTCCATGTAGTCCACTTCATCTTCTACACACAGTGGTATAGGGCAGTTTATGGTGGAAAACAGCAGGGACAAAGTGAAACTGAAAAATGAATTAACACGGGAGAATCGAGTCAGTTTTACAAACAGATATAATTATATTTGTCAGAAAGTATTTGCTGTACAGCTCTTCCTCGTAAACAGTGTATTTCTTACGGGTAAAAGCTGTGCTTCCTAAGGTAGGAGTGATATCTAATGTCTTATCTAATTATGTATCACTGGTTGGTCCAAGTTCCCATCGGCGAAAACACGTGGGTTTGCTGTCCTGGCTCCAAGATGGTGGAATGAGCTCCCCATTGACATCAGGACGGCAGATAGCTTGCACATCTTCCGGCGCAAACTGAAAACTCATCTCTTTCGACTCCACTTCGAGCGTTAGAACTATTAACGAAGCACTTTTATACTAATAAAGGACTGGCTTACCTAAAGCCAGTTGAGTAGCACTTGAAATGTTTAGCTCTATGAAACCTGATGTACTTATATGATTCTGTTTTCTTCAAGGTTGTGTCTTCCTGGTCGAATGTACTTATTGTAAGTTGCTTTGGATAAAAGCGTCAGCTAAATGCAATGTAATGTAATGTAATGTCTTGGTTGGTTTCCCTAGCTACATTTACCATTTTCTGTAATATATTTATTTATAACGTGATCTTCAAGTCGAAAGATTGAATACTTTCCGCCTGATTCTTATACATCATTTTTCAGAGTGTGTTAACAAAGTTTGCAATGATTGAGATTCCTAAGGTGTTCTTAAAGAATACGGATACTTTAATACAACTTCCTTACAAATATCAGTGAAACTTGCACTTTACAAATGCCACAGAGTCATCAGTTCGTATCAATCAACCAATGAAATGCCTTTCTGATGAGGGTCTTCTGCTTGTTGCTGGGCAGGTTTTGTACAGTGGCTTCTTTTGAACATCCTGTTAACGACTCTCTCCATAATAAAGATTATCTTCATGGACTTAATGACTCAACATTGTTGCAGGAGACGGAACTGAAGCAGGCATTTTCTGTACCAGATAGTTCAGGATGATTCAGAAGTTGAGCTCTCAGATGATGAGATCGATGAGGATTTCACACCTGGGATAGAAGAGGGTCAAGAAGAAGGGGAAAATATGCTGGAGGCTCCATGAGCGCACAGATTCTCTCCAACAGCGTTACGGCGCTCACTACAACAACAACAACAACAACAATGGGGGACTGCATCGGGTCGATGATCGTGTTGCTTTTAATCATACGAAGCCAGATCAAATTAAATAACGACTTCTCCAACCTTATACTTTTCTCCAGAGTGCCGTGGTTCATTGTTTATTAATGTGTTTTAGCGGCATTTACATACCGCTGCAGTGCTGCTCTTCCACCGGATTGTATTCTCCCGTTAGCTCCGGGCGAGCTCACACGGCAGCGGACGCTGTAAAGTATTCACTGTATGACTGTCACACAAGCAGGGGATACATATCCCCAATTCCCCATAAGTGAATGTGTTGCAGTATGAATTGACGCTGTTTGGCATCACAACGCTGTTATTAAAGTTTCTCTGGTATAAAATGGGTGATGTTAGCATAGCAACCGAAGCTAAACTGACTACTTGTTGTTGCTATCCTATTGTGGCATAAGCCGTTTTCTACAGGCACATTTTACCGGCGTATTTTTCATTATGATTCTACTTGTGATAGTCGGACTTGACAACCTGTGCAGCCCATGTATTGATTCCTACGGTGGACCTGAAGTGCGAGACACCACAGCATTTCAGAAAACGCCACAGCATTTCACATTGGACGGAAAGGGTATTCCTTTAGGGAGAACACTTGTTTGTGATTGGACAGAGCCAGAGAAGCATTGCTGTGATTGGTTGTTTTTGCTGCCAGTCAACAAATGACGCTTCGTGATTGGACATCGCAACATGTCCCAACACATCAGTCGTTAGCTGTTGGCACTCAGAGCTCACAGCTCCTCATATCTGTTCAGAAACTGGACAAAAGTTAAACATGTACAAACCACAGACTGTCTGTGTCATGGCGAATACAGTCGCTGCTTTATTTATGTCTGTATGACGTGAGTGTGGACGGAGCAGCTACAGGTGATCATGAAAATGTAGCAGAATAATGAAACTGAGGTCATATTATAAAAGGCCAAACATTTACACATCAGTACAATGATAAGTCTCTTCAAATCAAATCAAGTTTTATTTATATAGCACATTTATAAACGATTTTTGGTCGAGCCAAAGTGCTGTACATCTTGAAATGTGTTTCCTTCATTTTATACCTTTTTTTCATTGGATGTAAGTGATTTTGGCATGTCCCACAGTACACTGCTCTGCTAACTACAGTGTGTGTAATAAGTGATTAAATTATACTACATTTAAAAAAGAAAAAGTATATGATTTTGTTGTCCACGATTTATTTGATAAAACGAGTCATTTGTATCAATGTATATTCTATTTTCATAATAATGAACATTTTGCATGTGTCCCTGACATTGCTGTCCACCCTGCCCCATAAAACATATGGATACATGTTGCTGTTTGCATGTACTTGCAGTTAATTTATAAAAAGTGCGGGAGCTTGACCAACATCCATTTCTAACTTCATAACATATACTTAATAAAATGAATATGAAGTTCAATGGAACATCTCAGCTTTTTTAATGGCAGACAATTGCAGTGGGAACACATACATCAAGTGCCTCAAGTGTCAGATGTATCTCAGCATTTCAAAAAAGGAAGGAGTACTACAAATGAGGGCTTAGTATTTGTTGCATTGAGTTGTTGTGCTCTAATGTTGTCTAAATGTACTTGTATGTTAATGTTGTTTGTATACTATGCTTCACATAACTAACACCCAATGTCCTCTACAAAGGACACACAATAAAACAAAAATTCAAATATTTTTTTTAGTTTGTGTTAGTCATTATGTTAATAACACCCTAAAGACTTGTGTGATCTAAACAAAAAGGACATTTGAAACATTTTTCTTTCTGGGTCTCAGGAGGGTATACAAAGTCATTCAAACTAGCTGAACCTTTACCAGCTTTGAGAACACTTTCATGATCAATCATTATAAAACATATATCTATTATTCTGAAATGGACCAATCTGCACAATGACTACTTTCACTGTCTCTACTTTAAGTATATGATCTCAAAAGTATTTTTGTAATACTTTCAATCTTAATGATAATTACAGAGAGGGGTGCTGAATGATCTAATTTGAATTATAAATGTAATTAAGCATATGAGGGTTTATTAAATATTAACGGACGTTTAATAATCAAATCCATATATAAGAATTATATAAATATTATTTAAAGAAATACCTTTTTCCCCCTGAATGTTGTGGAGGCTGCAGCGTTGGCCCCGCCTCGCAGCTTTCCCGCTCTCCGTCTTCTCTTAGGTCCGCAGTGAATATTTAAATACTGCCGGTCAAACTGCTTCTATTCATTCGTTTTGAACGACCCGACCCAACAAGACTTGAAAATGAGTGGAAGAGGAAAAGGAGGAAAGGGACTCGGTAAAGGAGGCGCCAAGCGTCACCGTAAAGTTCTCCGTGATAACATCCAGGGAATCACCAAGCCCGCTATCCGCCGTCTGGCTCGCCGCGGCGGAGTGAAGCGTATCTCCGGTCTGATCTACGAGGAGACCCGCGGGGTGCTGAAGGTCTTCCTGGAGAATGTGATCCGTGATGCCGTCACCTACACCGAGCACGCCAAGAGGAAGACCGTGACCGCCATGGATGTGGTGTATGCCCTCAAGAGGCAGGGCCGCACTCTGTACGGTTTCGGAGGTTAAATAGTCACCATCTGACAACAAAAACACAAAGGTCCTTTTAAGGGCCACCCATATCCTCAAATTAGAGAGCTCCATTCCCTCATGATACCGTATTAGTGAGCACTAGAAGTTGGTGCAGGCGAGAGTTTTGTGTCTTCTCTGAAAAACATGTTCAGGATCAAAATGTAAATAAAACGACTTAAATAACATCCCTTGCAAATTAACATTTGGACATGAACTGTATGGAAATACCGCTACGACTGCGTTTTGTGGTCAAAACAATAACTGATATATTTGCAAAAGAGATATAACAATGTGCATACTATGTTTTAAAAAGTGTAGGAATAATATCAAAGCATTACTGGAATCTGCTGACATGTAGAGCTGATTTGACTAAATTGTACTCACACAGTAAATACAGGTATATCTATATATAATACAAGTTTGCAACTCACATATCATATACATATTCCTATTACCGTATAGACCAGCAGTTCCCAACCTGTGGGCCGCGGCTCCCTAGTGGTCCGCGGAGGCATTGCACATTTTTTATTTTATGTTGTACAGGCTAAAGACACAAACATGGGCATAACAATAACATATAGGACATGACATTCCCACCTCAGACAAAAACAGAAGACATGAAGATACAGTCAGTAGGATCACTTCGACATTTCACAAACAAAAATAGGTTGACAACCAAATGTCACCAAAAACACAACATGGCGAGCATATTTATTGTTCCTTTAATCCAACTCTTCTTTAGCGCTCATTATTTCCCATTTCATGGCGTGTTGAGCCACCCTTTGATTTGTAATCTACTCTTCAAACACCTTAAATTAAGATTACTCCTTGATTGACTTAAAATATGTATTTTAGCCAGAAGAATAGTTGTATTTATTAACTGTGTACGTCTTGTGTCTTCATCTAAAAGCCCAAATAAAATATTTAAGGGCTGCCAAAATAATTTACAAAGCATTATGATTTGTGTGGAAACATTTTCATTATTAAGATTTTTTTTATTTTAACCTCTTTTCCTTTCTCTTTCTTGATCCTCCTTAGCAACGGTCATTACAGTCCTTGACAGCGGTCTGTTATCGTGGATTTACAATGTGTCACATGTTCAGAACTTTGTTTAGCCTCTGTATTGTTTATGGTTGAATGTGTGCCGGAACATTTTTTTATTCTTAAGTGGGCCCTGAGTTGAAAAAGGTTGGGAACCGCTGGTATAGACTATTCTGCACAGTTTCTATCATATTCTCTTTCGATTATTTTCAATTTTATTTTATTCACTTGTACTATTTTATCTGTTTTATTAAGTCAAAAGTCAACGCAGCCGTCAACCAGGACATTTTAGAGCACTTCATGCTTCCTTTTTTTGAAAAGCTGAATGCTGATTTTATTTTCCAGCAGGACTTGGCACCTGCCCACACTGCCAACATTACTAAGCCCTGGTTGAATGACCATGGACATACTGTGCTTCATTGGTCAGCAAACTCGCCTGACCTAAATCGCCATAGAGAATGTATGGGGTATTGTCAAGAGGAAGATAAGAGACACAAGACCCAACGACGCTGACAAGTTGAAGGGCGCTATTGAAACAACCGTGGCTTCCATCACACCTCAGCAGAGTCGAAGGCTGATCGCCTCCATGCCACGCAGTCATTTGTGCAAAAGGAGGCCCAACCAAGTACTGAGAGCAGAAACATGAACATACTTTTTTATGAGCCTGACATTTCGGTATTATGACTTATTAATTAAGTAATATTATAATTTTCTGAGAAACTGAATGTTGGTTTTGCATTAGCTGTAAGCCGTTATCATCTTGTTAACATGTACCAGTAGATGCATGTTCCAGTTGATGGTAAACAAAACACATAAGAACAATATGAGCTGAGATAGTTATTGTTCCACTTAAGAGTTCTTAAAGAAGTTGGTTATTTGATGCTGTTGCATTTCCTCATATAGAACTATATTTGTAATGTTATAATCATAAGAAACCTCATGTTGAAGAGCTAAACAAAATTAACCCAAAGGGTATTTTCTCGATTGTTAGATGTTTTCTTAAATCACCTTTTAAATGTATTTCTTCTAACATGGCACCCCATGTGTTACATATCAAAATGTTCAGGACAATCTCTGGTCTTGCTATATATGCATATTACTCACCTTGGAGCACTGTTTGATGAGATAAGTAGCTCGAAAGCTTCAAATTTGACATCTGATTTTTGGAAAATCTTCAAAACTCTTGTGAAAACACACATTTACTCATGTGATCGAATTGTTTTGGTGTTTTAGATTTGGTTTCCAAAGTCCTAGGATCACAAAAGCAGTGAAATCTTTGAATTACACTGTATATAAATGTGTTATTCATGTCTGAAATGATTTTTTTTTAATTTGAATGTTGAGTAAAATAGGTGTTTATCACTCTACTTTCACCACAGCAGGGACTGAGATACATCAGTTCATATGATGTGTACAAATACAAATTGAGCATTCAACCTTTTTTTTCAACCAACAATTTATTATAAATATGTTTTTTTCAACCAACTATTTATATAAATATAAGAAACTGGAAAATCTCACTATTTACAATATTGAACATCAGAACTTTCAACCAACTATTCATTATAAATATTAAGACAGTGTCAAGGTCTTTGTCTGTCTTCCAAGACAGTGGGTCTGGCTGCTGTTTAGGTGGGGGTGATGGTGCATGGGCTGCTGTGTAGGTGGGGTGTACAAGTGCTATACGAGACCTCCACGAGACCTCCTTGCTGGCTGGGTTGAAGGTGATGGCTGTGGTGGAGCCTTTGTGCTGAGGTGTATCTTGACCTGGTGGCAGCCGCAGATGGAGGTGGAGGCAGCTGTAGTGATGCTGGTCCTTGGTGGTGATGGCTCTGGTGAAGGCCCTTGAGCCACAGTAGATCTTGACCTGGGGGCCGGCACAGATGGATGTTGTGGCTGCTGGATAAACACCGCCTGTCGGCCACTAGGCCCAGACATCTATGAAACATCTCTGTAAAACAAATTAAAATGTAGGACAATAATTACAACTAATTTAATTGAAATAAAGTTCAAGTAAAATGTTGCTCAAGCACAAATAACAATGCACACATACAAATAAAGTTTGGGAGGTTGGAGAAGGAGTCTCTCTCGATCTCTCTCACACACACACACACACACACACACACACACACACACACACACACACACACACACACACACACACACACACACACACACACACACACACACACACACACACACACACACACACACACACACACACACACACACACACACACACACACACACACACACACAAACAGGTATTTCCAGTTACTTTACATTCAGTATAAAATCACAGACACACATATACATAGGCTACATCTGATTACAAAGTCTCATCTGTACAGGACGGTAAAATAATAACAGGCACACATCAATAAATCTATGACAAAGTCTCATCTGTACAGAACAGTATGATAAAATAATCGATGGCAAAAACATATCACTGTAAATGTCTCCGTTGTGGGACGAATAAATGATTAATTTAATCATCTACACATGTAATCTCACTTTTACACACCAAAATAACATTAACACAGAGTAAACGTTTACTAATGGAGAGTCTATTTTGTCCCAATAAAAAGTTCATGACTATCGATACAAAATATATATCAATAAACCTATTGTTCATGTTCGCGGTATTCCCCACACATTGCCAGTACACTATTACTGTAATATTTACACTTACCCATGTCCAAATGGATCCTTGTTGTTGTCTTTGTATTCTTCTTTTTCAGAAGAGTCGAAGACTTCAGGTTCTGAGGCTCTATCTTCACTGCTGCTAGCGAAAACAATCTATAGCGAGGTCGGCAACTGTAAAGTTTTTTTTAGCCATTTTCTCTGTCTCTCTCTCTCTCCTCAAAGACGTAAACTGATGGGAGACACGTGGTTTATGTTTTGTTTACTTGGTGGGTAGGTCCTTAGTGATTTATCGATGTCCATTGGTCCTTTCAGACCATGATGGCTGCAGGCCGAGATTTCCTTGACGGACACACAAATCCACCAATCCCACACAGTGTAAAGTCAAGCTGCTTTGAGCGGCCATATTGACTGCTGTGCCCTGGTTACAGTCTCACAGGAGATGCCGCTGGAAAGCTACTCTTCCAGCGATTCCGCGGATATCTGAATCATATTTATACTCCTTATAATCGAAAATATATGATTAATTACGTAGAATTATGCGCACCTGGGTCCGCATGCGTCCACCGACTCCATGTACATTGTTCTAAATTAAAGGGATAGTGGAAATGGAACCTCAAATAGTCTCGTTTTAACTTATATACAAGCATAATTACGTACCAAAACAATCACACCTGATTAAAAAATATAATAATTGCCTTACGCATGTTAGAAGCACTTTATTGCAGCTTCCCCGAAGTTTTTTAGAAACGAAATGTTCGACTCAGCCAAACCGGAAGTGACGAAAACTTAGGAAGACGATACGATAACAAACCATGGCGTCTATGCAGAATGAACGTGGAAGGGCAAATATACCAGACAAAGAAGAAGGATTGTACGAGGTATCCAGTGATGATAGCGAGTCAGAAACATCCTCTCGGCTTTCCTACGAAAATGTCGTTTTAGGAACTGAATCTGAATCCGGTTCAGTAAGCGACGATGGTGACAATATTGAGCCAGACGATGGACCATTACGTCCTTATTTGTTCGAGCCCGAGCCCGAGGTGATGGTTCACGGCATGGGCAATGGCGAGGATGACCAGGACCAGGCGCCAGATGATGCACCCCTACGCACAAATAATCTTGACTGGTAGGTCCCTAAGCATAGCTCACGCATCTTAAGATCACCTGTAGCCTTTACAAATATTAATCATTGTTAACCAGTTAAGCCTGAAGGTCCCCCCAGTGGACCCCTCCCACAGTTTTTTTTCTCTCACATGTCTCAGGGCTTCTTAACATTTATGAAACTATTAATGTTTCATACCCTTTTAAAGGTAAGAAACTCCGCTAACTGACAATAAGAACAATTGTTAGCTAGAAAAAACACAAGAGTAATACCAAGCCTTTGAATTAGCATTGAGCGAAACAATGCTAACTAATGCTAACGCTTTTTTACACACAACACACGGTAGAAATGCCCTTATTACTATCTTAACTGCACAAACAAGATATACGATTTAAAGCTGAGACTCCACAGATTCCACACATGTAATGTCATCACTGTAAGACCTCGAATTCCTGGAGCTATCAGCCAGAAAAGAGAAAGTAAACAACATCCGGTTCCAAAAATATTACAATAATTACGTCTTACCTTTTTTGATTTGTGATCAAAAGTTGTGTTCAACGGAATACAAACGCATCTCAAGGTTAATCTAATGTCGTTGTGTCACGTAGATTTTTTTACTGATAATCAATCATCATATTTATGGCAATATACTCGGTACCATAATAAAGGTCGGCTATTCACATGCAAATGCTATTGAATGTCCGCCATTGTTTGTGCCCGTCTTCCTATGCTCTCGTCATCACCCGAAGATTCCTGACGATTCCCGAAGTATTTCGTTTCATTGAGAGGGCGCAGTAAAATTGAAAATAAAATGAAACTAGGCGCATGAAATTACAAAAAATTGTTTATTATGCTTATTTTTAATAAAAATACATAAGTTAAACCCAAAATTCGCGGATTTCCACTATCCCTTTAACATTAAAAAAAACACAATGTAAAAATGTAATTAAAATAGGGAAATTTAAAATTGATATTATGTATGCACACATTTCATACATAGTGTGTGTAACATAAGGGAAACAATGTCATGTTTACATTTACAGATCAGTGCCTCTTAAAAGCCACTCTTGTCCTTTTTATATTTTAATTAGCCCATTAAATCAGCATCAAGTTTTCTGATGAGTGTCAGTGAAACATTACATCACATGTCACTTGTTAGACGCTTTTATCCAAAGCGAATTACATACTCAATACTGTGGGCAATCCCCACAGGAGCAATTTGGGGTGAAGTGTCTCAGGGACACAACGACATGCTGACTGCAGTGGGACTCGAACTTGTTACCCCCTGAATAGAACCCCAGCACACTACCCACTGAGCCACAGCCTCCCAAACAGTTTACTTAGCTGTATTTGCCACGCTGTTTGATATCAATCAATCAATCAATCAATCAATGTTTATTTATATAGCCCAATATCACAAATGTTACATTTGTCTCATATAATTAAAAGCCTAACTTTGTATAATGAAATGAGTCCTCTTCACCTGGAGACATGTTCACAGCGAGCAACTTTAATGGGAAGCCTGGTTAAACCGCACCCTATGCCCCGGATCATCAGTGTGTTTGCTCCTACCAGAAAACGTCACTTTATTATAATATCATAAACAAAATACAGCTGTTTTTTAAAGGGAGTCACTGGACACACATGTGAGTCACTTGAAAACAGCTTTTATCAAAGATTTGGTGCATTTGAAATGTTTTCAGTAGAATAATTAGAGGATAAGCAGCTGAACAGTGCTGGCCACAGCGGGGGAAATGTGACGATTGGAAGCTCCACAAACAAAATTCAGTTAGCATCAGAGCTATACATACTTTCAAAATGAAGCGAATCAAGTCTGCTATCAGTTCCATTAACAGTCAGCATACAGCACTTTTTCTACAATGACTTTGGAGGCTTTTATCAGTGAAGAGAAAACACAAGTGGCAAAGTTTTCAGACTGCAGAGTGGCGCCATGGGCTTAGTTGAGTCTCCACGGTTCTCATGGTGTGTTTAAGGGCAGCCCCTGCTCTGCTCTCTCCAGCAGTTCAGTCAGACTCGTGTTAGTGTGAGCAGGAACAGAAACCTTGAGCAGAAAATGGCAGAAGTCCCTCCAGCCGCTGCACCGGCCAAAGCCGCCAAGAAGAAGGTTTCCAAGCCGAAGGCAGCTGGCCCCAAAGTCAGCGATCTCATCGTTAAAGCTGTGGCCGCATCCAAGGAGCGAAGCGGCGTGTCTCTGTCCGCCGTCAAGAAGGCTCTGGCTGCCGGAGGCTACGATGTGGAGAAGAACAATTCCCGCGTTAAGACCACCATCAAGAGCCTGGTCGTTAATGGGACACTGGTCCAGATCAAGGGCATCGGAGCGTCCGGATCATTCAAGATGAGCAAAAAGGTTGCCGAGCCTAAGACCAAGAAGCCCGCAGCCAAGAAAGTCGCTCCTAAAGCCAAGAAGCCCGCAGCCAAGAAACCTGCAGCGGCCAAAAAGCCCGCGGCAGGAAATAAGTCTCCCAAGAAGGTGAAGAAACCCGCAGCAGCCATGAAAGCAGCTCCCAAGAGCCCCAAGAAGGCCACCAAGAGCCCGAAGAAGGTCGCTAAAAGCCCCAAGAAGGTCGTTAAAAAGGCTGCAAAGAGCCCCAAGAAGGTGGTGAAAAAGGCCCCTGCAGTCAAGAAATCCCCCGCAAAGGTCGCCAAACCCAAAGCGAAGAAGGCAGCACCCAAGAAGAAGTGAGCTGTCATCAGACTGATCTGACTAAGATCCACAAAAGGCTCTTTTAAGAGCCACCCATTTTGTCATAATGAGCATATTTCTTGTGTCAATAACTGCAGTCAGAATAAGATGAGAGACGAGATGCAAAACGTGTCTTATTATGAACACGTTTGCTAGTATGAACATGTTTGATCTCAGACATCGAGACAGTATGTGCAATTTGATAATAATGAATAATCTTAATATTCAAATAATGTCGTGGTTGTTGTGGAAATAATTATCATAAGACGCCAATTAGTAACATACAGGACAAACCTTGATGTCTGTTTACCTTCTTTAAGGACACAGGCGGCTTAGCCAATAATGTTATTGTTCCCATTCTGTGACCGGTCAATACTGGGATACAGATGGTCTGTGTTGTGGGTACACTGGGACACTTCCTTCTCTGTATTTGTGGACTCCAAGGTAAAATCTTCGAGGTCATAAGTGTCCGAGGCAAGTAGCTCTGTGTTCCCACACTGTTTAGGCTATCTCCTCAAATATGTTGTTTACTCTCTGCGAAACCAGTTAGATGGGCTGGCAAGAGAGAGGCTCTCCAGAATTGACGTGGCAACTCTACCGTGAAGTCAGAACCTCTGACTCTTGGACTTGTGATGTGAATCCTCCGGCCGTTTAACTCCAAATAAACCATCATGTGTTTGACATCAAAGCTACTGCTCTTCCCGTGTCTCCTTCCTGAGTCGGTGACTCCCACTGCATAGCTACACAGAAGTTTCCGCTACAAATTGGCGTTGTCGGCAGGATGCCAACAGATCTTCAGATTGTGGTAAGTGTGATTTTCAAATCTACTTTGGACATTGCCTTATCAGAATCTGTGATTGACGGTATCCTAAAATTACCTGTGAAACTGATCGGCTGCGTTTCCTTTTGGTTAATGAACATTTGGGGATGATAAACCCAGGGAATCAGTGTCTGGGGACTCAGTCCTGGCTTATTTCCTCTGTGTATGCTGCTCGGGACGGAAGTGCCATACAGGCATACACAGCTCATGTTTAGAGATACCTTAAAGAAAGGGCATCAGTGAAGTGGAGCTTCTGTGTGAATTGAAAGCAATGTAAAAGATTTGTATTGGACAAATCGCCGGATTTTGGGGGTCTTAGTGGCTAAGCACAGCAGTTGAAAATAAGCAGCCAAAGATATTTACTGCTATCACCTCTCTGTAAAAACACGGCTCCAGCTGCAGCCTTGCGTGTGTGTGTGTAAAAGAAACCTCACTGTGTGTGTGTGGGGCTGGAGCAGTGCAGGCTGAGAGGGAGAAAGTCACAGCTTATTGCCTATAGGTTTTAACTCACGGCACCGCCGTCCTTCAAACGGGACGGTCTAAAAGCACTCGTTGTTTAGGACCGCTTTCTCATGGTTAGACGGGCCAGCACGAGGTGCGTGCATCACCCGATGCGCTACGGCTCTCTGGAGCAGGTGGCGGTCAGGAGTGCATACATAAAATTATAGGCTAATTGATCAGAGGTGTGTAGTGGCAAGCAAGCATAGGCAAACTGTGTTTCACCTTGAGGTGAACTCGATGGCGAGTAGATATAGGCTGGTCGTACGGACTACAGTCAACTGAGCTGTTGTTTGGATAGAAAGGGCAGGGAAAAAGTCTGTGGGCTCCGATCGGGGGGGCACAGCGCCACTAGAAACAAATAGCCTAGTGGTTGTCGCAAGAGGATAAGCTAGTTATCGTTCTTGGACGGCTTTCAGGCACCGATAAATAACTTGTATGCAAGGGTGAGGCGTGAGAAGACGCCGCACTGGAGAGAATTCCCACCCCCTCTAAGATCTCTAAAATCCGGACTAAATTGAGCTGAAGAGCTTTGCTGTCGCGCTGGTGTTTATTAAGAGTTCATGTTTTGTTTGTCTGATTGTTTGTATGGGGGTCTATATTGGTTTGTCCCGCCGTCTTGTGTATGTTTTGTAACAATAATTAATCAGTCCATAGACAGGGTAACATGAACTAAACTTTAATTATCTCACCAAAAGTAAATGACCTGAGAAAAATAAAAAGTGTTTTTATGTCCTGCCTCTGAGTGCAGGGGCAAATGTAAACAAGAAGCCCACTGTTCAGGGTGAGCGCTAGGTGTAAGAAGAAAATAAGATTATATTTCTTTAAGAATCCATTCTTAGATGGTATTGCTGGTATGTTAAGATATCTTTGTGACCTTGTATAAACCCTATGCCCGTCCTGCGCCCCGAGACCCTCAGAGACTTGCCTGAGGAGATCAGGGTTGCAAAATCTGGTTTTAGGTCAATGTTGTATTATTTGTTTCATTTATTCTTAATCTATGTATTGTATAGTAATAATGAATAAAAACGTAATGTATTGAACACATTCCGAAACAAAGCAGAACTAGACTCAGACATAATATTAATTGTTGTTGAAACCTTTTGCGCTGTTGCAGCAAAATGGAAACTGTGTTAATTATTCTGTTCCAACTGGCCACTGGAATCAGGTAATTAATATAAGTTGAAGTTCAATTACAGTTTTAAAAATAGTTTAACATTAAAATTAAAATAGTTGTTAAACTACTGACAAGTTTTCTGAAACCGAGCTTATGAACAACAGAGTAAAGGTTGCTGGTTAAGCCAGGATCAATATATTTGTTGAAGTTTTTATTGTGTGCATAATAAATGTGTTAAATTAATTGAGCAATTCTTTAAAAGTATAATGTTGCAATTTCTTTAAAATAAGTAATCACAGTTAAAAAATAGGTGTTGTTTTCCAAGGGCCTCTCTTTCACAGGCACTTTGAATCATAACACTTCCAAGTCCTACAGAGATCAGTATCACTTTGTGTTGCAAGCCAAATCCAGGGGTTCTACTCGAGCCCAATTTTAAATACCATAAAGAAAAGTATTGAACCCAGCTCGAGCTAAATGTGAAATGTATTTAATTAAAGTGCAAGTGTTTTGATTTATTTAAAATGTTCCAGTCTAGCTTCCTTCGAGTTTAATATAAACAACAGATTGGTTCTCATAACATTCTCACTGCTGTGCTGTCCCAAATGTTTGAAACCTTGGGGCAGACAAGCACACACACACACACACTTTGGATGAGTAATCACTTCATCCAAATTGTAAATTGTTGCCTTCTTTAAAGTTATTAGTAATTCAAGATTAATTATTAAATTAAATTAGGTACATAACAATAAACAAAATAACTTTGACTTGATCATTTTGTTCACGACATTAGACCTTGTCCTCTAATCTCTACTAGAATAAGATAAGTGTGCATGTTTGGGTGTGGAACACTCCTGTAATGTACCTAATCTTGTTATCCTTTTCATTACAGAGCTGGGGAAATGGTGTATTGCTTAGATTCGGATCCGTGCAAAGTCCAATTATGACTGACTTTAGTTCTAATGTTAATTTGATTTCAACCCATAAGTAATTATTTAGATTAACTCAACATTTCACATGATGATGGATTAGTGCTCCACATTTTTCCCACTAATTTGTTGTGCAATTAGGCCAAAGGTAAAGAGAGACATTGATGACCTTGTGTCCCTTTTGTTGGTACGTGGTTCCATTCTGTCTATGGCCTTGGACGGCTTCACTAAGAATCACCCAGTTCTGACACAGTTCTGAGTGCAGTCACAGAGATGCTATGGCTGCTCTACATGAAATGACATTAATGGTCTGGTCTGAGAATGGACACCATTACCTGCTTCCAGAGACAATGCCGCTCCTCAAACTGAACAATACTGTCTAACGTGGGCCACTCCCCCCACCAAGCCATGAACTGAAAGCTTGACATCTGCTTTGAACACCTGGAAGCCTCCCGGTCACACCAGCACCAACCCTTGGGTCAGTCAGATGGGACTAACGGCTTAACTTAGGGCATTTGGTTCAGAAATATGACTCTCGTTACCGCAGAGTGGGTTGTTTTTTTAAGGCTATTCATACTGCTATGCAGAGGATGCCTGTAGGTTGGCAAGCTGTTAAAAGCCCCTACTATTTTTTAAAATAGGCCTAAATGTCAGGGGCCTCTTAAATGTCTAGTTCTACATGTATTCACATTATATGGACAATGTTTCCACCTGGTGAAACTGAAGGCTGCACGGTACTCATGCTATAATACGACCATTCTGTTCTGCTCTAACAATTCAATTGATAGATTCTACATCAAAACAATTAGCTTTTATTGTTTCCAATGATAACGTCATTTTAAGTGGAGGAATGCAAACCTGTTTTCAAATGTAAGGTTTTGAATGTGTTTGACATTTCTCAGTAAAAACACCCTCAGACACTCACTATCATTCATGCTATGCCTTCAGTAGTGACTCAGATGTTAGGGGGAAGAAGCTTTTCCTCCCAAATCAGATATGCTTTGTTTTTCAACAAAGGTATACAGTTCCTGCATAATATATGTTTCTCACAATTGTTTGTTTTTTTGTAAGCTACACACAGGTGATACTGAGTCTTCTCGAGTAATAGATTACACCATGCTTAAATAGACTCCTAAGTTATTATTTCATATGAGACATATGTAAGAAAAGGGAGGGAAGAGTCAATTATATTGAGTAATTGATTTTATATTGGAACATTTATTTCTCAAACCTGTTTTATGGAAGAGGAACATATTTCTGATAAACTAATATGTTATCAAACGGTAAATGGTGAATTAATATAACATTTAGAATCATTGAGAAGGGGTGATATCCGCAGGGACTAGCTCACCTTTAAATTACAATAACATTTCTCTACTTTGGACTGATGAGTTTATGATTCTTGCATGTTAAATGACTAACACAAACCTTATATTTATGCATGTGCATGTCTCAGGAAGGCTCCCAAATAATTCTGAGGGGCCTATCCTATTTTTGTATTTAAATGATAATGTGCTAATCCATTACCTTGAGTTGTCTGCACTCAGGAAAACATCCCTATCAAGTGTTAACCCAATAACTACAGTAGGACAGCTCTGAAGGCCAAGGGTCAGAGAGAGAGCTACGTGGGTCCACGCCAGCCACTGCAAGGTCGTAGTCACAGGAAAGGAGAAACGGTAGAAGCAGAAGACAACAAGTGACGTGTCCTAGTCACCAACAGAAGTAGATGACAACAAGTGATGTGTCCTAATCACCAACAGAAGTAGATGACAACAAGTGATGTGTCCTAATCACCAACTTGCACCACACTTGCACTACATACACCAAAACACACTACACACAAGGTATCACGAGCAAGTGCCAGCTGAGCGGTTCCATATGCTCTCTGGTTCCTCGTTTGTGTTACCGGTGTGCGGAGTCTGACTGACCGTGTCACAAAATCGACCGAAGGAATACACACACCCCATGGAGCATTCCCACCTCGTGATGACGGCTCGCCTGGGACAACGCAACCGTGAGCAATACAACTGGCCTGGCCCAGTGATGTGGGGTTTAGCTCGCCACAAGATTACGTTTGGTTGTGCGGCGACAAGCTCTATCAAGTTCTGGCTCCCCTCTGGATAGGTACATGCACTCTAGTGGATTTGAATCCAGCAATCAGGCTTAACAACACTACTCTTTAATGTATTATCCATGCATAGAAAGACCTACAATGATGTTTCAAGTACTGGATTAATTTCAGTTTTGGCCCAAAACAAATATTTATAATATTTCATATAACAATTATGTAGCATATTTGATCCTCAAATTAGAGAAGTATAATTTAAAGAAATTGATATTCTCAACATTAGATAAACACAGAAGAATCCTTTCCAAGTACCATAAGTAGCTCAGGTAAGTATGGCTAATAGGAATACTTGATAGACTTAATTTGGTACAGATCAGTGGTAGCATTTACAAATGTAATAATTCAAGGTTTAAAAATGTTTAATCCTTCCTTTCCAGGTTTTTACAAAAGTCTTTGAATATTTGCCTAACTTTTCCTTTTCAGATTTTGAACAATGTACTTGACTAAAATGAATGTATTGATTTCACTAAGTGCCTTACTCTTGACTAAAGCGTATTTAAGTAAACGTAAAAGTAATCCTAAAATTGAGGACACTGCACTTTTGCAGATTACAGATTGATCAAATCACCAGTGTGAATTCTATACTCTGACTGTGAATGTTTAGCTGGATCTCTTACGATCCTGAGTTTTAAAATGCTTTTGACTAGTGATTGCCTTGAAGTAAATCTTTAAAGCGGCAAGCTGGTTTTGATTTTATAGTTTGATGAATGCAATTAACTAATGGTAAATGATCAAATATATTAGTTTAAAAACAAATATTTAGCTATTGTGCACCTGTGTTTTATGTGTGTTCATTATTATGCTTTTGACAAAAGATGATCAAACACTGATGAGAGATGATTTTTCCTATTATGATTGGCTGTATCAATCATTGTGATTGAATGTTTCAATCTTATTCTACTTTGTGATGTAATTAATGTAAGGTGAGACCACACTCGAATCTGGAGACGCCTATTGAGTTAATTATTGACCAAATTATTATTAGACTAATGTTTTTAGGTTATCATAAATGATAAAAAGAGAGGACTGTTGTGGAAATAATTATCATAAGACGCCAATTAGTAACATACAGGACAAACCTTGATGTCTGTTTACCTTCTTTAAGGACACAGGCGGCTTAGCCAATAATGTTATTGTTCCCATTCTGTGACCGGTCAATACTGGGATACAGATGGTCTGTGTTGTGGGTACACTGGGACACTTCCTTCTCTGTATTTGTGGACTCCAAGGTAAAATCTTCGAGGTCATAAGTGTCCGAGGCAAGTAGCTCTGTGTTCCCACACTGTTTAGGCTATCTCCTCAAATATGTTGTTTACTCTCTGCGAAACCAGTTAGATGGGCTGGCAAGAGAGAGGCTCTCCAGAATTGACGTGGCAACTCTACCGTGAAGTCAGAACCTCTGACTCTTGGACTTGTGATGTGAATCCTCCGGCCGTTTAACTCCAAATAAACCATCATGTGTTTGACATCAAAGCTACTGCTCTTCCCGTGTCTCCTTCCTGAGTCGGTGACTCCCACTGCATAGCTACACAGAAGTTTCCGCTACAGTGGTTATTATACCTAAGGGGCAATCCGATTAACAGAAACAGTACTGTTGAATATGTACAAAGTAGTGATGGGAATTCCGGCTCTTCTTGGTGAGCCGGATCATTTGGCTCGGCTCACCAAGAAGAGCCGGCTCTTTCGGCTCCCAAACGGCTCTTCACTTTACCACATATTATACCTTTTAATTAAATCAAATGTAGCCCTGTTTTGACTAATTAATTATGTATATGTGTACACATATATCACTTAAATTATTCAATACATCCTTTATACTGAAGTATTCAAAAGTGAAAATTACATGTTTAATTTACATGATTTGCTGTGGCCAAATGTTTTCATTGCATTTACAGACCCTTGTAACTCTCTGATACCACCCAATGAATGCACTGACTTGCTTGTAGAACCACGCTACACAAAACAGATAGCAACACCTTTAAAAACTAGGCTATTTTAAAAAAGGGGCTACTGTATCGACATTTTAAAATTACATTTAAAGAAAAGGCCCTGACAAAACAGCAGGGCTCTATTTCAGTAACTATTAGCTATAGAAACCACGCCCCCCTGCAGGAGAGGGGAGCGTGCTCTGAGATCAGCTGATGGGCTCTCAGAAGAGGGGGAGAAAAAGAGATCTCCCTCCTCCGTGTTTTATTCTTATAGAAGTAGGAAGAGAAGTAACGGGGCAGAAACCCTCCTTTTTACGCGGCGGTCCAGGCATAGACATCAAACGGCGACACATATTCAGTTGCCAGTTACTTTGGCATTAGGGCAGGGATATCTAGATACTTTCCAAGGTTTGACATAATGAATTGTGCTACTTTTAAAGCAAGCAACGATGTTTTCAAATCTGTAATCAAAAAGCTCCTCAAAAACACTATCGAAGCAGTTCCTGCCGTTGCTACGTTAGTTCAAACAGTAACAACGGACTATTTTTCTTAGCGGATGCATGTCAATTTAAATAAATACAACTATTTTTTAAATCAATAAAATCATTTCTAAATCCATAAAAGCATTTCAATTAATATTGGGAGTCATGTCGTTACTTTGTTGAGAATGTGGCCATGTAATAAGCGGGATAATGTGCACATTGCATAATGTGCCTTCATACCGATTTAGATCCCTCCGCAACAAAAAAAAAAACGGCTCGTTCGCGGGCGAGAGCCGGCTCCCGTCGTTCACTTGAAAGAACCGGCTCTTTGAGCCGGCTCGTTCGCGACCGACACATCACTAGTACAAAGTCCAGAAGTGTAGTTAGCGCTATAACCAAGCGGCAAACTGTGGGGTAGAGCCGGGAAGCCAATACGGAAGTGCCACACACTGCAGTTCATATATTAGCCGATAGGCGATGGCTGCAGAAAGGAGCAATTTCCATAGACCCCCATGTTAAAATGCCCAACTTTACAGCAGAAAAAAACATTTTCTACCCCTGGCTCCATACATTTTATTATCGATATAGTTAGATTCCACCTTCATGATAATGGATCTGTGAGTGAATTGTTTTCTAACGCGACCCTTTTATTTATATTAGGTCTTAAAGTTTGTGCATAAATTAGGGCGTGGTCACATTGAGTGACGGCTCTGTCAAGTGCCTGCCGCTGTTAGCTTCTTGTCTCTCTGCTAGCTGCTCCGTGAAGCTAGCTACAGGGACTCTGCCTGCTCAGCTCATCCAGGAAACACAACTTGTAGCCGGCCGTGGTTGTTTGTTCTTCATGCTTATATATCGGACTATTGTGACTCGCTCTGCGGTTAAAACAGACGGTGCATGAATGCGGTTTTGCGGTAAGTGAAATTCTAGTGCTTTATTTATGTTTTAATGATTTTAATCAGCTACGTAATGAATGGTAAGGCTTGGGTTAGCATGTAAGCTAGTGGTAGCTACATCGGTGCTAACGATTGTAATCGTAGCCTCCAAGTTAAAATCATAGACTGTATATATAAAGGTTACAACAAAATAGACAAGTGTTAAGTGGGATAATACTGTTGAACAAACGGCTTCTGTTTGAGGTTGATAAAATAAGGTTACATCCTTGTAACTTAGAGATATTTTATTATGTAGGTAGAACTGTATGCATCTAAGGTTAATTTAAATTGGCTATGCTCAAGTATGTAGACAAGCTAATGTCGAAGTAGTGCATGTGAAATCAACCTCACAATAAGATGTGTGTATATTACAATTATTAATGTCATATTTCAAGATGATTACTTATATATTACAATATGGTTGGTTGAGCTGGAGTTCATTATTGAGCTTACACGTTAACGTCACAGTCATCTGAAGAACGAACCCAAACCTTGTTGTTTTTATTAATTGTATTACCAAATGGGTATCAAATAAACAGTAAGCATTGGTAACACAACTTCCAAAGTTACAGTAAAATAAAAAGGCCCCTGACTCGGACAATACACAATCCAACATGTTCAACAGAAGATAATCAGTTATATTGTTTGTACACATGGTACTTATATATATATATCTGTTTGTTTAAGGTGTCCAGGTGATGCAGACAGGCTGGACCAGAGAGTGAGAGACAGAACTGGACTCCTCACAGCAGTGAACTTCAGCACAGGTACAAAGACTATTTTTTCATACTGTACAAAGAATCAAGAAAGATATTGGTTTAAATGAATGAAGTATTGACTTTAATACACTGATATACATTCCATTAAACAATACTAAATACTAGATCACCTACACATCAGTTAAGTTGAGGGTTTTTTCCATGCAAAAAGTTACATTTAGATGATAACAAGCAATATGACTTTGTCAGCTTTCTAATTTAATGTATTGAAGGCAAAGATATTTAACACATAGTGAGAACTGCTACTATTTATCTCTCAATATTGTCTGTAAAAAACGTGGTAAAAGTGATTCTTTCAGTGAGACAACAGAGCAAGCTTCTACAGTTGCACTACGTTTTGATAACAGTTAAATATTATTTTGATAATAACATATATTTCAATGTTGATGAACTTCATACTGTTCATTCTTAATCTGATTGTCTTTGTAGCTCATTGTTGAAATAAAAAAAAAAACATTACAATTACAAAATAATTATATCTACAGCCCCTAAACACACAAACACACCGCTTTCATAAATAACACACTTGTTCTGCAATAATATGTTTTATGTTTCCTGTCATTTTTGTTAGGAAAGGACATGCCTGAAAGACAAGACATTTTCTCCTTCTCTGAGGGTCAAGAAGAACATCCAAGAGGAACATTAAAAGCTGATGTTATGAGATTTTAAGACCAGTACAGGACATTCACTAAGAAACTACTTTTATTGTAAAAAACAGTCAGCTGATCGAATGCAGCTATTTCCACATCTACACTCCATCAGCTGATTATTTCTATTTGCCTCACTTTATGAGCTTCATAACATGTACCTTGTTTTGCAACGTCACAAATAAATGGGGCCAATCTTCAGTCAGATGTGAATGTGTAATCTAACATTTTCAGTAAGAATAATGGACAAAAGGAGTGCAAATACAAATACAATTTATTGAAATGTGAACCAAAAGTTAATCAAATGTTTTAAATAAAAAGCACATATGGACAGAAGGTGTAAACCTATTAAATGTATTAAACACATTTAGTCAAATAAAGTGACCGACTAGGCCTGTGCAGTTGGTATCAGCTTTGCCCAGCATGGGCTCCTTCATCAGCCCTGGTCCTCCTCGCAGAGGAAAGACCCTCAGTCCTCCTCGCAGAGGGAAGACCCTCAGTCCTCTCCAAACCAACAGACAGGACGTCCATCACACGGAGGTTTCTCCCTCAAGTCTCTGCAGCTCTCTGGACACCATGCTGTCTCAATCCGTCCACACTGAATATGAGATTGGGAAAATTAAAATAATAAATGCTTTAGACAATAAGAAACATAAAGTTGACTGTTGAGTTGCTCAGTTTTTTTAGATTGTCAATACTATTACTGTATAACTAATATCTCAGGTTAAGAGGCACATTCAAATAAAGATTGGTCTTTAAATACATTTTGTCTTTTGAATTGTTTGTCTAAAGTCAAGGATCTATAACTGGTACTTAGTTTTAATGATACAGTCTGGTTATTATGCTGTTTGGAGGAGGCCTCACAGGTAAGAGCACTAACTAGCTACCATCACATGTACCTTAGCTTGACTTAAATGTATTAAACGTATAGTTCAGTGATGGCAAAATATAAATAACTAATGTCATGCAAACATATTAATATTTGCTTGATTCCAGTGTTGAATTTAGCACAATTGCATACAAACGTTAAGGGGTTTTAAAATTCTGAAGTATTATGCTAAAAGCTCAATAACTTAGATTATTATTTATAGTTTTGCTGAATAGTTTCATGTCCGCTTACCTTAGAAACGTAAAATGCGACGGCAGCGTGCAGATGGGGAGCATGTTAGCTTAGCTTGGCAGCTTTAGCTAGCTCTGGAACTTCCAGCTCGGTGGCAGCGGTCCCATCCTCTTCCAATTACCGTTGTACAGTATTGACCTTTCCTTCAATGTTTCCACCTCAATTTATTTTATCCTTTTACATGTGTGTTTGAAAGTTATAGAGACATGTGCACTGCATATATTGGAAATGTCCTTTTTTCAGTTAAATATAGAATCAGATGTGTTTATATCAAACAGTGCTGACTGTGTAATTGACAACAGATGGAAAGCTTCAGTTTCTGCACTTTTTTTCAGTTAATTCAATATGATTTCTTAATGTTATTGGTGTGTTTTAAGGTGACTACTTTTGTGTGTGTAAATGAATTTATAAACTCCTTTTCTTTTTTTGTTTGTTAAACTAGATATTGTATTTTGGGAGAAGGTAGCATAGTCAGAGTTATGGTTAACTCTGACTATGCTTGTTGATGTATTTTGATAGAATAACTATTGTTAACCTTTCACTCATAAGTACAAATAAAACAGTGAGGCTTTAACAGGTATGTCTTAATATCCCCTCTAAAGGCTCATGGAACAAATACTAGTTTATTATTTACAGAGAGTAAAAACAATCTGCTATCTTTGTTTAGTCTCACTTTAAACTAAACAAAGGTATTCAATCAGAGGCCTTTAGGGCAGCTGCTTTTCTTCTTATTCACTTGTTTTTTTGGCGGTGCAGCTTCTGTTAAGAAGAGGCTTCGTTTTTCAAATGACTTTCGTCGAATAGTTGATAAGCTACAGCGCACGTGTCATCTTCCCTGGGCCAATCATCTCCAAAACTCTTGCTAGGATATTAAAAATGTAGATAATTTCACAACGTTGTTAATCCGACATCCAAGTAAAGTCTCCACAACTACAGCCACAACCATGACTGCTCCAAAGAATTGTACTTCCAGCTGTTTGGGGTTTCTTAAACGTTTGAAATATGTTTTAAGTTGATATACACTGGGATATGTTAAGGACTAACTCACTTATAATGAATACATTTGTATTTCAGGATCTTGAAATCATACATATTGGGATTCATGTGGATTAATAGTGTGGACTAGAGGGTGACAAGCATCACTTTCACCTCACTTTTTTATTTAAATTCCAAAGTTGGTCATGAAAAATATGTTTCTCTGTTGTCCACGTTATACATAGTTAAAAACATATGAAAGAGTTAAAAGTACATTAATTCCAACCGATTTATTTATTCATGTACAACACATTATAAAACCCCAATAATACAAATACATAATCAATGGGGGGTTCATTTTACATGTTGTCATCCAATCTGTTTTGATTCTAAAACTCGTTAAGCGCATGCTCCGTCCTGCTCAGAAGACAACCAATCCCGTGCGAGCAACAGCACAGTAATATTTGCATCTAGTGAATATAAAAAGACCGCGCTGTGACACAGAAGTCATTCTACGCTGTCGCACCTCACTCTCTCATCATGCCTGCTGACGCACCCCCTGTCAAAGCGGCCAAGAAGGGCTCCAAGAAAGCCGTCGCTAAGACCGCCACCAAGACTGGAAAGAAGAGGAGAAAGTCCAGGAAGGAGAGCTACGCCATCTACGTCTACAAGGTGATGAAGCAGGTCCACCCGGACACCGGCATCTCCTCCAAGGCCATGGGCATCATGAACTGCTTCGTGAGCGACATCTTTGAGCGCATCGCCGGTGAGGCCTCTCGTCTGGCTCACTACAACAAGCGCTCCACCATCACCTCCAGGGAGATCCAGACCGCTGTCCGCCTGCTGCTCCCCGGAGAGCTGGCTAAACACGCCGTGTCTGAGGGCACCAAGGCCGTGACCAAGTACACCAGCTCCAAGTAAACTCTGCTGCTGATATACCAACAACACAAAGGCTCTTTTAAGAGCCACCCACTACATCTATAGACGTGTTCCTCTGTTTTGAATAAGTGTCATGCACGATCCATGACTCAAATAGATGATCTGTAAATCACTTTATATTATTTTGTGTGACCTTATATCTCTACAGCGCTTTGTTCTGAAGGTGTTAAAGTGGTATATAAATAAAGTTGGATTGGACTTGACATGACCAGCTCCAAGTAAACTCTGCTACTGCTACAAACCAACGGTTCTTTTAAGAGCCACCCACTTCATCTACTGCTGCTTTCGTCTTACAAAGTGTCTAATATACCTCAACATGATTTCCATTTTAATACAACTAAAATAATACTTAGTGACATTAAACTGCCATGCTCACTTGGATCATCTTCCTGTGATCTGGCTTTTACTATTCACATTTTGTTCATTTTACTTTCTGAGCAGTTTTTTTTTACAGTTTTGTTTGTATTATACATCATGTTAAGTGCTGCAAATATAATGTATGTACAGTGTGTGTGTGTCTATATACACGAATGAGAATAGGTTTTATTACCAAGTAGCTTGACACATACAAGGAATTTGCTTTGGTATATTTGGTGCATAAAAAGACAGAATGAATAATACCTAGCAAAACTATTAAAATCTAAATATGAAATAAGAAATGTCCTCAAAATATAAAGATAAGATAAAAAAATAGACATTACACAAATAACAACCTACACAAATAAGTTACAATTGATGATCATATTCTCCTCGTTAAATGTTTAGCCCAAACAGCTGCATGTATTTAGGTGGGTGTGTAATTTGAGTTATAATACCAAATATATTATTTAATAAGTTAATTACACACTGTAAATAATCATTAAGTATGACACCTTTTTGAATGTCTTAATGTTCTCTACATATTGAGACTTTCGCTTCTTAAATTACAGGAGTTTATGTTCATCTTTGAACGGGTGAAAACAATTTCAGAAAATTCAGTTTCATTCTGAAAAGAATTCAGGCGGCAGACCGACCTGTTTTCTGATTGGACGATCACAGTTACGGATCAATCTGACCAATGAGCGTTTAGCTGCGCTCCTATATAAACTGGTGAGAACGCTGATCGACCTACTTTCTTCTAAACGTCAAAGAATAATCACATAGAAAATGTCTGGTCGCGGAAAAGGTGCAGGAAAGGTCAGGGCGAAGGCCAAGACTCGCTCATCCCGTGCCGGGCTCCAGTTCCCTGTCGGCCGTGTCCACAGGCATCTGAGGAAGGGTAACTACGCCCATCGTGTCGGTGCCGGAGCCCCGGTGTACCTGGCCGCTGTGCTGGAGTACCTGACCGCTGAGATCCTGGAGCTGGCTGGAAACGCCGCCCGGGACAACAAGAAGAGTCGTATCATCCCCCGCCACCTGCAGCTCGCCGTCCGCAACGACGAGGAGCTGAACAAGCTGCTGGGAGGAGTGACCATCGCTCAGGGAGGCGTGCTGCCCAACATCCAGGCTGTGCTGCTGCCCAAGAAGACCGAGAAGGCTGCCAAGAAGTGAACACCCTGATCCCGCGTCAACAAACAACAAAGGCTCTTTTAAGAGCCACTCACTTCCAACTAAAGACATTTCTTGCCCTATATGTATTGATGTGCACAACATGTCATGTTACACCAAGTCACCCAACTAAAACACCCACATTATAGAGCAATATACAATTGAAACATAACCCTAAATTACTATTAATGATATCATCTATTGCAGGTTGTAGCCTCTCTAAAATAAAGCCTTATTTCAACTAAAGCAAACTACTTTCACAATTTCCTTCGTACATCCAGCAGGTTAATCACCACATTCTCAAATGAATAGCGGTGTGGTTTCTACATCTGTCAGTCCACATAAATAAAGCCACAACGTTTGTTGGACCCATCATTAGTGTTTAACTCAGTTCACACTATATCAGTATTACTTATTGGCAGGTGTCTGCAGTTCACCGATCAATAGCGTACCGTAGCATTTAAGCACTCGATGGTATCTTTATCCCACGCGCACATTGAAATGAATAACAGGTTATATTTAGTTCCAGCCTTTATCCACCAGATGTCTCAGTGTTCACCAACTAATGTTTGGAGCAGAACGAGAATAGTGGCTCTATTGTAGTGGAATAAATATTAACACACGTGTCTTTCTAACAGTTATTTATTTATGTTGTATTAGCATTTTAAGAAACGAGGTACATCTAGTACATATATTAATGAAGTTAAAATATTTTAGCCAATTAACAGTTATTTAATGTGACCATTGTTTATACCGTTAGGAGTTAGTTTAGTAGCTCTAAAACATATATGGCACAAGCTATTATACAGCACTATTTCAAGATTAGATAAGCATGTAAATATTAACATCTTGAAGAATATTGTTTAAACTAAATTGTATTTTATGGACAAAAACGTCTCTCAACTTTATTTAAAACTCAAACACTAAGTACAAGAGCCAAAATTAGAAACAGTGGCAGAATAGTTATATAACAGTAATTATAATAATTGTATTTACATTCAATAAAAACAAAAATATTTAGGATTAAAAACTCAACTTAATAAAATATACAATACATAATTCTTCATGTTTGAATTATATTCTTTAAATACTGTTTATAGCTCTACTATTTTCTGCTTAACTACATTATTGTTATAGAGATACATTTCCGTGATCCATTATTCGTTAACTTAATTTGAATATAAAATTAACCCAAAATACATTTATTATTTATTGTCATATGCACAGTAGCTACAGTGTAGACGTGGCAATGCAAATCTTAAGTCCCAGGCTCCTCCAACAACGCAACATAGTTATATAGGACAAAAGACAATAAAACTGATTTAAAAAAAACCAAATTCAATTAAAATAGTGCAAAAATAAACAGTAGAATAAAATAGTGCATTTTATGTTGAAATGAAAGAGTCTATATAGATGTAAATAGAATAAGATGGACAAAAAAAGAATGTAAAAATAAATATTGTTTATTGTAGTGATATTTATTTGGACTCAGGCTTTAAGCCTGGAAGAGGCTTTCTGTTTCAAGACTCGAATCACACAATGACGGGTGTGTTCAAGTTGGTGCGTCACAAGATTAATGTAAGAAGTATTTAAAGGCAAAAATCTAAAACATACATAGATTAAGTTATTTTAAAAGGTTTTCAGGTTATGCGTCGACTAAATACAGAAAAGTATACATCTTCTTTTACTGCAATTTATGTTATTTCTAATGTTATTTGGTTAACATTTCTGAATAAAAACAATGTATTGTGGTGAAACTGCTGGTCATTCATCGTGACCTTAAGAATACATGTGATAAACAGTCAGAAGATAATGCTTTATTTTAAGAGTATGCAGAACACAAATACATGAGAGAAAGAAACAAGCACCTTCAACCGGTGTTAAATAATACATAAAGTTAAAATCCTAGTCAGACATGTGTGGAGCCAAAACACCTACTGTAAGAAGCCTATTTAAAGTTTCTAATCTTCTGAGTCTAAAGTTTATTAAAGGTGTTTTTTGGAGCACATTTAGTGATTTTGTTGTAATAGTCTTTAATGAGTGTAACAAATAACTCTAAAGTAATCCAGTTTCTCAAAAACAGCCCCCGATTTAAATGTTCCAACTGTTTGTGTGTTTTTTGTAAACGGCAGGTTACTTAGTTTTCTGAAGAAGAAAAGACAGGCCTACATGTTATCAAAGTGTTGAATTAAGTTAAATTATCCTAAATTAGTGAAGTGTAAAAGAAAACATACAGACTCTCTATCAGAACCGGAGTACAATCTCACGACTCTTTTGAGTGTGTTTACAGAGACAAAACTAACCTCTGTTTAACATTAACATATTTATATTAGTAAACTTTTTTTAGGTTAGGTCTTTAACTAAACATCTTATTTCTATTCCAGACTAGTTTAAGTCGAATTTGAAAGTATTTTAAAGCATTTAAGAGGGAAATTAGAGAGGAAAGTCACATATTTATGACTCACGAAAGGCTTCCCATTAAAATCATAACACAATATTGAGGTTAATTTCACTTTTACATGAAGAGAAACTCATTTGCTATCGTTTAGGGTGAATTGTACACTATATTGTTTCCTCCAGGTGTGATTTCATTACATGTGTTCGTGAAGAGAAAACACAAAGTGGCACAGTGCTGCTCCTGTGAGACAGGCTGCGATTGAGTCTCTACGGTTCTCATGGTGTGTTTAAGTTCCGTTCTTTGCTGGGATTTCTCTCTCAGTCTCACCGAGTCCAGAGAATCCACTTTGAAAGCAACATGGCAGAATCCGCTCCCGCCGCCGCCGCACCGGCCAAGTCCCCGAAGAAGAGAGCCACCAAGCAGAAGAAGGCGGGCCCAAGAAGGTAGCGAAGAAACCCGCAGTCAAAGCCAAGAAACCGGCAGCAGCGAAGAAACCCGCCGCCAAGAAGCCAGCAGCCAAGAAGGCAGTAACACCCAAGACGGCGAAGAAGCCTGCTACTCCTGCAAAGAAAACCCCCGTGAAGAAGATCACTAAGAGCCCGAAGAAGGTGGCGGCCAAGAAGGCAGCGACCCCCAAGAAGACAGTAACCCCCAAGAAAGCTGTGAAGAAGGTGGTTGTACCAGCCAGGAAAGCAGCGAAGAAGTAAACAGACCATCTGCTTCATCTACAAAAGGCTCTTTTAAGAGCCACCCACATACACCAAAAGAGCACTTCTCCTGTTTTAATATTACATGTTTATATTTTTACAACACCAGACTACCTTACTTTTTACAAGAAGTCAATTAACTGATATAAAGATGACTTGAATGAAACATGAATAACATGTTACCTGGTATACTACATTCATCCATCTACGTAACATTGCAAAAATTAGGCATATCTTGCCTCAAAACGATGCAGAGAAACTAGTCCATGCATTTGTTACTTCAAGGTTGGATTATTGTAACTCTTTATTATCAGGGTGTACCAAGAAGTCAGTCAAGTCGCTTCAGCTGATTCAAAATGCTGCAGCTCGTGTACTAACCAGAGTTAGGAAAAGGGACCACATTACTCCTGTTCTGGCTGCCTTACACTGGCTCCCTATAGAACACAGGATAGAATTTAAAATTCTTCTTCTCGCCTACAAAGCCCTTAATGGGCAGGCGCCATCTTACCTTAAATAACTCATTATACCCTACTGTCCTACTAGGGCATTGCGTTCCAAGAATGCAGGGTTGTTGGTTGTTCCTAGAGTCTCTACAAGTACAATGGGAGCCATAGCCTTTTCTTATCAAGCTCCACATTTGTGGAATCAGCTTCCAGTTTGTGTTCGGGCGGCAGACACCCTATCCGTTTTTAAGAGTGCGCTTAAGACCTTCCTTTTTGATAAAGCTTATAGTTAGGGCTGATTAGATTCAGTCCCTAGTTTTGCTGATATAGGCTTAGTTTGTCGGGGGACATCTTACTTCTTCCTTCTCTCTGTCTATACCTGTGTACTCTCATGTTCCGATTAACCCAGCTTCCCCAAATGTCTTTCTTTTTGGTGTCTATATACGCCGGGATCCGGAGTCATGGATGATCCTGCGCTCCTCTGTCCTGGATTGCGAGCCCTGGATCTTGAATCGTGGCTGTGGTCCTGGATCATAGGTCCTGGATGGATATCCTCGTGGATTAATCTTCCTATTATACACACATGCATTTCCAAACATTTGGACTACCTATGTTGCAAATGTATTATCTTTTCAATTTACACACGGCATCTATTGCACGTCTGTCCGTCCTGGGAGAGGGATCCCTCCTCTGTTGCTCTCCCTGAGGTTTCTCCCATTTTTCCCTTTAAACTGTGGGTTTTCTTCGGAAGTTTTTCCTTGTACGATGTGAGAGTCTAAGGACAGAGGGTGTCGTATTGTCATACTGATATTTTGTACAAACTGTAAAGTCCACTGAGACAAATGTAACATTTGTGATATTGGGCTATATAAATAAACATTGATTGATTGATTGATTGATCCATTTCCTCTTTGTATAATACATTTCATTATGTTGTTATAAAGACATCTACTTACATATTCTCTAAAACATTATCCCTTACATGTACATTATTTCCTATAGACATTGTTTTAAAATACATATTTCATAATGACATACTATTATTATATTAAAACGTGTCTTTACTACACATGAACTATTACCCTCACCCCCCTCTGCACCTGCAGCTGGACAGACAGCGGAGCTCCTTCTCCCACAGACTGATCCAGCGTCTCCTCCGGCTGGCAGAGAGCTCACTTTAGCTTCTCCTCTCCAGAACCATGAACCCTCTGCACAACAGCAACCTTGCACATCTGTCATTTATATACTTTGGTATAAGTCAACTACATGTAAACATTTGAATCCATCCACAATATTCTATAATGTCAATCATTTTTAATATATGTATTTTCTATACTTATATTCACTGTTTATTTTGTATCTTATTACTTCTATACTTTATTCAAACGTTTTTTATTGTGTAATGCCTGAACACCCTGTAACATAATAATTCAGTACATTATTGAAATTATATCATGTTATCACAAATGCTGTATCGCTCATAGTGTCACGGTAGAGCGAAGGAAGCAGGACCCAAATGCAGATAAACTGATAATACCTTTATTTCAAGGATAGTGAAATATAGAACTAGGACAGACAGAACACTCACCGGTGAACACAGTCAACAACGAAAGACGAACCGACAAAGACAGACAGAAAAACCAGAACTTAAATACACACAAGACTAATCACACAAACAAGACACAGGTGAGGAGGGAGGAGAAAACACAGAGGCACCAGGTGAACACAATCGGGTAATCAGGGAGGGAAAACAGACAGAAAGCAACAGGCAGGAAACGGGGGTGAACAATTTACAAAATAAAACAGGAAACCCAAAGATAGAAAAATACAAGACAAAACAACAACACATACAGATCGTGACAGTACCCCCCCTCAAGGGACGGATCCCAGACGTCCCAAAACAAAACTAAAAAAGTCCAAAACCTTAAGCAGGGTGGGTGGAGGGGGTCCGGAGGAGGGACGCATCACTAAGCCACCAGGGTGGGTGGAGGGGGTCTGGAGGACGGGCTTGGGTTGACAGCCAGGGGCACGGCAGAGGACCAGGAAGGGGTCTCGGGCTGACGGCCCGGGGGCAAGGCAGAGGACCAGGAAGGGGTCTCGGGCGGACGGCCCGGGGGCAAGGCAGAGGACCAGGAAGGGGTCTCGGGCGGACGGCCCGGGGGCAAGGCAGAGTCCAAAATGGGGGTTATGGAGGGGCGAAGGCCACCGCGGGCGAACTCAGGGGGCCGAGCATGAGGGCGAGGACTGCGGCCGGAAAAGTCCAGGGGCCGAGCATGAGGGCGAGGACCGCGGCCGGAAGAGTCAGGGGGCCGGGCCCGAGGGCGAGGACCGCAGCAGGAAGAGTCAGGGGGCCGGGCTCGAGGGCGAAGACCAGAGAGCTCCGGAGGCCGGGCAGGAAGGCGCTGACGGGACAGTGCCAGAGACCGGGCAGGACCCGGTGTCGGAGCTGGTGGGACAGGCCTCGGCAGGATCCCCCACGGAAGAGGACCAGGACACGGGATTTGCAGGATCCCCAGCAGGAGAGCAGTCGGCGGGGCCTTCAACGGCACAGTACATAGGATTGGCAGGACCCCCGGCAGGAGAGTAGACGGCGGGACCTCCAACGAGACAGGACAAAGGGTTGGCAGGACCCCCGGCAGGAGAGTAGTCAGCGGGACCTCCAACGGCACAGGACATAGGATTGGCAGGACCCCCGGCAGGAGAGTAGACGGCGGGACCTCCAACAGCACAGGACAAAGGGTTGGCAGGACCCCCGGCAGGAGAGTAGACGGCGGGACCTCCAACAGCACAGGACAAAGGGTTGGCAGGACCCCCGGCAGGAGAGTAGTCGGCGGGCCCTCTAACGGGACAGGACAAAGGGTTGGCAGGACCCCCGGCAGGAGAGTAGACGGCGGGACCTCCAACGAGACAGAACAAAGGGTTGGCAGGATCCCCGGCAGGAGAGTAGTCGGCGGGGCCTCCAACAGCACAGGACAAAGGGTTGGCAGGACCCCCGGCAGGAGAGTAGTCGGCAGGGCCTCCAACGGCACAGGAGAAAGGATTGGCAGGACCCCCGGCAGGAGAGTAGACGGCGGGACCTCCAACGGGACAGGACAAGGAGCTGGCGTCGTCTGGGGAGCCAGCCGGAGACGAGGTGCTGGAGTCGGCCGGTACGCCGACAAGACTCGGGGAGCTGGCGTCGGCTGAGGAGCCAGCCCTGTAGCCGAAACTGGAGTTGAGCCCATGGCTTCCGGGGCCTGTACTGAAGCCGGAACCATGGCTGCTGGGGCCGGAACCATGGCTGCGGGGGTCGGAATTGAAGCCAGAATCATGGCTGTAAGGTCCGGTTCTGGAGCCGGAAACATGGCTGAATGGGCCGGCTCTGGAGCCGGAATCATGGCTGTAAGGTCCGGTTCTGAAGCCTGGATCATTGCTGTGTGGGCCGGTACTGAAGCCGGAACCTCCAACGGCACTTCAGTAGGGACTGGAGAGGGAACTCGAGAGGGGACTAGAGTTGGGATTTGAGAAGGGACTAGGGAAGGGACTAAAGGAGGGACTGGAGATGGGACTAGAGGAGAGACTTGAGAAAGGACTAGAGAAAGGACTAGAGAAGGGACTTGAGATGGGACTATGGCAGCTGGGGCAAGAGCTGGGTCTGGAACCATGGCCGCTGGGGCCAGAACCATGGCCGCTGGGGCCAGAACTGGGACCGGAATCATGGCTCTTGGGGCTCGGGCTGCTAGCCTGGACTTGCGACTCCTTCTCCTAGAAGCCGCCTTAAGGCTCCGTGGACCTCCAAAAGCCAGACGAGTTCCAGAAAACGACTCCTGGACAGGAGCAGGAACTGGGGCAGAAGCACTGGTTGACTCCAGACGGAACACACAGAGACGGTTGTATTCAGCAGGCTGGAAATCACACACCCAGAGGAAGTCCAAAATCCAGCCAGGTAAGAACTTCACCAAGTCTGGTTTCTCCATAGCCAACCGGTGCGCCTCTACCAGAGCAGCCTCCCTCTGCCGAACACTGGACGCTCCCTTACACCAATCATAGCAGCAAGCCAAATAAAAGGAAAAATGTTGTAGTTCCACCTCAAATGGATCATCTGCTGGGTCCATTTCTTGGTCGGTTCGTTCTGTCACGGTAGAGCGAAGGAAGCAGGACCCAAATGCAGATAAACTGATAATACCTTTATTTCAAGGATAGTGAAATATAGAACTAGGACAGACAGAACACTCACCGGTGAACACAGTCAACAACGAAAGACGAACCGACAAAGACAGACAGAAAAACCAGAACTTAAATACACACAAGACTAATCACACAAACAAGACACAGGTGAGGAGGGAGGAGAAAACACAGAGGCACCAGGTGAACACAATCGGGTAATCATGGAGGGAAAACAGACAGAAAGCAACAGGCAGGAAACGGGGGTGAACAATTTACAAAATAAAACAGGAAACCCAAAGATAGAAAAAGACAAGACAAAACAACAACACAGACAGATCGTGACACATAGATGGACTTTTGACTATAAAGGGACAATATTTCAAAAGTGATATATAATATAAACCTACACAATCTTTGTACCCTTAGTGGATAAAACACATTTATGACATTATCGCATCTGAATGCAATATATCTGTCCAACAGCACCCTCTGCTACAACAGGACACAACACGTGATTATTTTATTATTTCATATATTTTGTTTGTGTGTCATGCCAGACAACTCTAGGCAACCTTTTATACACCACTTCAATTAGTTACTTTTTTATTTTTAAAACTGTCATAAATAGTTTTGTCAATACATAATAGACATACACAAACCACTGCATAAAAACATGTACACACAACTCATAAATACATACTTAAACACAACAGAACAGTATTTCAGACGACAGAAAGGGAATTGTCCGATCAGCCTTTGTTCAATCACAGACTCAGTATGCTCCATGGTAGTCTGTGACTTGTCGAGGCTTTCTCTTCTCCTTAGCTCGGTTCCGATATGTTTTGTTTTGGTACAACTGTTAATTATTGTTTGATGTATTACCACGGTGCATCTGGTCTTCCATATCTGCATACTCTGAAGTAAAAACTTCTTTGCAGCAATGTTGAGCCAATCATGAAATGAGGGAAACTGGATTCGCCTTAGTCAATACACTGATATTTATTGAGAGACAAAACGGCCGGAGGATTAACAAAGCAACTCGCACTGTTGAATGCAAGCTGCCAAAATTAACTCTAAACACAAAAGACAGAAACATATCTATATATCTTTTAAAGGAGGGGTCTAAACAGCCCGCCCTTTCCCCTAATCATTACCAGACACCAAGGACAAAGACTGCATATATTGCCCCTCCTTAAGTGCCCCAAGCCCCTCACCCACACAGAGAAAGAGTAGTCACTCATGTGAAGTTTCTCAGGTCAGCTAAGCATCAGACTAAAATATTCCTTTACAGATCCAGCCTTTTATCAATTTATGATAATCAATTAACATTAGTCTAAAGAATATTTCAGTCTCTACTTAAATCAATAAGCGTCTTCAGAGTTTGTGTGGGCTCATATACATCAAAAGTAAAATAAGATTGAAAACACTTCAATCACCATGATTGAACACAGTCAACTATAATAGAAAAATCATCTTTCTTCAGTGTTTGGCATCTTTTTGTCAAAAGCACAATAATGAACACACATGAAATACAAAAATATAATAGCAGAATATATGTTTAAAAAATAAGACCTTTTATCATTTATCACTAAATTAATCTCATTCATCAAACACAAATTCAAATTCAGTTTACATCTCAAAGATTTACTTTAAGGCAATTACTTATTAAAACACAATTAGAATTTAGGATTATAAGAAATCCAATTGAGGTAAATACAAAATCATGAGAGATCCAGCTAAGGTTCCTGGTTAAGGTATACATTCACAGTGATGAATCGATCAATCTGTAATCTGTAAAGTTACAGTGTCCTCAATCTTTAACATTACTTTACGTTTACTTCATTACGCTTTATTCAAGAGTAAGGCATGATATTTAATTAATTACATTACTTCAACTATCAATCATTATGTCATTTCAAAATCTCAAGGGAAAACTAAACAATTCTCAAAATGTTTAACAATCTGAAAAGGAAGAATCAGACATTTTATTGTATAACAACCTGAAAAGGAAAAAATCAAAACATCTGTTCTTTATTCAGAGTGTCAACTGTAATCAATATCAAAACATCTGTTCTTTATTCAGAGTATCAACTGTAATCAATATCAAAACATCTGTTCTTTATTCAGAGTATCAACTGTAATCAATTTCAATCGCTGAATTGGGAGCCTTGTAATCTGGTTTCCTCGTTGTACATTTTACCTGGTAATGATTAAGGATAGTAACATTGTCTGTTATAATATTAGAAATATATTATTGTTCAATACCTTATAAATCTGAAAATATCAATTAATTAATTTGTTCAGTGTGAAAGTGTAATCTGATCCGACAAAATATATTTATCACCACTATTTAACACATATCTGTTCATTGGGTATACAAAAACAATCATTAATTGTACATCTGTAATCATCTGGTCATTCAGTTCAAATGTTATCTTTGTATCAGAGCTAGAAGAACATGTCCTCCTCTCTTTATGACACAGAATGTCTGGTGTGTAAAGGCATCCTGATACTGTAGATTAGCACTGAGGTGCTGACTGGCTCAAAACTCTTCTTCATCAGAGCGCCATAATTCACCTCCCCAATTGCTCTGCTTTTGTGGCTCAATTCAGTGAGCACTTTATGATCTCCCAGTGAAACAGAGGCTCATCTGCCTGTATTCCTTCTGCTATCTGCTTGAGAGCAGTGCACCTGCCTATTCCAAGTGGCACATCCAGATGCCTCTGAAACCATCGCTCGTCCTGTAGCAACACACTCTCACTCCCTAAGCGTCCAGGAGCGACGTTTGGTCAGTGTCCGTGGCGTCCAGTTGTGACGCTCCTAGGCTCCTTCAGCGTCATAAAGGGACGCAAATAGCTTTCAACTGATTGCAATGTATTCCCATCTTTGCGGGATTTGACGCTCATGGAAGCACGGCATTCGTTTGTGTCGGCTGCCCTTAAAGGCAATGTGAGCGTCCATTCCCATTGGATAACGGAGAATTGTACACCCGGAAGTAAGTATTCCCCTTACTGTCGATTGATTTTACAGTGATATATGCACTACTCATCGACGAAAAAACACCAGATTATCCTTGTTAATTACACAACATTGATTGGTTTAAATTGTGTGCAATGCTTTTGTATTTTTCCCCTTCGATTCGGAGAAACAAATATTTTTTCGGAGTAAAGGATGGCAGAAGACACTACACTACCCAGAATCCCCAGCTATCGTTTGGACTACACCATGTGCTCTGTTTGACAAACCAGTTTTTTTTCACCATTCATTCCAATGGCTGGCGTCTATGTCACGTGATGTTCAAATTTCTCCCTGCAGAAAAATAAAACATGGCCGAACTTCGTTTTATTCTCGGTGGAAAATGCCTATTTTAAAGTTAGTTTGGCCATTAAAATGCGTTTTGATGTCATTTGATGCGAGAAATATGAGTTGTTATTTCAGATTATGTGTGCAGTGGATGTACATGATCTTTAGTTTGCTAATTATTACGAAGATTACTTCAGGAAATCGCGACGTTTTCATTGTTACCAAGGTGGTTGCTAGGGACGCTGCTATCGATATTATTTCTGTTATGTTGTGTAACTGTTTAATGGTGTTATCTTTATTGCTACCCCCTTCCCCGTCAATGTATAGTGTTGATTCACAGCGCAAACATATTAGTTTAACAAAATCCGCATCTAAAGATACGTTATTTTTCCCTGTGCAATTCCAGTCTCACATCTCACAGCACATCGTCATTAACAAATACCAGAAACAGACCGAAAACATTTAAAAAAAAAAAAAAAATACTTTATTGCGAGTGTGCTTGATTTTCTCTTTGAAAGTCATCACATAACGGCATTGTAATACACGGTTCGGCTGCATTAAATATTACATATATGCCGTAGTTCTCTATTTATAGAGCCCTGATGAGAAGACTTCTAGACAAACATGAGGAACTGAAAACGTGACGTCGGTCATAAATATATCAGCAATTAAACAACATATTACATTTATTTTCACACAATACGTCTCCTTGCAGTATCAACACTAATTCGGCTGACTTTTATATTTGATCCAATTGGTAGATAGGCTGTATTTACACCATAAAGGTGCACAGCTGATATAAAGGGACACCTAGTGGTTAAAGCATGTTATTGAATTTCATTATTTTTATTATTAGATATTAATAGGATCCCTATAAAGTATATTCATTACTCGTTATTCTCTACTAATAGTTCACTAAAGACTGTATATAATGACTATTTTGCACATCCCTTTCAAGATTTCAAGATTTTCCAAGGTTTATTGACATATCATATAGGCCTACACAACTATGGTTTAGTTCTGCATTGAATGAAAAACTTGGGTCGCAGGTTCCTCAATAGCGCATTACAAGACATCTATCAATATTTGTGCATACCTCCAGCAATGTTAACTATGTTGAAGCATAAGACCAGCTGTTAAATAATGCTCTTCTGACCTTAGCTGGCATGTGTGTATATATATATTAATGCTGCCCATTATGGGCACAAGCAATTTCCACCCATTTATTAATTATATGTTTTACATTTGAGTGTTTCCTATCCCCTAAACCTCCAGGGATGTACACAGTTTAATACTGGCAACTTCTTATTATGGGAAATACGAAAACGTCTTTTAAAACTACAACTCCCAGTAGAGACGTGCCATAGATAGAGAGCATGTTGCGAAACAGAATAGCCAGCATGTGTAGTTCTGGGGACGGGGTGGGGGAGGGGGGGACGCGGTGGACCTGTTCAAATCCAGTTTTGGACAGTCTGACGTGGTTCCATCCCATTTCAAGTGCTGTTCGAGAATCGGCGTAACCCTCGGAGCACACTCTCCAATCACAGAGCTTGAGGACTATCACGGGGTTTGTCAAACAGAGCACATGGTGTAGTCCAAACGATAGCTGGGGATTCTGGGTAGTGTAGTGTTTTCTGCCATCCTTTACTCAGAAAAAATATTTGTTTCTCCGAATCGAATGGGAAAAATACAAAAGCATTGCACACAATTTAAACCAATCAATGTTGTGTAATTAACAAGGATAATCTGGTGTTTTTTAGTCGATGAGTAGTGCAGATATCACTGTAAAATCAATCGACAGTAAGAGGAATACTTACTTCCGCGTGTACAATTCTCCGTTATCCAATGGGAATGGACGCTCACATTGCCTTTAAGGGCAGCCGACACAAACGAATGCCGTGCTTCCATGAGCGTCAAATCCCGCCGCAGATGGGAATACATTGCAATCAGTTGAAAGCTATTTGCGTCCCTTTATGACGCTGAGGGAGCCTAGGAGCGTCACAACTGGACGCCACGGACACTGACTAAACGTCGCTCCTGGACGCTTAGGGAGTGAGAGTGTGTTGCCTGTAGAGTTGTCTGCCTGAGCCCACCGAGCAGAAAGATGAAGAAGCATCCCATCTCATCAGAAAGTTGAAGATTAGAATCCTCTCATCTCGAACGACCTCCTTGCCCGCGGATAAGTTGCTCTCTGCAGCCGCAGAGTGTGATTCTCTCTCTGACCCTTGGCCTTCAGAGCTGTTTAACACTTGATAAGGATGTTTTCCTGAGTGCAGACAACTCAAAGTAATGGATTAGCACATTATCATTCAATTACAAAAATAGGATAGGCCCCTCAGAATGATTTGGGAGCCTTCCTGACACATGCACATTATAAATGTAAGGTGTGTGTTAGTCATTTAACATGCAAGAATCATATACTCATCAGTCCAAAGCAGATCAATGTTATTTTAAGTTACATGTGAGCTAGTCCCTGTGGATATAACCCTTTCTCAATGATTCTAAATGTTATATGAATTCACCATTTACCTTTTGATAAAGGATTAGTTTATCAGAAGTACATTTCCTCTTCCATAAAACATAGGTTTGAGAAATGAATGTTCCAATATGAAATCAATTGCTCAATATAATTTGACTCTTCCCTCCCTTTTCTTACATATTGTCACATATGAAATAATAACTTAGGAGTCTATTTAAGCATGGTATTGTCTATATAAGCTATTAATCGAGAAAACTCAGAGTCAGCATGCAACTCGCAAATATCTCTCCTCCTTCCTATCCCTCTCTTCCACATCTCCCTCTCATCTCCCTCTTTACTCACTTCCCCATCTCTTTCTATTTTCTCTTTCTCATCCCTCTCTCTTCTTCATCTCCCTCTCATCTCCCTCTTTACTCACTTCCCCATCTCTTTCTATTTTCTCTTTCTCATCCCTCTCTCTTCTTCATCTCCCTCTTTACTCACTTCCCCATCTCTTTCTCTCTTACTTCTGTTAGATATGAAGTAAAACATACAAGTCCATGTAAGCATCTGAGTTATCACTGAAGGCATAGCATAAATGATAGTGGGCGTCTGAGGGTGTCATTACTGAGAAATGTCAAAGAAATTCAAAACCTTACATTTGAAAACAGGTTTGCATTCCTACACTTAAGGTGACGTTATCATTGGAAACAATAAAAACGAACCATTTTGATGTAGAATCTATAAATTGAATCATTAAAGCAGAACAAAATGGTTGTATTGTAGCCTGAGTTCCGTGCAGCCTCTAGTTTCACCAGGTGGAAAAATGGTCCATATAATGTGAATACATGCAGAAGTAGACAGTAAGAGGCCCATGACATTAGGCCTATTTTTTAAAATAGTAGGGGCTCTTCACTCTGCATGGCAGTATGAATAGCCTTAAAAAACAAACAACCCACTCCGTGGTAACGAGAGTCATATTTCTGACCCATATGCCCTAAGTGAAGCCGATAGTCTCATCTAACTGACCCAAGGGTTGGTGCTGGTGTGACAGTTCCAAGTGTTCAGAGCAGACGTCAAGCTTTCAGTTCATGGCTCGGTGGGGGGGAGCAGACCCATGTGAGACAGTATCAACGGCAGTAAAGTCCATTATGAGGCCCGTCATTCTCTCTGGAAGCAGGAAATGGTGCCCATTCTCGGACCAAACCATTAATGTCATGTAAAGCAGCCATAGCATCTCTGTGACTGCACTCAGCCGGACTGCAGCAGAGCAGGACTGGGTGACTCTTAGTGAAGCTGTCCAAAACCATTAGACAAAATGGAACCACGTGCTAACAAAAAGGACACAGGGTCATCAATGTCTCTCTTTACCATTGGCCTAATCATAAACAAATTAGTGGGAAAAATGTGGAACACTAATCCATCATGTGGAATGTTGGGTTAATTTAAATAATTACTTATGGGTTGAAATCAAATAACATTAACAATATAACTAAAGTCAGTTAAAAAATTGGACATGCACAGATCAGTAATCAATGCACCATTTTCCCAGCTCTGTGATGAAAACGATAACAAGCAGGGATGCAAACTTGTCATCTTTTGGCGAAATTTGCCGTTTTGAATCCAAAATAGGTAGTTTGTGTGATTCATGTAGATCTGCAATAAAATATTATTGGGGTATGGGCAGGGTTGCTAACTTTGGGTACCTGGCTGGAGTGAGATTTTGATATCATGGGTTTAATTACACACATGCGCACGAAGTGACTGCTATCGTGTGAGTAGCGGGACCTTAGCATATATTTAGGATATATATATATAATATATATACAAATACACAATATTGGACACAGACTATAAAGGGCACACAGTTTAATTCACTAATGAAAGTCAAACACATGTTTGTTTCCACTGTTTTATTGTGTGCCTGTCGCGATAAACAATTAATTGACTTATCGGCTCCCGAGTATTTGTGTTGGGGAATCTATGGTAGGGCTAACCCATACAGTGGTGGGGCTCAAATCAGCATTAGAAATGTAATTACATACACGCTATATCGCCCCCTTGACAGTGAAACGCCACGAGTGAGGTTTAGATTATTTCCCTGTCTCAATCCAAATTGAACTGTATGAAATAAAAAGGCACATTTGTCTTGTAGTAAATAAAAAGGGCGACCTGGAGCCAATCCTGCCATTTCCTCACAAGTGAAAGAGTTGACATGCTGAAAACCCAACCCCCGCTTGGGGTCTGGGGGGATTCTCCCCCAGGAGATTTTTTGAAATACTAACATAAAATACAGATTCTCTCTTGAGAGGAAAACATAAATCCATCTATTACTACACGACATATTTAAATGAAGCTGAACCTGCTGCTCCTCACAGAGGGAAGAGGCTGTGTGAATTACTTTGAATTACTTTGAATTACCCCATTGTTCTGTGTGTCAAAATGGAAGGTTTCTGGCTAACGTTAGCTTAGGTACTCAGATCTTGTTCTTGAGTAAAAGTAGAAGTACCAGAGTGTAGGAATACTAAGTTACAGTAAAAGTACTGCATTCAAAATGTTACTCAAGTAAAAGTATGAAAGTATTGTCATCAAAATATAGTGAAAATAGTGACAGTAAAAGTAGTCACTGTGCAGATTGGTTTATTTCAGAATACTATATATGATATGTTTTATAATGATTGATCATGAAAGTGTTCTCAAAGCTGGTAAAGGTGCAGCTAGTTTGAATGACTTTGTATACTGCAGGGTAGCTTGTGGATTTACTCCAGGTGGAACTAAAGTCTGATTCAACACTTGATTATATTTCACATCATTCATCCAGATCTGAAAGTAACTAAAAGGTATTAAATACATGTAGTGGAGTAGAAATACACCATGTACCACTAAACTGTAGTGGAGTAAAATAATAAAGTAGCAAAACATTTAAATACTCAAATAAAATACCAGTATCTCAAAATTGTGCCCAAGCATAGTACTTGTTGAGTTTATGAACTTAGTTACTTAACACCAGTGGCTATACAGATAGAAAGACTAAGCCTTGCAGAGGCATGAAAATACATTTTCAAAATGCTCAACAGTGCTGCCAAAAAAACTGACTGCTGCAATTAGATATTCCTTTGTGCTCAGGCCATAAAACCCCCAACGCACCATGCTGTGGTCTGCTTCAGATGATCTTTTCCTTTCAGAGGTGACGCCTGTCTCTGATCCCCGTGTCTTGCGTTTTTTTTCTTTCTTCTGCAGCACCAAGCAGAGCAGAGAAAGGAGGGGATTTTGACTAGAAATAATTTGAAACAGTTTAATAAAGAATATTGAACTATATTTAAAAACTGTAATTGAACTTCAACTTATATCAATTATCTTATTCCAGTGGCCAGTTGGAACAGATAATGAAAACGTTTTCATTTTGCAGCAACAGTGCAAAAGGGTTTAAAAAGGGTTTCTTATCTGCTTTGTTTCGGAATGTGTTCAATACATTACGTTTTTTTTTTTTTTCATTAATACCATACAATACATAGATTAAGAATAAATGAAACAAATAATACAACATTGACCTAATTGAGCAGACAGATTTTTTATTTATTTATTTTTTAACCCTGATTTCCTCAGGCTTGGTATTTATGACCCGCAGTGATGCCTCTGAGGTTCCCGGGTGTAAGACAGATGCAGGACATAAAAACAATCTTTTGCTATTTATTTTCCTTTTGCAGAAATGTATATTACAATGTATAATTTTGCTTTACATCCCTACATCATCCATTTTTCTCAAGTCATTTACTTTTGGTGAGATAACTAAAGTTTAGTTCATTTTACCTTGGCTGTGGACTGATTCATTATTAGTTGTTACAAAGCATGCACAAGACGGCGGGTAGACAAACAAACACGAAACAATTATACAAACAAACATGAACCCGCAACAAATATCAGGTGACAGCTAAACTCATCCAGCTTAATTTAATCCGAATAAAAATACTTCAGCGGGGGTTGGGAAATATATTGAATATGAGTACCTTCTTACTTATATATACTTGTACAAGTGCTAAGAACGGAATCTGCTGAAGAGCAATAACTACTTTATTCTCAATCACCAACCACTATGCTAATTTAGTGGTTTGTCCCCTCTCTCCTGAGAACAAAGGCTGTCTATATCCAGCCGAATTTAGCAACCCATCAATTTCTTACAACGATGAAAAAAAATTATAAAAATATATAGCCCTATGTCACATTCTCGCGTACCGCCCTTCCCATTTATGCCGATTTGTTTAGTTCCAAGACGACGATGGTGCGAGGAAGAGAATGTTATAACACTGTGCTTATAAACCTATAATTTCTCCTCTCCTGCTGGTCTCCGCAGGGGGGTTAGGGAAGCTACACACACACTCTCCCAAGAGCAGCAGACAGGAGTTGATTAAAACAGTTTTGACCGCTGAAGTCTCCAGAATTCGGCGATTTGTTTCAATACAAATCTACATTTCTTTTGAACAGAAGTTCCACATTACTGATGCCCTCTTTAAGGTCTCTCCGAATATTAGCCGTGCACACACACAGAGGAAACCAAAAAAATTGCATCTGTCTGTTCCACAGGTAATTTTTGATAACGTCAATCACAGAGTCTGGCGAGGCAATGTCCAAATATAGATTTTAAATTACACTCACCAGCTCGACGATCTGTTGGTAATTGTTCGCGACGCCAATTGTGAAGTAAAAACTTCTTTGCAGCAATGTTAAGCCAATCATGAAATGAGGGAAACTGGATTCGCCTTAGTCAATGCACTGATATTTATTGAGAGACAAAACGGCCGGAGGATTAACAAAGCAACTCGCACTGTTGAATGCAAGCTGCCAAAATTAACTCTAAACACAAAAGACAGAAACATATCTATATATCTTTTAAAGGAGGGGTCTAAACAGCCCGCCCTTTCCCCTAATCATTACCAGACACCAAGGACAAAGACTGCATATATTGCCCCTCCTTAAGTGCCCCAAGCCCCTCACCCACACAGAGAAAGAGTAGTCACTCATGTGAAGTTTCTCAGGTCAGCTAAGCATCAGACTAAAATATTCCTTTACACATACAAGGGACGCAGAAGAAAACACTTTGGGGCTTTCAATAAGTGATAGAATATATCCACCATATTTGTATTCATTTATTTAAAACAAATATATATATATACTTGGAAGTCCATTCCATTAAAAGGTGTATATTCATTTATGAAATCAGCATATACTAATTTGTAATATGAGCCATGTCTTGCTCTACCTCTCCTTTTTGTCCACCTTGATTTATCCCCAACCCAGGGTGCTTTCCTTGATATTGCCGCTGTAAACATTTTAACAAAAGTCATTTTAAGTTTAATATCTAGGTCTACGTCTCCAAATACGCCTCCATATTCCATTCTTTTAAATAATAAATTACGTTGAGTAACCTCCCTCGTTGTGCCCCACACCAAATGTACGTGTTTGTTATTTTATTTAATTATTTGGGAGGGGTTCAATCAGTTTATTCTCCCAATTTAGGTCAGCACAGTTTTCATTACAGTCAAACCAAGTATTTTTATTTCTTGTTTAATTTAACTTAAACGTTAATGGCATAAGTTAAGTTTCCTCTATTATATATTTCAGATTTGTTATGATAATTCCCGGTTTAGTCAGTTTTCAAATTAGAAATATTTTCTTCACCCGTTTTAGATTTAACTTGAATCTGTTTTAAAATAATATACTGTTTGATTAGAGTAACATATTTACTATTTGTAGCTTTATTTAATTCTCTACATTTGAATTTAAATAAATGTTTTATCCTATGTTTTAATGTTTACCATAATCCACAGGATCTTACCATTATCACATCCTGAGAAATTGTGGATTTGTTCACATTTTAGTATCACTAATTCTTATAAATATTTCCTTTATCAAATATGGACCCTTAAGTTCTCTTAAGTCAGCACTAATGTACTTTGAACATAGGTTTCCCTGCAAACTGAATTTCTGTGGATACACATGAAGAATTGTTATTGCTCGAAGCAATCGAAGAGAAATGTCGGCTCAGAATTTTGGATAAAATGCTGCAATAACTTACCATTTATATACAATATTATATACTATTGTCCTGCAGTTTAGTAACACTATGGAGTGGTCTTGGCTCCATACTTGCTCCATCCTTCTGTGTCATTCCAGTGCCTTGCAAAAGTATTCAGCCCCCCTGGCCTTTTTCTTGTTTTATTGCACAACAACATTTAATTCAATTTGATTTTTGCAGATGTTGTTTTTATTGATGTACACAACATGAATCTTTGAAGATGCAAAACATATTTTTCATTGTGAAAAAAACAAGAAATAATAATGAATAAGAAAAAACGTTTGCGTGCATAACTATTCATCCCCCCAAAGTCAATACTTAGTAGAGCCACCTTTAGCAGCAATTACAGCTGCAAGTCTCTTGGGGTATGTGTCTATAAGCTTGGCACATCCATTTTGGGGAATCTTCCACATGGCTTTTAGTGAACTCCAAACGTGTTTTCTTGTTTTTTTCCTTAAGCAATGGCTTCTTTCTGGCGACTCTTCCATAAAGCCCAGCTCTGTGGGGTGTACGGCTTACTGTGGTCCTATAGATTCTCCTCTCTCTACTGTGGTGCTAACCAGCTCCTTCAGGGTTATCCATGACCTCTTTGTTGCCTCTCTGATCAATGCTCACCTTGCACAGTGTGTTTGGTTGTCGGCCCTCTCTTGGCAGGTTTGTTGTCGTGGCATATTTTTTCCATCATGAAATAATGGATTTAATCGTGCTTCGTGGGATGTACAAAGTTTGTGAGGTTTTTATATAACCCAACCTTATTTATACTTATCCACAACTTTGTCCCTGAACTGTTTGCAGAGCTCCTTAGTCTTCATAGTGTCGTTTTCTTGCTAAGTATTGCCACTTGTTAAGTGGTGTGGGAGATTTGGGCCTTCTACAACAAGTGTATACATACAGATATAATCAGACATTTCATTGCACACGGGTTAAGTTAGCTTTATTTAAATAATGTTTTGACTCTGAAGGTCAGTGTTGGGGCTAAATAGCAAAGAGGGTGAATACATGTGCACACACAACTTTTCAGTTTTTCATTGTTTAAAACAGGATCATTTTTATTTTCACTTCACCAATCTTGACTGACTTTGTGCAGATTTATGACATAAAATCCCAATCAAAATATTGAATTATTATTGGCTTTAATAATAGAAAATAGAAAAAGAGCCAAGGGGGTGAATACTTGTGCATGGCACTGTATGCCCTGTTTTCATTTGGCTCTACTGTAGACCTGCAAGTGAATCTACCTCTTATGATATACCAACAACACAAAGGCTCTGCCACCCACTGCATCTGAACACCTATTCCAAACATTTCCTTTCGAGGCATGTCTCTATATGATTAATGAAATCGACTTATCTTTCAATCTCATAAGTGACACAAATCATGAATATGTTTTGTTTTAATCTTCTGTCAGAAGTATAAACTGGATGAATAAATACTTTTTGAATCGTAATCATACTCTCAGAAAAGGAGTTTGACCCTTCTAATTGTTTCTATCTAAACCCTTCTAAAGACTCGATACGATAGCATATCATTATCAGAGCTAAACAGTAGTTATATTGTTTTTCTTTTCTTTTAAAAAATACAATCTGTCAAAACTGTTTCCATGAGGCAATACCATTTTCTAATAAATAGTTTTCTCTACTAAAGTATCTTTTAAATGTGTAAATTAAAAGCTTTAATTCACCAAACTTATAACATTTTGTGAGAGCTGAAATATGTTATAAGTTGAAGAAGTCCATGGTTATTTGTCTGTTACTTTATATTTTATATTTAACATGAACAATTTGGTACATTTCTTGATGGTCACACACCCAAACCTACATACAGTGTATACATTCAGGTGTTTCTATTGGACTAATTATTACTTTTATGTCAAATTGTTGACGTGTTTTATACAAATGAATGTCTTGACTCATCAGAAACAGAATGAAAGTCTCCTATAAAGAGTATTTTTGTTATACTTTGATCAACTTTAAATGTAATGTTAATCTCAGAAAGGCTCTTATTTAAATTATAAATGTTATTAAGCATGTGAGGGTTTTAGTACATATTAACACACGTTTAATCATCAAATGCTTAGTATAAAGCCTGACTGAATTATATAAACAATATTAGAAGGAAGAGAAAATGTTTTGAAAGATAATGTGGAGGCTGCAGCGTTGGCCCCGCCCAGCCGCTTTCCCGCTCTCCGTCTTCTCTTAGGTCCGCAGCGAATATATAAATACTGCCGGTCACTCTGCTTCTACTCATTCATTCTAAACTAGCCGACATAACAATACCTTAAAAATGAGTGGAAGAGGAAAAGGAGGAAAGGGACTTGGCAAAGGAGGCGCCAAGCGTCACCGCAAAGTTCTCCGTGATAACATCCAGGGCATCACCAAGCCCGCTATCCGCCGTCTGGCTCGCCGCGGCGGAGTGAAGCGTATCTCCGGTCTGATCTACGAGGAGACCCGCGGGGTGCTGAAGGTCTTCCTGGAGAATGTGATCCGTGATGCCGTCACCTACACCGAGCACGCCAAGAGGAAGACGGTGACCGCCATGGATGTGGTGTATGCCCTGAAGAGGCAGGGCCGCACTCTGTACGGCTTCGGAGGTTAAACATCTACACCCTGACATACCTGGAACAACAACGGCTCTTTTAAGAGCCACCCACATTACTCAAAAAGAGACATTCCTTTTGATGAACTTTATATCGAACCTAAATTCCATCCGAAATTCTTGCTAGGATACTGGATATTAAAAATGTAGACCATTTCACAATGTTGTTTATCCGACATCCAATGATATGTTCGTAGAGGATAAAGTCTACACAACCATGACTGCTCCAAAAACTTCTGCTTCCAGCTGTGTGGGGTTTCTTAAACTTTTGAAATATGTTTTAATGGTGAAATACACCGGGATATTAAGGACTAAATCGCTTATAATGAATACATTTGTATTTATTTTAGGATCTTAAAATCATACGTATTGGGATTCATGTGGATTAATACGTGTGGACTAGAGGGTGACAAGCATCACTTTCACCTCACGTTTTTATTTAAATTCTAACGGTCATGAAAAATATGTGTTTCTCTGTTGTCCACGTTATACATAGTTAAAAACATATGAAAGAGTTAAAAGGACATTGATCCCAACCGATTTGTTGATTTATTCATGTACACCACATTATAAAACCCCAATAATACAAATACATAATCAATGAGGTGTTCATTTTACATGTCATCCAATCTGTTTTGATTCTAAAACTCGTTAAGCGCATGCGCCGTCCTGCTCAGAAGACAACCAATCCCGTGCGAGCAACAGCACAGTAACATTTGCATCTGGTGAATATAAATAGACCGCTCTGTGACAAAGAAGTATTTCGACTCTGTCGCACCTCTCTCTCTCATCATGCCTGCTGATGCACCCCCCGTCAAAGCGGCCAAGAAGGGCTCCAAGAAAGCCGTCGCTAAGACCGCCACCAAGACTGGAAAGAAGAGGAGAAAGTCCAGGAAGGAGAGCTACGCCATCTACGTCTACAAGGTGATGAAGCAGGTCCATCCCGACACCGGCATCTCCTCCAAGGCCATGGGCATCATGAACTGCTTCGTGAGCGACATCTTTGAGCGCATCGCCGGTGAGGCCTCTCGTCTGGCTCACTACAACAAGCGCCGCACCATCACCTCCAGGGAGATCCAGACCGCTGTCCGCCTGCTGCTGCCCGGAGAGCTGGCTAAACACGCCGTGTCTGAGGGCACCAAGGCCGTGACCAAGTACACCAGCTCCAAGTAAACTCTGCTGCTGACATACCAACAACACAAAGGCTCTTTTAAGAGCCACCCAACCCATCCAAAGAGCTCATCCTGTTATACTCTATAACTACTCTACAGAAATCTAAATATTTAAATGTTATTTATACAGAATGCTTTGTAAAGCAAGATAAACCATGATTGAATATTGTCATTCTTCACTATACGTGTTTATACCACCTCACTGGTGTTTGTTTTTCCAAAATGAAAATAAATACATTTCACAATATGAAGGAAATATGGTGGTTATTTTACTGCAATCCTGAGAGAAAATGCTAAGTGGTAATCTTTATCTTAGCAAATCTTTAGAGGAGACACATGAACACATTTATTATTAAATGTTGTCCCTCTGCCACCACAAACTCTAATGTGCTGTAACAACAATCCACATGGTGTTTCTTCTGACACTTAAAGCCTCCCTTGAATGATTGATACCTGTAATACAAAGTGATGGGGTTTAATAAGAGAAGAGAATCATTTCACCAATCAGTAATGTCAAAAACACAAACGAAAAATGCTTTGCAAATGCTTGTGAAATACATAATACATATACACAACATTCACATGGGCACATACATTTCATATGGATAAGTAGGCTATATACCTACATCTTTCACACTAATAAACTCAAATACTTTTATAAGGTGATCTAATTTTACTGCAGAAGATCATGATTCATTTGACGTCTTACACTCACACTAAAAGCTGGTGCCATTTAAATACTGTTTCTGCTCACTACATTATTAATGAATTCATTCCTTTGGGTTGTAACTGATGTTCATTCTCATATTTAACTTTTGGGCAAATGTTTAGTGTTGTTGACTAAATTATTCCTTTATTTCAGGGCGAGTTTTTCACTACAAATTAAATCATAGTTATACATTAGAAAATGACAGGGTTAGGGTTATATTATATTTAAATCATATTTATATCCCCCTAAACTAAACAAAAGTTCATTTTGAGGAACCCCAGGATCATCCCCTGTGGAGGAGTGGATTACATTGTCCAATAGTAAAGCAGCTGCTCAGCGCACGTGTCTCCCGGCATGCACCAATCAGCGCTGCCCTGCTCCGGCAGCTCCTTTATAAAGGCGCTGCTCACAGAAACACAGCACTCCTTCTCTCACTGTGAACACTGAGAAACCATAATGGCCAGAACCAAGCAGACAGCTCGTAAATCCACCGGAGGAAAGGCTCCCAGGAAGCAGCTGGCCACCAAGGCTGCTCGTAAGAGCGCCCCGGCCACCGGCGGAGTGAAGAAACCTCACCGTTACAGGCCCGGTACCGTGGCTCTGAGGGAGATCCGCCGCTACCAGAAGTCCACCGAGCTGCTGATCCGCAAGCTGCCCTTCCAGCGCCTGGTGAGGGAGATCGCTCAGGACTTCAAGACCGACCTGCGCTTCCAGAGCTCCGCCGTCATGGCTCTGCAGGAGTCCAGCGAGGCCTACCTCGTCGGCCTGTTCGAGGACACCAACCTGTGCGCCATCCACGCCAAGAGGGTCACCATCATGCCCAAAGACATCCAGCTGGCCCGTCGTATCCGTGGGGAGAGAGCTTAGACTGACCTGAGACCAGAACACCCAAACACAACGGCTCTTTTAAGAGCCACTCACACTTTCAAAGAGTTACAATCCTACTCATTATTATGATACTGGTTCATATTATTTTTGGTTAGTTGTACCGTGATGAATGAAACAAGAAAGGTTGTTGTTTACTAAAGTTACAAAGACATTAAAATGTGAGCAATAGATCAGTGTAAACACAACGTATGTCAATTATGGATCATCCAAACTATTTATTTAAAATATTTATTAAAGTTCTAAAACCCAAGAGCCACAAGGGATACGTATATTCCTTAATAACTTTGGGAGAAGGTTGTTTTAAGTACTAAAAGCTATCATCATAACTTGTTCACTTTAAACACTATGAACAGGTGAGTAATAATAATGGATGTATTTTGTAAGTGCTCTTACAGGTGCTCAAAGTCGCTTTACAGAGATGGTGAAAAGAACAAATACATATGGTTGAAGTCAAATTTTAAAAGCAAGCAATAACAACAGCCACACATTAAAAACCAGATTGAAGAAGTGAAGTTCTTTGAAGGTGGTGAAGTCAGTATTGAGTTTTGTATTCTGTCAGTAAATTATCCAAATAAAATGTATTTCATCATTTTAGTCAACCTGAGGACCACAGATGGAAATGAGCTATTAGCTATAATCTGACATATTGCATCTCTTCTCTTTGCTGAGATTAATGTATTTGTATGCATGGTCCTTCTATAAATAAATACATACATAAATAACCCTAAACAAATTCATTGTACCTTTTAATAATGACCTTACATGGTCGCCAACGTTAGCTTCAATTCAGAAAATCAAATCTGTTATGAGAAAAAACAAATAATTGTTTATAGATAGGAACTTGCCATCCTACTGAAAAACAGTCGGATAGAGATTTAACGGCATAGTTTAGTCCAACGTGTCATTTGATTGGTTTATCCTTATTAACACATGTCATTATTTTAAAGGTAATCAAGCCAAGAACCATTCATTTAACAATGTTACAACAGAACATTGAATATAAACTTTAACTAATGTAAAAGTATAAACGGTACTAAAATTATAAAAGGCCATAATATAGTTTGTTACTATGCCAATAGAAAAAAAGTTAATGTGATTCAGGCAAAGTGATAAAACGGATAATATGGATTACTTGACTGTATTTTATTTAGTGAAATTGTTCTCCCACCAAGATGTTTGATGCATCAGTAAAATAAGAAAGCAAGTTTTAGATTCATTTCACAACAGAGTCAACTATTTCCTAAAGAATATGACATCAATCTCATAACGGAACAATTGATGAAGAATATGCTTAAGACTTCCTGATCATTACAAATGTACAAAACACATGTAAGTATTATTGGTGATTTATATCATATTGTATTAGCTTGAAACATAACTTTTTCACAGTTATGATACATTTGTATTAAACTGTGTATTTTGTTATTATTAATATAAACTTTAGACTATTTAAAATCGATTTAGTTGTTTTGTTTGTAATTTAACCTGTTAAGCCCGAACAGGGTCTTTTTTTCACGATACTGTGTCTCAGGGGATCTTAATATTTAAGAACCTATTAATGTGTTATACCAGATTAACGGAAATAATCTCAGCTAACTGCCGATACAAACCATGTTTACCAAAACAAAACACAAGTCTCACAAGAAGCATCTAAATTACCCCTGAGCGAAAAATGCTAACGGACATTGGCACAGAACTCAAGATAAAAGTACCCTTATTACTTATCATAGCTGCACATACAATATATCCGATTAAAGCTGAGACTCCATAGATTATGTAGGTATATAGTATCATCACTGAGTCATCCGGACTCGCGACAGGGGAAGCAAATACAGTCATCACAACAGGTACCTTTACGAAGCTTCTAGGGAGATCGTCTCACAAGTAGCTGTTAATCTGATCAAAGTACGTGTTCAATGGCATTAAAAGGAGAAAAAAAACGGCTGAATCTGTTAATCCATAGGTTCTTAACGTCCATGTATAAAAAACTGATTGAATTTATAATCCATAATTCCATTTGTATGTAAATATCGGAGAGTAAATGCTAGCTGCTAATGGTAGCCACCACAGCTAGCTGCTGCTTCCGGTCTCGGCGATGCAGCAGTCTCACACATACACATGACCAAATAAGGACTATGTGGGAGTTCCCCTCGATTCCATTGTCTCTGACTGTCAGAAAGAGATGTCACATGTCAAAATCGAGCAAGGGGGGCCAGAGATATGGAAAATCCACCCAAATAGCCCCAGAAGAGGTTTTTTTTTGCTAAATCTGTCTAAAAAGGTCAAATATCACTTGTTTTGTATCAATCTTGATACAGGGTACTTATTATATGTTGTACTTTGGATTCCTAAAGCTTTTAGTCTACTAACCCATCATCCAAGGTTAGTTTTCACTATAAGTACAACATATTGTTTGGACGGACACTATAATTTACAGTTTTTTACCATGTTCAATCTGAATTTTCTTTAAAATAAAAAACATCTATATTGAATCTGACTTTTCTACATCCAACTCACAGGTTTATCATTACTTTGAGAAACATATTATTAATTTAACCCTTTTAGAAGGGAAGATATGGTCATTTGTTCTGGGAATGTCATTTTCGAGCCTGAAACCTGAAAAACAGGCTCGGGGTTTAACAGGTTAAAAGTAGGGCCGGGACTTTAACGCGTTAATTAAGATTAATTAATTACACAACAATTAACGCGTTAAAAAAATTAACGCATTTTAATCGCACTTATTTTTGCACCGCGGAACGTTTCTCACTGGATGAGTTTCAGGCGTACCGATTATACTGGAGCACCAACTAACGTTCATGACTTCAGACAACAACAAACCACAGTGAACAACAGTGGGAAATGTTGTTTTAAAAAACGGACGGATGGAAGCGTCGATAAGAGCACGGTTGTGTGCAAATTATGCAAAAAGGAATTCGCATATCACCGCAGCACATCAAGCCTCAAGTATCACCTCAATGCAAAACATATAGCAGCTAGCGTGGACGTTAGCCTCTTTTATCGCGTTCACACCAAAAAGAGCCGGTACTAAAATTAGTTCATGAGAACCTTTTTACCCCCACGAAAGTCCCTGCTAGAGAGCAGAGAGCTGCTAGAGAGCAGGGACTTTCGTACGGCTCTCTTGTGAGAAAAGAGCTATATTTCTGATTGGCTGGGCGGATTGAAAACCACGCCCCGTAAAACTCCCAAAAAGTTTTGTGAAGCCGCCATTTTATTATCCTCGCATTAGCATTATTAGCATTAGCCCAGCGCAGAAACGCGGAGAGACTAACTTATGGCAACACAAAATAAAACATGGGAGCGGTGGAGATGAGGAGGTGTCGGCGTTCTGTCGATTTACTCGGAAGGCTTCAGTAGAAGCTACTGGGACTCCCAGCAGCTTCTACTGAAGCCAGTCCCCAACTCCGGGGACTTCCGGCCGGGGACTTTGGGCGGCAGTATACGCCGTGAAGTGGTTTGCGGCCTGCCAGTAAACCCAAAGCAGAAGAAGAAGAAGTGACGTCAGCGGCTTCATTTGCCTAATCCACCCCCAGGTTCAAAGAGTTCTCATGAACTAAGTTCTCATAGATCTTTGTGGGAAAAGTACTGCGGTGTGAATGCGCCTAATGATATACTAAAATCCATGTGAAAAAAAATCCATGTGAAAAAAAATCCACAGTGCTTCTCACTGTTCTTAGGTCAAATATTTATATGTGATTAAAAATGCGATTCATTTCGATTAATTCATTACAAAGCCTCTAATTAATTAGATTAATTTTTTTAATCGAGTCCCGGCCCTAGTTAAAAGCTATCAAAAATAGTTCAGATATGTTTTAAACCTATTGACAATACACATTTATTTGATTAAATATGGTCAAAGAAATTGAAAATGACAAACAGCTTTGGGGTACATCAGAAGACCTTTATTTGTCCCAGACAGCAAAGTTACATAATACACAATACAGCACTTCCATTTTAAAATAAAACATGATCAAAAAACAGGAACACATTCAGGGGGATATAAATATGAGGAGTACGTCCTCCCTCAGACTCATCCCTCCTCGGACAGTCCTCTGTAGCTAGAGCCGTCAGGCTGAACAGCCAGGGGCCGAACCTGGAACCAAGTAACAGTAACTGTACTGTTTGTACAAACACCTGTACACTTACATGTCAATATATCTAACAATCCGAACCCAAATATCTATTTATCACAACAGTTACTATATTATTTTATTTGTGTATCATTTTTTATCCTTGTGAATCTGTACTGTCCTGTTTTTCACTCTCACTCTGTTTCTGCTTTAACTCCTGAATATCCACAAACAGGGATGAATAAAGGTCCATCGTATCCTCCCTTATTTATGAAATAAGTGTAACATGTAGAAGGAAGTGAGGTAGATAACAAGGAAACATAGAGTTAGATACAGATTCTTGTACCAGCAAAAGATGGAATAACTAAGAAGCAGGCAGTATCAGTAATAATCTCAACGAGGAATGTATCGCACAACAATGTGGAAAGAGATTTTCAAGAGGTAACAAATAAATAAAACAAGAATTAATCAGAACTAAACAGTTTCATAACATCCTGCTCTTACATGTACAAGTAGTACTAATAAGTGATATTAGATATAATGATATAACACTCGGTCTGGGACATCCTTATCCGCCTTTTCATGATAATGTAAACACTTGAAGGAACATGTTTACTGCACTGCTTTTACTTCTAGTGTATTACTTCATACAGTGTGGTATTAATATGTTTCTTCCATCTTTTATTTTGATTATCTCCATCCTTCACTGACTCATTTTTAGATTTTCGTCAGAGAACACGCACTTTATTTAATCAGTGTTTCTACATACACATTATCTTAACTTGAGCGAATAGGTTGTTTGTACTTTAAAGCATGACTACACGTACAACACCGGAGCGGTGGAATGATGAGGAAGTGTCGGCGCCTCTGGCAAATTTACTCCGAGGACGGGATGCAGCAGCTTCTACAGAAAGCAGTTCCCAACTCTAAATGTTTTGAGCGATGTTCGCAAAAGCTACTTGAGCTGGGAATCGTGCACAGTGCACACGGATGCCGGGTAAAAATAAAGAAACTCAGGCAGGACTATAAAAAAATTAAAGACCACAATAATAAGAGTGGTAACGATTTTCTATTGTTATTATATATATATATATTGCCACTGTTTTTTAATACTGACACCTAACTTGCACTAAGGTGTGTCTGCTGCTATATATTGCCACTGTTACATTGTTTTGAAACTACTTACACTTTATTTTACATTTCATACTTTTATTTAACTTCAATTTACATGCATACGACACACCTGGAACAGCGTGATGCCGTTATTGTTATGTCTTGACTGTGCAATAAAACAAACAAACTGGCGAAGCTTTATTTATTGTGTCCCACCCCAAATTTGCAGAATAGAAGAATGTGAGAGCAGACAGGTGTCGGTGGTTGAATTGATCTACAATGTTGCAACCTTGTGCAGCAATGGCAGGGGCAGAAACACAAGTCTTACACACATAAACACAAGTAATTTATCATGTCATTTGTTTTAGATAAATAAGGGGAAAAACACCAAACAAGGGTTAATGTCCTTTGCCAAAATCAGCCTGAGGGGGTAATATATAATAAATACATAAAGATAAAGTCCATTGTTATAATGGGGTATTTTATTTGTAAATTACCCTTATGAACTCCATCATGTCTGAGGTCGGAAATTAAACAAACGCCTCATACAGCGGGTGGGCTTTATACCCCCTCCCCCGTGTAGTTCTTCTTCTCTCGTTTTTTGTTGTACTCGCCGTGAAGTGGTTTTGCGGCCTGCCAGTAAACCCAGAGAACAAGAAGATGAAGTGACATCAGCGTAATCTTGCCTCAGGGAAAGTCCTGCGGTGTGAATGCGGCTATGGCACTAGCACCCAGGCGGATTCAGTGCCGTGGTACTTTAGTGCCGGCACTAAAGTAGGATTAGGCTAGGTTTATTTTACAGAAATAAGTCCTGTTTCTCGCTTGAGGCCAGGAAAAGGCTAGTCACTGTGACCTTTTTACCTGTGCTGGACTATGGTGATTTGATTTATATGAATGCACCTGCCAATTACCTGATCAAGTTAGATGCTGCGTATCACAGCGCGCTAAGATTTGTGACAAACTGTAAAGCATTAACGCATCACTGTACCCTGTATGCAAGGGCAGGTTTGCTTTCACTAACTGTACGGAGGCTCAGTCACTGGTACATTTTTATTTACAAAGCCATGTTAGGGAAACTTCCATCCTACATCTTCTCCCTGATCTCACGGCGAATTGTAAGTGGCTACTGCCTGAGATCGCATGCTGTAGTTTTATTAAATGTGCCAACTGCTAGGACTGTCTTAGGGAAGACAGCTTTTAGATGTGCAGCTCCTCTGTCTTGGAATAGTCTGCAACTGAAATGGAAACTGAACAATCTGGTGCCACTAAATGTTTTTAAAGCTCGGTTGGATGCTACTCAATCGGAAGCTGCTGGTACCTGTACATGTGGATAGTTATGTAAATTGTAATCCCTGTGATGATGATGTAAAATGTCCTTTTGTTGTTCTGTTAATGTTTTTATGTTTCATGTGGAACCTACTTGAGCAGGTCTCCCTTGTAAATTAGTTCAATGATCTCAATGGGATTTATCTGGATAAATTAAAAAATTTAAAAAAAGATGGAAAGCTTTAGTTTCTGCACTTTTTCTCAGTTAATTCAATATGATTTCTTAATGTTATTGGTGTGTTTTAAGGTGACTACTTTTGTGTGTGTAAATGAATTTATAAACTCCTTTTCTTTTTTTGTTTGTTAAACTAGATATTGTATTTTGGGAGATTTGCCTTTCAGGACAAGGTAGCAGTTAGAGTTATGGTTAACTCTGACTTTGCTTGTTGATGTATTTTGATAGAATAACTATTGTTAACCTTTCACTCATAAGTACAAATAAAACAGTGAGGCTTTAACAGGTATGTCTTAATATCCCCTCTAAAGGCTCATGGAACAAATACTAGTTTATTATTTACAGAGAGTAAAAACAATCTGCTATCTTTGTTTAGTCTCACTTTAAACTAAACAAAGGTATTCAATCAGAGGCCTTTAGGGCAGCTGCTTTTCTTCTTATTCACTCGTTTTTTTTGGCGGTGCAGCTTCTGTTAAGAAGAGGCTTCGTTTTTCAAATTACTTTCGTCGAATAGTTGATAAGCTACAGCGCACGTGTCATCTTCCCTGGGCCAATCAGCGCTGACCTGACTCCGGCAGTTCCTTTATAAAGCCGCTGTTCTCGGCGAGGGTTATACTGTCTTGAACTGTGAACACAGAGAAACTACAATGGCAAGAACCAAGCAGACCGCCCGTAAGTCCACCGGAGGCAAAGCCCCCAGGAAGCAGCTGGCCACCAAGGCTGCTCGTAAGAGCGCCCCGGCCACCGGCGGAGTGAAGAAGCCTCACCGTTACAGGCCCGGTACCGTGGCTCTGAGAGAGATCCGCCGCTACCAGAAATCCACCGAGCTGCTGATCCGCAAGCTGCCCTTCCAGCGCCTGGTGAGAGAAATCGCTCAGGACTTCAAGACCGACCTGCGCTTCCAGAGCTCCGCTGTCATGGCTCTGCAGGAGTCCAGCGAGGCTTACCTGGTCGGCCTGTTCGAGGACACCAACCTGTGCGCCATCCATGCCAAGAGGGTCACCATCATGCCCAAAGACATCCAGCTGGCCCGCCGCATCCGCGGAGAGAGAGCTTAGACTGACCCGAAGCCAGCCCATACAAACCCAAAGGCTCTTTTAAGAGCCACCTCACTCTTCACTGAAGTGCTCATTCCTCTATATTTTGACATTTGTTACCAACAAACACTGGCCAAGATTAGAATCATTAGTTTAGTAATAACTAATGGCAATTTCCTGTTCCTATGTCCTATATGTTTGCCATTACTTCACAGAAGGGCTGAAGAGTGATCCAGACGCAGACACATACAGATGACTTTCCGGTCCTTTGTTGCAGTTTATAATGAGGTTTATTCAGGGTTTAATTATACAGTTCAGTTGTTGTGTGGTGAGCATCTGCCGGGCTGGTGGAATCGGTATGTTCTCTTCCTTCTGTGTTCTGCCCTCTCCTGTCACCTATGACCTCTTTATATACAACCGGTGCAGCTAAACCCCGCCACCCAGTGTTCAAAAATAATATTGCACTATACGTATAACTTAAATACACTGACAAACCAATAAAATGGCTCCTAAATAACAAAGTTACATGGTTTGGGATAATGACTCGTTCAGACATTGGTTAGATAGTCATTCTATGCACAATTTTTCATATAGTATGGGACTTGTTTCCTTCAGCATTAAATCAAGGTGTTACAGTGTAACTTGTCACAGGGATCCGGGCGTGTCCATTGAGGACCCATTGTGGATTTACCAGGAAATAAACATGTCGATCGTCTCGTTTTGTCGTTTACATTCATATTTTGCTATATCTGCCTTCCTAACATCACTTTGATGCACATTCTCTACTCCTATGTGAGGTGGTGGGTGAGAGCTCGATATCGTGACGCTTACAGGGAGGTATCGGAAATGACAAAGTAGGTGACTGTGTGGATGCCTGTTCAGAACATTGTAAACTTGAATAAATAATTTAAATTATATATGTGTGTCCGACTTTCATTTGTAAATCGATCTTAATGTGATGTACATTGTATAGTAGCTTTGATAGCTGTCCACACCTTCAGACAGACTCAAAGTAAAACACAAGTTGTTTATTCACAGCCCGAAAGCAGCATCGAGGTGACTGGATCATCAGACAAGCTGTGATCAGCTCCGATTCAATTGTGATATCAATTCTGTAGCTATTCTCCAGCGAGCAAGTTTTTGTATGAAATACCTGTATCCCTCTCATCACAACAAGACTCTACACTGTACAGGAAAACAAATTACATACATGAAAATAACCTTGACGCATAGCTTGGAATGAAACAAACAAACTATCTTCCATGGCTAATCTAAACCACAGAAAAGTACAAGTAGGCCTACAAGTTGAATCCATATAATACGGTAGTTCTGTTATGCCTTTAAGCGATACGTTTAACCCATAAGGAAAGAGATTAAAGGGGGACGTCATTTAGAGTGACTAAATAGACCACCTATAATACATTTCTGACAAGAAACCCCCCCTTAGTGTCACATATCTGAAATGTGACATATATGTCACATTGAGCTTTAATGGTAAAGTAACTCTTATTTATAACTAAATTAATGAGGATGATTTTTTGGTTTACATTTGTTGGAACATAATTTGAATTGAATAATAAATAATATATTAACTAAATTAACTGAGCAGATCATAATAATATTTCTAATTGTGCATATGTCACTCCGGGTTTATTGTGACTGTTTAGGATTAATGTCCCGATGTGATATCAGCGATATTTATCTCATTTGTTTCATAACAATTTGATCAAGAAATGTTTCCACAACAGGTTAAATGTAATCAGAATCAGAATACCTTTATTCGCCCCACAGAGGGGAAATGTACATGTGTTACAGCAGAAAAGAGCCAGACAGCTTCATGTTTAACAAAGGACATGTCATGTAAGCATTTTTATGATTGTGTTTTACTTTGAGGCTGTCTGAAGGTATGGACAGCTATCAAAGATACTATACATCACATTAAGAACGATGTACAAATGAAAGTCGGACACAAATATATCATTTAAATGATTTATTCAAATTTGCAATGTTTTGAACAGGCATCCACAGTCACCTACTTTGTCATTTCCGATACCTCCCTGTAAGCGTCACGATATCGAGCTCTCACCCCTCCACCTCACATAGGAGTAGTGAATGTGCATCAAAGTGATGTTAGGAAGGCAGATATAGCAAAAGATGAATGTAAACGACAAACGAGGCGATCGGCATGTTTATTTCCTGGTAGATCCACAATGTCCTCAATGGACACGCCCCGGATCCCTCTGACGAAAATAATAGAATGCAGCCAGTTGTCATGACTCCAGTTACACTGTAACACCGGTAGCTAGGAAAGATGTTAGCAGTTTGCAATCGTAAACACTAGTAGCCTCCAATGTTCCCCTTGTCCACTACTGGCCAGTCACTGCGGTAACTAGGAAATATGCACGACTCTAGTTGCGTATTTTTCATAGCCTTATATTTCAACAATTTTACGATAAACTGTTACTTTTTTGACATGGAAATTATTTTTTTAAGATTGACAAACATCATATGTGTAATTCGTGACACAATTCAAACGCGGTCGAAAGATAATCTTTCTCTCCCTTTTTTTTTCTTTTCTCCGTTTCATTGTCTATTTTTTTTTATTTGCTTCAGAACATAAATCTCTTATCACTTCTCGTTTCCGTTTTTCATTATACACAATACAACCTTCTTGATTTGTTATACATTTGATGAATTTACTTTGAATTTGCTTTTGGTTGGTTTTAATGGCTTGAGCCAAGTTGCCTCTCTGATCTATTTCAGATGTTGTATGAATATTATATAATGATTCCTGGTTTAATTGATCAATTTCAGTTTTTAATTTAGATATATTTTCTTCTACCGTTTTAGTTTTAAATCTCCCCATTGATTTCAATACATCATTTTTGCGAAATAAGGTCCCATGGGGCGGAAGTACATTGCCCGCAGCTTTCCCGCTCCCCGTCTTCTCTTAGGTCCGCAGTTAATATTTAAATACTGCCGGTCAAACTGCTTTTACCCATTCGTTCTGAACGACCCGACCCAACAAGACTAGAAAATGAGCGGAAGAGGAAAAGGAGGCAAGGGACTCGGCAAAGGAGGAGCCAAGCGTCACCGCAAAGTTCTCCGTGATAACATCCAGGGAATCACCAAGCCCGCTATCCGCCGTCTGGCTCGCCGCGGCGGAGTGAAGCGTATCTCCGGTCTGATCTACGAGGAGACCCGCGGGGTGCTGAAGGTCTTCCTGGAGAATGTGATCCGTGATGCCGTCACCTACACCGAGCACGCCAAGAGGAAGACCGTGACCGCCATGGATGTGGTGTATGCCCTCAAGAGGCAGGGCCGCACTCTGTACGGTTTCGGAGGTTAAATACTCACCATCTGACAACAAAAACAAAGGTCCTTTTAAGGGCCACCCATATCCTCATATTAGAGAGCTCAATTCCCTCATGATACCGCATTAGTGAGCACTAGAAGTTGATGCAGGCGAGAGTATTTTTTGTCTATGAAAAGCATGTTCAGGATCAAAATGTCAATACAACTAAAATAACATCCCTTGCAAATGAAAATGTGGACATATACTGTATAGAAAACTGCGATTTGTGGTCAAAACTAGTGATGGCGAGATGAAGCTTTCCAGCCAATTGGTTCGCAAAAGGGTTCATCTCATGAGGCTTCATCATGGGCTTCATTTGAACACAAACCCCCTGTTGGTCAAAGTGTGTAAAACAGGCAGGTTGGACATCTCAACAGTGCTCTATCTCATACCGAGTTCCCAATGAGTAAAGCCTTAGAATACATCTAAACAACGAACATAACATATTTTCATGTTAACAATATTGTATTTATTCCAGTTTAATGATTGTGATTGAAAAGCCTAAGGAGGGATTTATATTCCTTAATAATATTCATAAACTTAACCATGTTGTAGCCTGAGAAAGGCTAACCATATCAAAGAATACATGTATTAACTACATTATCTCATTTAGCTGTAGCTTTTATAAAAAACAAAAATACGTATTGTTCAGTCGTTGAACCAGGGACCCTGCGGTCATGAGTCAACTGCTTTCCAGCTGAGCCACAGCACACACTAAAGCTCCCTGAAAATACTGAAGCATATGTATTCCTGTATTTATTGATGTTTTTATTCCTACATTTATTTATGCTTGTATTTATTTATTATGACATGTTCCGACCTCTATAAGTGAGGGTCTGAGCTCTCTTGATTCCATCGTGTCACCGGGCCCGCCGGGTACAGGAGGGGTAATATGGTTCTTATTATACATCCATGGGTATTATGAGCGTTGTGGTTCAACGGTTCAACCGATCTGAATCGCTTCGTGAAGCAGTCACGTGGTATCGACAGGCAGCGAGGCTTCGTTTGTCATCGATGACGTCACTGGCCCAAAACGATACAAGCCTCGATACATGCTTCACAAAAAGCTTCGGGGATTACTCGACACACGCTCCGAAGCCTCGGCGCAATACGTAACATCACTAGTCAAAACAATAACTCTGATGTATTTGCAAAAGCGATATAACCATGTGCATAATATGTTTTAAAAAAAAAGAGTAGGAATAATATCAAAGGATTACTGGAATCTACTGGAATGTAAAACTGATTCGACTACACTGTTGCAATAGGAAGTACTCAAACTGTAAATACAGGTATATCTATATATAATACAGGTTTGCAACTCACATATCATATAAATATTCCTGTTACTGTATAACCTCTCAAAGCATTTACATGTAGAGCTGTGTTGCATCTTTCGCTTTGTTTTGGGCGTCTGACCTTAACATCCGCTGCACGTCTCATTGTAATTTATGTTATAGATTTTCTTCTCGACTCCTATCCTCGTGTCTTCGTACCGCCAACAGGAGATGCTATAGATATATGATTATTATATTTCATATTTTGCAACTCTGGCACTCGATTTCCTTGGGGATAAATAAAGTCTTATCTCCAGATTTTTCTTTTGATGTTGTTCTTTTTTCTTTATTGAATATCATATATTCTACACGCAACAAAGTCCACGGGCAGACAAACAAAGCAAGTTAAGCAACAAGACATTACATACTTTTATTTTTGAAGTAACAGTGTAAAGAGGAGGCTATGTGACATAAGGAAACGTACCCTAAGCTTTCCACCGATTGGACGATGAGAGATACGCACCCTAAGCTTTCCACCGATTGGATGATGAAGGATACGCACCCTAAGCTTTCCACCGATTGGACGATGATAGATACGCTCAAGACGGCCAATCAACAATCAGTTTGGTGTATATATAATTTGTCTTGACCGGCAGTGACACATTTCTTCTTCAACGTAATATCAAAATCTATCCAGAATGTCAGGTCGAGGCAAAACTGGCGGAAAAGCTAGAGCAAAGGCCAAGACCCGTTCCTCCCGTGCCGGGCTCCAGTTCCCTGTCGGCCGTGTCCACAGACATCTGAGGAAGGGTAACTATGCTCATCGTGTCGGAGCCGGGGCCCCCGTCTACCTGGCGGCTGTGCTGGAGTACCTGACGGCTGAGATCCTGGAGCTGGCTGGAAACGCTGCCCGCGACAATAAGAAGACCCGTATCATCCCCCGTCACCTGCAGCTGGCTGTCCGCAACGACGAGGAGCTCAACAAGCTGCTGGGAGGAGTGACCATCGCTCAGGGCGGTGTGCTGCCCAACATCCAGGCTGTGCTGCTGCCCAAGAAGACCGAGAAGGCCGCTAAGAAGTAAACTACCCGACTCATTAAGAACAAACCAACGGCTCTTTTAAGAGCCACACAAACCTCCTTAAAGAGTGCTTCCTACCTATGTGTTTTTCTATTGTATGTGCATGTAGTAGAGTCGTGCATCTTTCCTAGCTACCGGTGTTACAGTAACTTGTCACAGGAATGTGACTCACTCGTTTTGTCGTTTACATTCATCTTTTGCTATATCTGCCTTCCTAACATCACTTTGATGAACATTCTCTACTCCTATGTGAGGTTGTGGGTGAGGTATTGGAAATGACAAAGTAGGTGACTGAGTGGATGCCTGTTCAAAACATTGTAAACTTGAATAAATCATTTAATTTATATATTTGTGTCCGACTTTCATTTCTACATCTTTCTTAATGTGATGTATATTAGCTTTGATAGCTGTCCACACCTTCAGACAGCCTCAAAGTAAAACACAATCATAATGTCCTTTGTTAAACTTGTCTTTGGCTCCTTTCTGCTGTGGAAACATTTCTTGATCAAATTGTTATGAAACAAATTAGATGAATATCATTGTGACACTGATGTCATAAACATTCACAGTAAACCCGGAGTGACATATGCACAATTAGAAATATTATTATGATCTGCTCAGTTAATTTAGTTAGTATATTCTGGACTTACTTTTCTGTGGTTTACGTTACTGTGACATATCAGTATTATTAGCCATGGAAGATAGTTTGATTCATTCCAAGCTATGCATCAAGGTTATTTTCATGTATGTAATTTGTTTTCCTGCACAGTGTAGAGTCTTGTTGTGATGAGAGGGATACAGGTATTTCATACAAAGCCTTGCTCGCTGGAGAATAGCTACAGAATTGATATCACAATTGAATCGGAGCTGATCACAGCTTGTCACAGATGATCCAGTCATCTCGATGCTGCTTTCGGGCAAATATATAATTTAAATGATGTATTCAAGTTTTCAATGTTTTGAACAGGCATCCACACAGTCACCTACTTTGTAATTTCCGATACCTCTCTGTAAGGGTCGCGATATCGACCTCTCACCCACAACCTCACATAGGAGTAGAGAATGTGCATCAAAGTGATGTTAGGAAGGCAGATATAGCAAAATATGAATGTAAACGACAAACGAGGTGATCGACATGTTTATTTCCTGCTAAGTCCACAATGGCTCCTCAATGGACACGCCCCGGATCCATGTGACAAGCATAGCAGGATGCCGCCAGTTGTCATGACTCCAGTTACACTGTAACACCGTGATTTACCAATAGTGGACAAGGGGAACATTGTATTAGTGTTTATGATTGCACATTTTATTATGTTGAGATTAAGTTGATTTAATGCTGGATATTAACGGACACGATTCAAAGTGTTAGAGATGTAAAGGAAACAAGTCCCATACTAAATGAAAAATTGTGCATAGAATGACTATCTAACCAATGTCTGAACGAGTCATTATACCCAACCATGTAACTTTGTTATTACTAAACTAATGGTTCTAATCTTGGCCAGTGTTTGTTGGTAACAAATGTCAAAATATAGAGGAATGAGCACTTCAGTGAAGAGTGAGGTGGCTCTTAAAAGAGCCTTTGGGTTTGAATGGGCTGGCTTTTCGGGTCGAAGCTCTCTCTCCGCGGATGCGGCGGGCCAGCTGGATGTCTTTGGGCATGATGGTGACCCTCTTGGCGTGGATGGCGCACAGGTTGGTGTCCTCGAACAGGCCGACCAGGTAAGCCTCGCTGGACTCCTGCAGAGCCATGACAGCGGAGCTCTGGAAGCGCAGGTCGGTCTTGAAGTCCTGAGCGATTTCTCTCACAAGGCGCTGGAAGGGCAGCTTGCGGATCAGCAGCTCGGTGGATTTCTGGTAGCGGCGGATCTCTCTCAGAGCCACGGTACCGGGCCTGTAACGGTGAGGCTTCTTCACTCCGCCGGTGGCCGGGGCGCTCTTACGAGCAGCCTTGGTGGCCAGCTGCTTCCTGGGGGCTTTGCCTCCGGTGGACTTTCGGGCGGTCTGCTTGGTTCTTGCCATGGCTAGAGCGAGTCAACTTCTGTGTTGGAAAAGTTGTAATGACAACGACTCAGTCGTTGTCATTACAACTTAATCATTACAACTTAATCATTACAACTTAATCGTTACAACTTAATCGTTACGACTGGTAACGACTGGTCTCTGTCGCCATTATATAGTGTGAGCTGGGGCGGCAACGACACTGATTGGTCCAATGTTATCACGTGATACAGCAGCGCGCCTAGAAGAAACAACATTTTTTTCTCCACAACTTTATTTAAAACTCAAAGTACAAGAGTCAAATGATTTAAGTCATAAAAATAAACAATGTTTTTTCTTTACATTCAATACAAACTATATAATTAGGATTAAACACTCGATTACTAAATTATGAATAACATCAGTCATCATTTATAAATTATATTCTTTAAATACTGTTTATGGCTTTACTATTTTCTGCTTGACTAAATGATTGTTATAAATATACACATCCATTATCTATTGACTTTATTTAATAAAAATACATTTGTATTAAAAAGATAATATTTCATTTATGATGTATTAATTGTAAGAAATGAATCCCTACAATAACACATTGATATTGGTCCTGCTTTTCTTCTGGCCATACTCACATTTATAAGATTTAAAAATGACCATATTTTGTAGCTAGTGATTGGCCAGTATAAAAACAATTCAATTCAAAGTGCTTGTATTATAACTATGTAAATGTCTAATGTATAATAATAATATATTTTCTATAAAACACTTTAGTATATTGTATGCTATAAAGTGTGTATAAAGTAAAGCAAACTTTTATCAAGGTAGGGTACTTTAGATATGCGATTATTATGTTAGATGTAACTTGTGATAAATGGGTAAGAATATTTGCCATTGTGGTAAATACCATGCGGTATGAGATCATGGAACATGTTCAATAACACATGGGAGCAGTATGTCGTTTCCTTCAATACACCAAATATGTGAAGAACGTTTTCTTTAGAGTTGTATTTATGCAACATTTATAATATTAAACAGGAGAAGTGCTCTTTTGGTGTATGTGGGTGGCTCTTAAAAGAGCCTTTTGGAGATGAAGTAGATGTTCTGTTTACTTCCTCGATGCTTTCCTGGCTGGTGCCTTCTTCGCTGTCTTGGCAGCTGGTTTAACCACCTTCTTCACAGCTTTCTTGGGGGTCGCTGCCTTCTTGGGTGCTGCCTTCTTGGCCGCCACCTTCTTCTTCGGGCTCTTTGTGATCTTCTTCACGGGGGTTTTCTTGGCAGCAGTAGCAGGCTTCTTCACTACCTTCTTGGGTGTTACTGCCTTCTTGGCTGCTGGCTTCTTCGCGGCGGGTTTCTTCGCTGCTGCTGCCGGCGGCTTCTTGGCTTTGGCGGCGGGCTTCTTCACTACCTTCTTGGGCTTCGCGGCGGCCTTGAAGGAGCCGCTGGCTCCGGTTCCCTTGACCTGCACCAGGGCTCCATTCTCCACCAACTTCTTCACGGCGCGTTTCACCTGGTTGGCGTTGTCAATGCCTTTAACGGCCAGCTCCTTCTTCAGGGCGACATAGGAAGTCCCTTTACGCTCCTTGGAGGCGGTGACGGCTTTCAGCACGAGATCAGCGGCGCTGGGGCCCGCCTTCTTCTGCTTGGTGGCTCTCTTCTTCGGGGACTTGGCCGGTGCGGCGGGAGCGGATTCTGCCATGTTGCTTTCAAAGTGGATTCTCTGGACTCGGTGAGACTGAGAGAGAAATCCCAGCAAAGAGCCGAACTTAAACACACCATGAGAACCGTAGAGACTCAATCTGTCTCACAGGAGCAGCACTGTGCCACTCTGTGTTTTCTCTTCACGAACACATGTCATAAAATCACACCTGGAGGAAACAATATAGTGTAAAATTCACCCTAAACGATAGCAAAGGAGTTTCTCTTCATGCAAAATTGAAATAAACCTCAATATATTTGTATATTATTACTGGGAAGACTCTGAACCTTCCCAAACTACTACCGTGTGAGTCGCTAATCTGTGACTTTCCTCTCTAAATGTCTTCCGAAATACTTTAAAATACCTTGTAATCTTATTAAAACTAGATATATGTTGAGAGTATATGTTTTCTAATAGATTTAAGGTCAAACACAGTAATAGTTTTTATTGAATCTGTATGAAGCAGAGGTTCATTTGAACTCTGCAAACACACTCAAAAGAGGCTTAGGTCTGTGCTCCTGCTCTGATGGAGAGTCAGTGTGTTTTGTTTGTTTCTGCTTTAGAAATCTCGAAATGTAAGATTATTTACAAGTATTTCTCACACATTCAAGTGAATGCTCATACAATTCATGTTTATTTATACAACTTATTCTTTACTTTGAAAAGACCTTTAACTTGTATCATGCAGTAAACCTAAGCCTGTTGCATTGTTTTTGAAATATATATTTTGTCTTACATCATTGATTGTTTATCGCTTTAATAATCCTCACACTTGTATAATCACAATATTATATTTACTATTTAATATGGTGGCATTTATTACTGTTTGCTTTCATGTTTATCTTGTATTATAATTGGAGCTGGTTCTGAAAAAGTGGTTAATCAAAGCTTTAATCTTTAGATTTCCACCACGATGATACTACAATATTATTATTTAATCACCTAATTTGCTCACAGTTAAAAACTCTGACAAATGTTTAAACACTCTTGCCAATCACATGTATTTATGGGATTCAAATAATACTGTAAATGTGCTTTTAGTATTAAGAGCATTAAGAAATAGTGCAGCGGAAACATATTATAAAATGGCATTTTAAAAAACTAATTTAAAAGCAAAGATAATAAAACATGAATAACAGGTACATACATAAAAGTTTCAGTGCAGTGTGAGATATTAATTGTTCAATTGAAAGCAGCGGCACAAATAAAAGTATTCCGTCTGGATTTAAAAGAAGTAAGAGGACCTGCATGTTCCAGATATTTGGAGCATAATTAAAGATCTTTTTCAATCAGACTTTTTCTATGAACACAAAAGGCATATTTATCTCAAATATTGTTTATAAATGTGTCTAAATCTGTGTCAGTGAGCACTCCTTGCCAATATATTCAATCACCTCACAGGTGGCACATCAACATGCTGTCAGTGTCAGCCATTGAAGAGCTGATCAACTCTATGCAAAGGAGATGTGTTGCACTGCGTGAGGCAAATGGTGGTCACACCAGAAACTCACTGGTTTTCTGACACCCTACATGTAATACATGCAGTGTTTCCCACAGATCTGAAATATACTTGGGGGGTGGGGGTTGAGGTGACGTGCCTTTGTAACGTGCAACAACATTAACATGAACCTTTCTGTTGGTCGCTTGTTAGCAGACCCTTCACGCGATGGCAGAGCGAACAGGCAGGGCCCATAGTGATAGCCCTATAGTTTAAATCTACTACCCACAAATAAACATATGGACATGGGATACTATTTTTAAATTTTTTTTTAAATGTATTTAGGAACCTGTCCATGTAAGGTTTTTATTTTTATTTTGGAGTTAAATGCATCAATCTGGTGCATTTTGAAGGGGAAATAAAGAGACTAGATCGATGGGAACACCTGTATGAAACAGAACTGTATACATATCAATAATCATAAAATCATGGCCATAACCAATAACATCCCATTTCCAATATGAAAAGACACTGAAACTTGTTTATTTATTTATTTTTGGTTAATTTATAGTTGTGAGTGTGTCTGTGCTCCTGAATCAGCCTCTCCTGTCCCCCCCCCCTCTCCCCCCTCTCCCCCCTCTCCCCCCTCTGCCCCCTCTCCCTCCTCCCCCTCCTCTCCCCCTGCTCCTCTTTGAGGCAGCAGCAAAGACTAGTTTTAGCTCTCAACAAGTTTTAAAAGTGTATCTTACCTTTTTTCACCTAGTTAACTTTTTTATTTTTTATTCATGCATATTTTACTAATCACTACCCCCTCAAATGGAAATACGTGTTTACATAAATGGTGACCAAACCGTTTGAGACCCACTGAGAACTTGGTTTTAGATGTTTGATTTCAGCTCGTGAGAAATGGTGGCAAAATCAAAAGTATTGCGTTTATATTTTTGTTCAGTGTTTTACAAATATATATATGTTTGGCTTGTGGCATATTTTAGAAGATAAGCATTTTCTCCTTGTGATTGTCTAACACGTTATGGCCTTAATGTCACCATGAACTAGGCTATAAGCAGTTTGAACAAAAGAGAATGTAATTTAACATTTAAGTTAGCAAACACATTTTTATATGCAGATGATCAAGATTAAACTCAAATCAAAACTGATTCATATTTTTTAAGTATATTCTCTATTTGTAGATGTTGTATCATTCAAAATTGAGTTATTTTGCCTCAAATGTGTTACACCTGCTACATATTTATTTGCAAAACCAGAAGACATTGTGGTTATTTATCATTATCGTATAAGTTAGTTAATTAGAAGATGACTTCAATCAAAACGATATTTATTAACATTATTGTAACATTGAATTCTATATCATTAATATTGTCATAATCGTTATAAAAAAAAATGTACAACACATTTTATTATGTTGCTATATTAGTAGACATCTACTTCACAGAAGGCTCCTCCTAGAGTCACTCACAACATACATATTTTCCCATATACTTGATTGTGTATAAACCCTATGTACATATTTTGTAGGCCTATATAACATTGCTCATATAAATGTACATAGTATTTCATTTTATTTTAATATGTGTGGATCGAAACTTATTTAATGCTACATATAATTGTGACTCTTAATTCACTTGAGGAGATCGGATTAGCTCCTGATTTTGATAATAAATTAATTATTTTTACTTTATTTTGTGTGTTTAATAATTAAACCCCCAAGGATTATATTGCATATACTTTAATGGTCACATTGTTAATTTGTTTTGTCACTTCAGCATGCCAAACTATCTTATAGTGTGCTTCACTTTGATCCTTTAAAGTATACTTCATTTTATAATATTTCTCTAAGAATACACTATATTGTTTGAGTATATGTGTATAATCAGATCTATTTTATAGTATATGTTATTCGATGATTTAATTATGTGAGGTCTATTGTACTTGACACAGTGAATGGACTAACGCTTCTCTGATTGGTCGATGGTAGTACCACTCAACCTGACCAATCAGCGGCCACTATATAGTCCACCACCTATCGGTGACGAAATATTGTTTTCTGCTATTCTAAACAGAAAATGTCAGGAAGAGGCAAGACCGGAGGAAAGGCCAGAGCGAAGGCCAAGACTCGCTCATCCCGTGCCGGGCTCCAGTTCCCCGTCGGCCGTGTCCACAGGCATCTGAGGAAGGGTAACTACGCTCATCGTGTCGGTGCCGGAGCCCCGGTGTACCTGGCCGCTGTGCTGGAGTACCTGACCGCTGAGATCCTGGAGCTGGCTGGAAACGCCGCCCGGGACAACAAGAAGTCCCGGATCATCCCCCGCCACCTGCAGCTCGCCGTCCGCAACGACGAGGAGTTGAACAAGCTGCTGGGAGGAGTGACCATTGCTCAGGGCGGTGTACTGCCTAACATCCAGGCTGTGCTGCTGCCCAAGAAGACCGAGAAGCCCGCCAAAAAGTGAACACCCTGAACCCGCTTCACCCAACACCCCAAAGGCTCTTTTAAGAGCCACCCACATCTCTTGAAAAGCAAATTATTTGTGTCAAACAAAGATAGTTTTAGACAGTACAACTGCATCAACATTGTCTGCTCTGCACAGTTACCACTTAAAACTACAATACACTGTTGCATGCCTTTGATTGTGTGAAGTAGTACATATTTATTAGGTGATGCATTTTACAAACTGAAATTGATCAATTAAATCAGGAATCATTATATAATATTCATACAACATCTGAACTAGATCAGAGGAAACTTGGCTCAAGCCATTAAAACCAAGCAAATTCAAAGTAAATTCATCAAATGTATAAAAAATCAAGAAGGTTGTATTGTGTATAATGAAAAACAGAAACGAGAAGTGATAAGAGATTTATGTTCTGAAGCAAATAAAAAAAATAGACATTGAAACGGACTGTGAACAAACTGTTGGGAACAATCCCTCCGTACAACATCCAAGAATTAGATTTCCTTCTCGGTGAGAAGGCGGGGAAAGAGCTGAATGTCGGTAAGAGCCCCGGTCCCGATGGCCTGCCCACTGAGTTTTATCAACTGTTATCTGATGATGTTTTAAACTTACTGACCTCTATGTTTAATGAAGGTCTCAGCAGTGGTTGTATGGGGGACTCATTTTATGAAGGTGTCTTGACTCTACTATATAAAATAAACGATGAAACTGATATAGATAATTACAGACATTTAACTATAATGAATACTGATTATAAGATACTAGCAAAAATAATAATGAATAGATTAACAGATATATTAGATAAAATAATAGATAAGGAGCAAACATGTGCTATAAAAGGTCGCCTTATGGGACAACTTATCAATTTTAAGAGAAATCATAAATAAGCCAAAAGAAGAAAACATTTTTTTTATTATTGGACTTGATCAAAAAAAAGCCTTCGACTATTTATCCAGGGATTACTTATGGTCGGTGATGAAGACCTACGGATTTCCTGAAGCCTTCATAAACATGATTAAGTGTCTGTATTTTAAATCTTGTGTCTGTGTAAATGTAAACGGTGTGTTGACAAATGCATTTCATGTTGAGAGAGGGGTTAATTAAGCAGGGGTGCCTCTAAGCGCAGCTCTGTACGTGCTATAGCCATAAATCCATTTATTAAAATAATAAACAATGACAGGTTCATATCAGGAACACCAGTTGGCCATGCGCCCAAAATAACTGCCATCGCCCATCCAGACGATGTCACTGTTATTATAAAAACCAACAGGAAATGGATGTTCTAACAAACCACCTAAACCTGTATGAATTGGCATCAGGAGCTAAATTAAACCACAGCAACACTGAAGGTGTTTGGATCGGCACCGACGATGCCAAATGTGACATTAACATTCAAGTGAAAAGAATACTTGGAATAACTATTTGTAGCGACAACTGTGCTGAACTCAATTGGGAGAACAAACTAAGTGAAGTCAAAGAACAAGTTCAACACTGGGAGAATAAAAATACAAATTAGAAATCAAGAATAAACTTAATAAAATCATTCATACTCAGCAAGATCATTTTTCTAGCAAACATCTTCCCCCCACCAGTGTGTCAATTTGGTGTGGGGTACAACAAGGGAGGTTGCTAAACGTAATTTGTTATTTAAGAGTAGGGAATATGGAGGCCTGGGAGCCATAGACCTGGGCATTAAACTAAAGATTACCTTTGTAAAAAACATCTCGGCTGCAATCGATAGGAAAGCACCTTGGGTTGAGGATGGAGGAATGGGATGGAAGAAAAGAAGAGGCAGAGCTAGAAATGGACCCTATTACAAGTTAGTTTATGGTGACTTCACAACTGAAGTTCAGCTTTTAGAGATTGATTGGATCGGACTACCGAATAGAGTGATTTTTAAAACGATTTCAAATATGGAGGTGTTATAACATACAAAAACCTAACACCTGATGAAGGTAACGAAGTCTTAAAATCAGTAAAAAGTAAACAGTTATCGGAGAGCATGAGAGACGTGAGGTGGCTGATATCAGTCAACAGACTTGCGGTCAGAGCTGTGGTCTCATGGAGCTGCTATGTGAGAACTAGAACATGCCCCATGATTAACTGTGAGGAGGACGAGACTTTACAGCACCTCCTCATGGACTGCTACAGAGCTCAGGAGGTGTGGTCGCTCCTACGGGGCATCGGGTTAGACTTCAATGTAAATTATATCTCAATCATGTATTGTATTCTGGATGAGGGGATGGACAATAAACACAGGGACCTTTTTCAGCTGGTAATTTGTATCACATGTATGAAAATCTGGAAAACAAGGTGCAAAATGATACTAAATCAGACGATCATAAACAGTGGCACCATCGTGAAACAAATACTTACTGAACTAAGGAGAAGAAAAACCCTGGACAAATCCCAGACTCAGCCATGGGGCGTTTTGAGTCTGTGACCGAGCTGAGTCTCATTGGAATATAAACGTGCTCTCTTTATGTTATTTATATATGTATTCATTGTGTGTTATATGTATTATTAATGTAACTTTTGTATATCATGTACTGCCCAAATAATATAAAATAAAGTTTTCTAAAAAAAATAATAAAGAAGGATCAGAGATATATGCAGGGTGCTTTTGCAGACAAAGCAATCCACAACATTTAAATTAAATAATTGAAGATTGGCCACTGGTATAATAATATTCAAGTATGGAAACAGAAATAAAGCAAAAGAAACAGTTTGGAAGATAATGGCATGAATCTGTGGATGAACGGTGGCTGTAGTGTGTGATGGGCTGTGTGTGCTGTGGGCTGGTTATAGCGCTAACTACACTTCTGGACTTTGTACATATTCAACAGTAGTTTCTGTTAATCGGATTGCCCCTTAAGTATAATAACCATGACATCATTTGAATATTAAGGTTATTCATTATTATCAAATTGCACATACTGTCTCGATGTCTGAGATCAAACATGTTCATACTAGCAAACGTGTTCATAATAAGACGTTTTGCATCTCGTCTCTCATCTTATTCTGACTGCAGTTATTGACACAAGAAATATGCTCATTATGACAAAATGGGTGGCTCTTAAAAGAGCCTTTTGTGGATCTTAGTCAGATCAGTCTGATGACAGCTCACTTCTTCTTGGGTGCTGCCTTCTTCGCTTTGGGTTTGGCGACCTTTGCGAGGGATTTCTTGACTGCAGGGGCCTTTTTCACCACCTTCATGGGGCTCTTTGCAGCCTTTTAACGACCTTCTTGGGGCTTTTAGCGACCTTCTTCGGGCTCTTGGTGGCCTTCTTAGGGCTCTTGGGGGCTGCTTTCATGGCTGCTGCGGGTTTATTCACCTTCTTGGGAGACTTCTTTCCTGCCGCGGGCTTTTTGGCCGCTGCAGGTTTCTTGGCTGCGGGCTTCTTGGCTTTAGGAGCGACTTTCTTGGCTGCGGGCTTCTTGGTCTTAGGCTCGGCAACCTTCTTGCTCATCTTGAATGATCCGGACGCTCCGATGCCCTTGATCTGGACCAGAGTCCCATTAACGACCAGGCTCTTGATGGTGGTCTTAACGCGGGAATTGTTCTTCTCCACATCGTAGCCTCCGGCAGCCAGAGCCTTCTTGACGGCGGACAGAGACACGCCGCTTCGCTCCTTGGATGCAGCCACAGCTTCAACGATGAGATCGCTGACTTTGGGGCCAGCTGCCTTCGGCTTGGAAACCTTCTTCTTGGCGGCTTTGGCCGGTGCAGCGGCTGGAGGGACTTCTGCCATTTTCTGCTCAAGTGTTCTGTTCCTGCTCACACTAACACGAGTCTGACTGAACTGCTGGAGAGAGCAGAGCAGGGGCTGCCCTTAAACACACCATGAGAACCGTGGAGACTCAACTAAGCCCATGGCGCCACTCTGCAGTCTGAAAACTTTGCCACTTGTGTTTTCTCTTCACTGATAAAAGCCTCCAAAGTCATTGTGGAAAAAGTGCTGAAGGCTGACTGTTAATGGAACTGATAGCAGACTTGATTCGCTTCATTTTGAAAGTATGTATAGCTCTGATGCTCACTGAATTTTGTTTGTGGAGCTTCCAATCGTCACATTTCCCCCGCTGTGGCCAGCACTGTTCAGCTGCTTATCCTCTAATTCTTCTACTGAAAACATTTCAAATGCACCAAATCTTTGATAAAAGCTGTTTTCAAGTGACCCACATGTGTGTCCAGGGACTCCCTGTAAAAAACAGCTGTATTTTGTTTATGATATTATAATAAAGTGAAGTTTTCTGGTAGGAGCAAACACACTGATGATCCGGGGCATAGGGTGCGGTTTAACCAGGCTTCCCATTAAAGTTGCTCGCTGTGAACATGTCTCCAGGTGAGGAGGACTCATTTCATTATACTAAGTTAGGCTTTTAATTATATCAAACAGCGTGGCAAATACAGCTTAGTTAAACTGTTTGGGAGGCTGTGGCTTAGTGGTTAGTGTGCTGGACTTCTATTCAGGGGGTAACAAGTTCGAGTCCCACTGCAGTCAGCATGTCGTTGTGTCCCTGAGACACTTCACCCCAAATTGCTCCTGTGGGGATTGTCCACAGTATTGAGTATGTAAGTTGCATTGGATAAAAGCGTCTAACAAGTGACATGTAATGTAATGTTTCACTGACACTCATCAGAAAACTTGATGCTGATTTAATGGTCTAATTAAAATATAAAAAGGACAAGAGTGGCTTTTAAGAGGCACTGATCTGTAAATGTAAACTTGACATTGTTTCCCTTATGTTACACACACGATGTATGAAATGTGTGCATACATAATATCAATTTTTTCATTTCCCTATTTTAATTACATTTTTACATTATGTTTTTTTAATGTTAATTTAGAACAATGTACTTAATTTTGTTTAGCTCTTCAACATGAGGTTTCTTATGATTATAACATTAAAAATATAGTTCTATATGAGGAAATGCAACAGCATCAAATAACCAACTTCTTTAAGAACTCTTAAGTGGAACAATAACTATCTCAGCTCATATTGTTCAAATGTGTTTTGTTTACCATCAACTGGAACATGTATCTACTGGTACATGTTAACAAGATGATAACGGCTTACAGCTAATGAAAAACCAACATTCAGTTTCTCAGAAAATTATAATGTTACTTAATTAATAAGTCATAATAATACCGAAATGTCAGGCTCATAAAAAGTATGTTCATGTTTCTGCTCTCAGTACTTGGTTGGGCCTCCTTTTGCACAAATGACTGCGTGGCATGGAGGCGATCAGCCTTCGACTCTGCTGAGGTGTGATGGAAGCCACGGTTGTTTCAATAGCGCCCTTCAGCTTGTCAGCGTCATTGGGTCTTGTGTCTCTTATCTTCCTCTTGACAATACCCCATACATTCTCTATGGCGTTTAGGTCAGGCGAGTTTGCTGACCAATGAAGCACAGTATGTCCATGGTCATTCAACCAGGGCTTAGTAATGTTGGCAGTGCCAAGTCCTGCTGGAAAATAAAATCAGCATTCAGCTTTTCAAAAAAAGGAAGCATGAAGTGCTCTAAAATGTCCTGGTTGACGGCTGCGTTGACTTTTGACTTAATAAAACAGATAAAATAGTACAAGTGAATACAATACAATTGAAAATAATCGAAAGAGAATATGATATAAACTGTGCAGAATAGTCTATACCAGCGGTTCCCAACCTTTTTCAACTCAGGGCCCACTTAAGAATAAAAAAAATGTTGCGGCACACATTCAACCATAAACAATACGGAGGCTAAACAAAGTTCTGAACATGTGACACATTGTAAATCCACGATAACAGACCGCTGTCAAGGACTGTAATGACCGTTGCTAAGGAGGATCAAGAAAGAGAAAAGAAAAGAGGTTAAAATAAAAAAAATCTTAATAATGAAAATGTTTCCACACAAATCATAATGCTTTGTAAATTATTTTGGCGGCCCTTAAATATTTTATTTGGGCTTTTAGATGAAGACACAAGACGCACACAGTTAATAAATACAACTATTCTTCTGGCTAAAATACATATTTTAAGTCAATCAAGGAGTAATCTTAATTTAAGGTGTTTGAAGAGTAGATTAAAAATACAATTTATTTTGGAAAAACTTATTGCCACAAACAAATCAAAGGTGGCTCAACACGCCATGAAATGGGAAATAATGAGCGCTAACGAAGAGTGGGATTAAAGGAACAATAAATATGCTCGCCATGTTGTGTTTTTGGTGGCATTTGGTTGTCAACCTATTTTTGTTTGTGAAATGTTGAAGTGATCCTACTGACTGTATCTTCATGTCTTCTGTTTTTGTCTGAGGTGGGAATGTCATGTCCTATATGTTATTGTTATGCCCATGTTTGTGTCTTAAGCCTGTCCAACATAAAATAAAAAATTTGCAATGCCTCCGCGGACCACTAGGGAGCCGCGGCCCACAGGTTGGGAACTGCTGGTCTATACGGTAATAGGAATATGTATATGATATGTGAGTTGCAAACTTGTATTATATGCAGTGTTGGGACTAACGTGTTACAAGTAACGCGTTACTGTAACGCCGTTATTTTTGGCAGTAACTAGTACTCTAACGCATTACTTTTTAAATGCAGTAACTCAGTTACCGTTACTACATGGTGCGTTACTCCGTTACTGCGTTAGTTTTTTTCTATAGTCAACAGCCAGGCGAACAGAGATGAGAACTGTACTTAAGTACAGTACTTGAGTAAATGTACTTTGATACTTCCTGTGTCACATGCGGAGACGGGCTGTGGGCGTGTTTGTGTTGTTTACTAACAAGACTATCATGGCGGCGGCGGAGCTCAAGTCTAGTTTCTCCACCTGGAGATATTCTCACTATTTCACTTTTGTCGAGCACAAAGAAAAGAACGTTTTAGTTAAATGTAAGTTGTGTCTTGGCGGGTCAAAGATCCTATCTACTGCCCAAACCAGTCATTCAAATCTCTTAAAACATCTGCAAAAACAACATGCTGGGACGAAGCTAGTAGCTAAGACCACAGAGACTCAGCCGACGCCACTCCACCTCCACCTAAGCAACAGCGGCTGGATTTTAACCAAAGGACTGCTAGCCAGGGAAAAGTCGATAAAGCCATTGCACGGTATGTTTGTAGAACACATGCAGGCTATTGCTACAGTGGAGTCACCCGCTTTCAGGGAGCTAGTTAGCATGATAGCATGTCCGGGCGGCACACGGCATATGGGACGGAAAACTTTTTCCAACTACCTGGAGAAAGAATGGAAAGCCAGCTAATATCGATGCAATCCAGATTGCATATAATGCATGTCAAGTTGATCAACAGATTGTATTATTCTCCAATGCAATAACAGTACTGAAATGAAGGCTATAAGGGCATTAATGGGAGCCCTTTTAGCAAGTAACGAAAACAGTAACGCATTACTTTTGGGTGTAAGTAACTAGTAAAGTAACTGAGTTACTTTTGACATGAAGTAACTAGTAATGGTAATACTAGTAATAACTAGTAACTGGTTTTCAGTAACTAGCACAACACTGATTATATATAGATATACCTGTATTTACTGTGCGAGTACAATTTAGTCAAATCAGCAGATTCCAGTAATGCTTTGATATTATTCCTACACTTTTTAAAACATAGTATGCATTGTTATATCCCTTTTGCAAATATATCAGTTATTGTTTTGACCACAAAACGCAGTCGTAGCAGTATTTCCATACAGTTCATATCCTTGTACAAATGTTAATTTGCAGGGGATGTTATGTTATTTAAGTCGTTTTATTTACATTTTGATCCTGAACATGTTTTTCAGAGAAGACATAATACTCTCACCTGCACCAACTTCTAGTGCTCACTAATGCGGTATCATGGGGGAATGGAGCTCTCTAATTTGAGGATATGGGTGGCCCTTAAAAGGACCTTTGTGTTTTTGTTGTCAGATGGTGAGTATTTAACCTCCGAAACCGTACAGAGTGCGGCCCTGCCTCTTGAGGGCATACACCACATCCATGGCGGTCACGGTCTTCCTCTTGGCGTGCTCGGTGTAGGTGACGGCATCACGGATCACATTCTCCAGGAAGACCTTCAGCACCCCGCGGGTCTCCTCGTAGATCAGACCGGAGATACGCTTCACTCCGCCGCGGCGAGCCAGACGGCGGATGGCGGGCTTGGTGATTCCCTGGATGTTATCACGGAGAACTTTACGGTGACGTTTGGCGCCTCCTTTGCCGAGTCCCTTTCCTCCTTTTCCTCTTCCACTCATTTTCAAGTCTTGTTGGGTCGGGTCGTTCAGAACGAATGGATAGAAGCAGTTTGACCGGCAGTATTTAAATATTCACTGCGGACCTAAGAGAAGACGGAGAGCGGGAAAGCTGCTAGGCGGGGCCAACGCTGCAGCCTCCACAACATTCAGGGGGAAAAAGGTATTTCTTTAAATAATATTTATATAATTCTTATATATATGGATTTGATTATTAAACGTCCGTTAATATTTAATAAACCCTCATATGCTTAATTACATGTATAATTCAAATTAGATCATTCAGCACCCCTCTCTGTAATTATCATTAAGATTTAAAGTATTACAAAAATACTTTTGAGATCATATACTTAAAGTAGAGACAGTAAAAGTAGTCATTGTGCAGATTGGTCCATTTCAGAATAATAGATATATGTTTTATAATGATTGATCATGAAAGTGTTCTCAAAGCTGGTAAAGGTTCAGCTAGTTTGAATGACTTTGTATACCCCCCTGAGACCCAGAAAGAAAAATGTTTCAAATTTCCTTTTTTGTTTAGATCACACAAGTCTTTAGGGTGTTATTAACATAATGACTAACACAAACTAAAAAAAATATTTGTATTTTTGTTTTATTGTGTGTCCTTTGTAGAGGACATTGGGTGTTAGTTATGCGAAGCATAGTATACAAACAACATTAACATACAAGTACATGTAGACAAAATTAGAGCACAACAACTCAATGCAACAAATACTGAGCCCTCATTTGTAGTACTCCATCCTTTTTTGAAATGCAGAGATACATCTGACACTTGAGGCACTTGATGTATGTGTTCCCACTGCATCCGTCTGCCATTAAAAAAGCTGAGATGTTCCATTGAACTTCATATTCATTTTATTAAGTATATGTTATGAAGTTAGAAATGGATGTTGGTCAAGCTCCCGCACTTTTTATAAATTAACTGCAAGTACATGCAAACAGCAACATGTATCCATATGTTTTATGGGGCAGGGTGGACAGCAATGTCAGGGACACATGCAAAATGTTCATTATTATGAAAATAGAATATACATGATACGAATGACTCGTTTTATCAAATAACTCGTGGACAATAAAATCATATACTTTTTTTTTTTTTTTAAATGTAGTATCATTTAATCACTTAATACACACACTGTAGTTAGCAGAGCAGTGTACTGTGGGACATGCCAAAATCACGTACATTCAATGAAAAAATAAGGTATAAAATGAAGGAAACACATTTCAAGATGTACAGCACTTTGGCTCGACCAAAAATCGTTTATAAATGTGCTATATAAATAAAACTTGATTTGATTTGAAGAGACTTATCATTGTACTGATGTGTAAATGTTTGGCCTTTTATAATAAGACCTCAGAGTTTCATTATTCTGCTACATTTTCATGATCACATGTAGCTGCTCCGTCCACACTCACGTCATACAGACATAAATAAAGCAGCGACTGTATTCGCCATGACACAGACAGTCTGTGGTTTGTCCAGTCTTGCCCCTTTCACACCAGTGCTTTTTCAGCGCCGGCTCGGAGCTGGAGCCTGAAAAGCGCCGGTTTTTCCTGTTCACACCGCAGCGGCGCCAGCTCTTAGCTCCGGAATCCGGTTCACTTCCAGCTCCAAAAAATTGTCGGTCTAGAGGCAAGAGCTTCAGAGCTAAGAGGTGGCGTCGCTTACGTCTCTCTTACGTCGAGGCGTGCAGGAAACTGAACATGGGTCGACTGTCATGCCTGCCTACAAGCAGTAGTGCTTATAAAAACACTTTATAAAGTCAGGCAACACTAACCAGGCTTCGTGTGATTCTGTTTATTTGTACCTTACTTTGACCATCCGTTCACTATTGATCATTGTGGAGAGAGGCAGACGTTTTGTTTTGTATTGTAGCAGCTATCGGATGGAATCAATACATGGGCTGCACAGAAAAGCTCTAGCTCGGAGCTAGAAAGGGAAGAGCGCTGGTGTGAAAGCCGCATTTCTGAACAGATATGAGGAGCTGTGAGCTCTGAGTGCCAACAGCTAACGACTGATGTGTTGGGACATGTTGTGCTGTCCAATCACGAAGCGTCATTTGTTGACTGGCAGCAAAAACAACCAATCACAGCAATGCTTCTCTGGCTGGCTCTGTCCAATCACAAACAAGTGTTCTCCCTAAAGGAATACCCTTTCCGTCCAATGTGAAATGCTGTGGCGTTTTCTGAAATGCTGTGGTGTCTCGCACTTCAGGTCCACCGTAGGAATCAATACATGGGCTGCACAGGTTGTCAAGTCCGACTCATCATCTTTTATTTAAAGAGACTCTTGGTCCATTATTACAAAAACATACAACACTCAAATATAAATTAAAAAAGGCAGTTATACCAATGTTTCCACAGAGGTGACTGGTATCGTACAGCACTGAAACACGGATTTGAAAGCAGCATAATGACAGAGTTATGAGAAACATTCAATCGACAGATGAATTTGTACATTCGATTTCTCAAAAGAGCATGGAACGTGTTGACTCGTGCGTTACAGAACATTTCACTTGCACTGCACCACCTTGGTTTTCTAAGCAGTATAGCAAACAGTCATTATATGCAACCTGGAGCTTCTTGAGGCTTGCCTTCTTATACTTGACCCACAAGGGGGCAGTATAGAGAGGAGTGCAATAAGCTCTAAAGAGGTTCACCTTAACCTTATCTGAACACCAAGAGAATTTTCTAGCCAACATGTTGGCTTGCATATATAAGACACGCCGCTGTCTATACATGTCCTCATCATCAGCCATTTCATCTGTGATGATGTGTCCCAGATACTTAGTGTTACAGCAAACAGACAGCACCTGTCCTGACAGGTAGAATGTTGGAAAACAAAGGTTCTTATCCCCTTTTGCTCTGCAGATCATTACAGCGCTCTTCTTAGCATTGTATTTAACGTCAAATTTGACTCCGTAATCAGAACAAACATTTAGCAACTGTTGAAAACCAGCACTGCTAGGAGAAACAATAGCCAGATCATCGGCATACATAAGATGGTTTACAATCACATTACCAATCACACACCCTGTTTTACAGACACTTAAATCATCTGATAGATCATTCATATAGATATTAAAAAGGCATGGTGAGAGGAGCCCCCCCTGGCGGACTCCATTACCAACACCAAATGGCGCAGAGACTGCATTCCCCCATTTGATCCGCATGCTCTGGTTGGCATACCAATAAGCCAGGATCCTAATTATACTGTTAGGCACACCCCTTTGTCTCAATTTTAAAAACAGTTTATGGTGGTTAACTCGGTCAAAAGCCTTAGAGGCATCAATGAAACCAATCAGAACAGTGGAATTATGTCTTCTATATGTTTCTACCATTTCCTTCAAAGCATAGATGCATAGCTCAGTACCATGCTTAGCCTTGAAGCCAAACTGGTTATCTGAGGTACATAAATATGAACATAGTCTATCTAACAAAATTCTTTCCAAGACTTTGGATAACACACTGGCTAGAGCAATTGGTCTATAGTTATCCAAGCTCCCTACCTTGCCCGCTTTGTCCTTAATGACAGGCACCAAAGTAACAGTCAACATGGAGTCTGGCAACATACCATGAGTCATGAGGCCGGTAAAACAAATGGCAAGAAGAACGGCAACCTTCGGGCTTGCCAGTTTAAGGTGCTCTGCAGTGATTCGGTCAGAGCCGCATGCTTTATTATCAGCTAGCTGTGCAATTGCTCGATAAACCTCTTTAGCTGTAATTCCCACTGTGTCACTCTTCACAACATCACCAACTTTGTAGGGGTCACTTTTAACACAATTAAGTATATTAGAGTAATGTTGCCTCCACAACTCAGCTATGTTATCGGCTCCAGATACTCCCTCTATGGTACACGGTAATGACGTACTGGCCCTGTTCAGAGCTCTCACCTCCTTCCAGAAGCCAGTCACATCATTATGAAGCAGCTTTTCAGCCATAGAGTCCGCTCTCAATGTTTCTGTGTGTTTGTTGACATAACGAACTGCATATTTATATCTAGCATTTGTACGCTTTTTGAGATCCAGGACAGGCCCCTCTCTGGGCCTACCTGCCTGGACCCAGGCCCCAAAAGCATTCTTGGCTTCAGCATATTGATCAGCCACATGTTTATTCCACCCTGGCTTGACGTTGTGTCTCTTCCTAGAGTAGGTACAGCACGGTCTACTGGCCTCCCATACAGCTCCCACAATACAATCATACATGTTACAGAGGTCTTCACGGTGAGAGTTTTCATTACAACCCACATCAACACACAGAGTTGCCACTTTGGGTAGATATACATCACTCAATAGGACATCAGTTCTCCCATAGTACAATAGCCTATCCTCATTTGTGAGCTTGGACCAATCCACTTTAGTGTTACAGGCATTTTTAACCTCCTGAGACATCTCAGGGAGACTATCACAATCTAGTGACATTATAAAAGGAATGTGATCTGACATTGATGCCTCATACACAATCTCGATTGATCTTACAGTGTCATGGGCATTAGCAGTGCTTATGCAATGGTCAAGCCATGAAGTTGTATGCCAGGCCTCGCTTATATATGAATAGCTATCTGTAGGCAGAAGTATTTGGCTTGATAATATAAGATTGTTATCATCACAAAACTGTAGCATATGCTTAGCAAACAAGGACCTTTTGTCTGATATGTCAGCATTCATATCACCCACTACAAAAACACTGGTGGAATGATTATCAGCAATAAAATAATGTATAAAAGCAAGTCTGTTCAGGTATTCATCTTCATTATGCTGTGACTCATATGGTGTATATACATTGAGAATGCTAAACTCCTTGTTATTCATTTTGATCTGTACAGCAATACACCAGTCAACTTCAAGCCTGATGACATTAATGACAGTGTCCAGCTTTTTGTGCCACAGGATAGCCACGCCCCCTGCTATCCTTCCTCTCACTATTCCCAGAGATAGGTCCGTAGTGGACTCACCGGCCCCGCGAAAATTGTCATTAAGAGAGTTCAACTTTCCCAAGTCCTGCTTTGGTAAGAAAGTTTCTTGCAAGCATAAAATGTCACATTTTTGTAGCAAGTTGTCCACCACTACACGTCGGATCCTATCAGCAGCGCTGTTGCCCAGGCGCAGCCCGCGACAGTTAAATGATCCAACCCGCATAACGTTTAGCTAAGCAGCTCAGCCGTAGCCCCATTCAGTACCCTCGCACCAGCAAAAGGTCTAGCTCTGCTAGCCCCTATCACCTCCGCTTTACGTGGTTCATAGTATCTTCTCACAACTGAGCCTTCAGGCCAGAGTTCTGGGTTAAACATCTCCGCAACTTCATTGCACTCAGCACACACTTTAAACGAGCTATATCTGCTGCTTGCAGTGTCAATACGGTGACAGTTAACATCACGGCCGAGTTGTTCAGTTAGATATTCGGACAGTGTCTCAGCATCAAGGTCTGGCGAGAATTTGGTAGCAAAAACACTCACCAACTTCGTACGGATCACTTTGATATTCCCTTGTGCAGCAGTGCCAACAATAGGCTTAGGCATCCTCCGTTCAGGTTTCCCAACAAGCTGTTTAGATAAGGCAGACTGGCCCTCGGCCCTATTCCTCCGACCTCGGCCCTGTTTCACAACTTGACTCCATACCTGCGAATTTACCGCAGTTCCTCCAGGGCTCACACAGGCACTCACGGTCCCTGACGCAGCGAGCGGGTCAACACAGTTGGGATGTACTACATCAGTAGAAGAGCCGGGGGGGCTCGCATCCTTCACCAACACCGCACCATTACCCTGAGCACTCCCACAGGTAGTTTCAGCGTCACTTGGTACAGCCAGTCCTCCACCATGACTCGGCTCCAACTGGCGTTCTACGGCAGCAACTCTGCTGTCCATGGTCGCAGCCACAGCACGCAGGTCCTCACCGATATCTGCCTGAACTTCCACTACGTGTCTTAATGCGCAAACCTCGCTGTGCAGTCGCTCCATCTTGCTCAGCAAGTTGGACACATCCAGGTTGTTAAACGTAACAGGCGGCAGCTCATCCAGGTAGTGGGAGACAAAACGGGGGATGTTTTCACCGCATTCATTTAGCACTTTTAGGCAGCTTTTAATATTGTTTGCATCCTTCTGGTTGCCTTTAAAGGCCCCACACCGCTGCTTGGTTTCAGGACAGAGTTCAAACAACGTCTTTTTAGAAGTCTCGATCCATTCGGAATCGAAGGTGTTAGAGGCTACAAGGACTAGCTCGTCCTGGGTCATAGTTTTAATTTTAACCGCCAGGAAGTTGAGTAACTCATCCTCTACAATAACTAGGCCGTCAACAGTCTTATATATTGTAGGTTTTAATCGAGGCCGGTGGTTTGAATCGGGAGCTACCGAGCCATAACACACACCATCAGCCATCTTGTAAGACTGTTTAATTGCAGTCAACCAGACAACTATCACAAGTAGAATCATAATGAAAAATACGCCGGTAAAATGTGCCTGTAGAAAACGGCTTATGCCACAATAGGATAGCAACAACAAGTAGTCAGTTTAGCTTCGGTTGCTATGCTAACATCACCCATTTTATACCAGAGAAACTTTAATAACAGCGTTGTGATGCCAAACAGCGTCAATTCATACTGCAACACATTCACTTATGGGGAATTGGGGATATGTATCCCCTGCTTGTGTGACAGTCATACAGTGAATACTTTACAGCGTCCGCTGCCGTGTGAGCTCGCCCGGAGCTAACGGGAGAATACAATCCGGTGGAAGAGCAGCACTGCAGCGGTATGTAAATGCCGCTAAAACACATTAATAAACAATGAACCACGGCACTCTGGATAAAAGTATAAGGTTGGAGAAGTCGTTATTTAATTTGATCTGGCTTCGTATGATTAAAAGCAACACGATCATCGACCCGATGCAGTCCCCATTGTTGTTGTTGTTGTAGTGAGCGCTGTAACGCTGTTGGAGAGAATCTGTGCGCTCATGGAGCCTCCTGCATATTTTCCCCTTCTTCTTGACCCTCTTCTATCCCAGGTGTGAAATTCTCATCGATCTCATCATCTGAGAGCTCAACATCTGAATCTCCCTGAACTATCTGGTACAGAAAATGCCTGCTTCAGTTCCGTCTCCTGCAACAATGTTGAGTCATTAAGTCCATGAAGATGATCTTTATTATGGAGAGAGTCGTTAATAGGATGTTCAAAAGAAGCCACTGTACAAAACCTGCCCAGCAACAAGCAGAAGACCCTCATCAGAAAGGCATTTCATTGGTTGATTGATACGAACTGATGACTCTGTGGCATTTGTAAAGTGCAAGTTTCACTGATATTTGTAAGGAAGTTGTATTAATGTATCCGTATTCTTTAAGAACACCTTAGGAATCTCAATCATTGCAAACTTTGTTAACACACTCTGAAAAATGATGTATAAGAATCAGGCGGAAAGTATTCAATCATTCGACTTGAAGATCACGTTATAAATAAATATATTACAGAAAATGGTAAATGTAGCTAGGGAAACCAACCAAGACATTACATTACATTACATTACATTGCATTTAGCTGACGCTTTTATCCAAAGCAACTTACAATAAGTACATTCGACCAGGAAGACACAACCTTGAAGAAAACAGAATCATATAAGTACATCAGGTTTCATAGAGCCAAACATTTCAAGTGCTACTCAACTGGCTTTAGGTAAGCCAGTCCTTTATTAGTATAAAAGTGCTTCGTTAATAGTTCTAACGCTCGAAGTGGAGTCGAAAGAGATGAGTTTTCAGTTTGCGCCGGAAGATGTGCAAGCTATCTGCCGTCCTGATGTCAATGGGGAGCTCATTCCACCATCTTGGAGCCAGGACAGCAAACCCACGTGTTTTCGCCGATGGGAACTTGGACCAACCAGTGATAAATAATTAGATAAGACATTAGATATCACTCCTACCTTAGGAAGCACAGCTTTTACCCGTAATAAATACACTGTTTACGAGGAAGAGCTGTACAGCAAATACTTTCTGACAAATATAATTATATTTGTTTGTAAAACTGACTCGATTCTCCCGTGTTAATTCATTTTTCAGTTTCACTTTGTCCCTGCTGTTTTCCACCATAAACTGCCCTATACCACTGTGTGTAGAAGATGAAGTGGACTACATGGAAAGAGATTTTCAAAGTGTTACTCTGAGGAAACATTACTGCTATTTTCTTCCAACTGGATGTAGACTTGTTATACCACTGCTTACTAATAAAACACTGTACACCATGAACTCCATGAAACTATCTATGCACACATTAATGGAGTGTCTGATCACTGAGCTATTAATGCTTGATGCACATGCAGCAGATACCACAGTACTTATTTAATAATATTGGCATTTATGTATGAGTTTTGTCCCTTTTATTTAATATTTCTGATAAAGCCACACTGAAGAAAGCTGTTATTGAGTAAACCTGAATATTAAACAGGCTGAAAATGATTATCTGTACTATGTATTTATTGTAGTTTTGACCATCAGGGGGCTTTGGCATCGTGGAATGCATGGTCCAGATTTTCTCAGGTTAGAAATAAGTGTTGAAAAAGCAGTTACACTACATGATACATCATTACACATCAGGGTAGTGGAAACTACAAATAAGACATTATAGTCGTCGATTAAATAAATGTAAAAGTGTTAGATGAAGGAAAAGCTCTCTGGATAGAAGTGTGTGGCTCTTAAAAGAGCCTTTGTTGTTTGTTGAAGCGGGATCAGGGTGTTCACTTATTGGCAGCCTTCTCTGTCTTCTTGGGCAGCAGCACAGCCTGGATGTTGGGCAGCACGCCTCCCTGAGCGATGGTCACTCCTCCCAGCAGCTTGTTCAGCTCCTCGTCGTTGCGGACGGCGAGCTGCAGGTGGCGGGGGATGATACGGGTCTTCTTGTTGTCGCGGGCGGCGTTTCCAGCCAGCTCCAGGATCTCAGCGGTCAGGTACTCCAGCACAGCGGCCAGGTACACCGGGGCTCCGGCACCGACACGATGGGCGTAGTTACCCTTCCTCAGATGCCTGTGGACACGGCCGACGGGGAACTGGAGCCCGGCACGAGATGAGCGAGTCTTGGCCGAGTCTTGGCCTTGGCTCGAGCCTTTCCTCCGGTCTTCCCTCTTCCAGACATAATTGCTTTCTGGGGGGTTTACAAATAAGTGTGACAGTCTACTTCTTCTTCTTCTTCTTCTTCTCTTTAATGGTGAATCGCTTCCACTTGGAGCATATATCGCCACCTACTGTTGAGTTATTAAATGTTCATATTAAATCCTTGTCCTCAAACCAGTGCTTTTGAGGAATTTGAAGATCAGCTTGTTTGTTTCATATATTGATTTGAAATCCATGTCCTTGATGTTGAGTTGTTCCAGTGCAGTTTTCAGAATGAGTCTTTGCCTTGTATATTCCGGGCAGCTAAAAAATACATGCTGTATTGTCTCTGGTTGTTGGCAACCATCACAATTGCCATTTGGATGTTTCCCAATCAGATGCAGTGATGAGTTTAATCCAGAGTGTCCCAATTGTATCCTGCTGTTAATGCTCTGTTCTCTTCTACTACTCCCCCAAGTGCTTCCTGTTCCTACTTCCCTTTGTATCTGGTATAAATGTCTTCCTTTGATGTTACTGTCCCATAGTTTTTGCCATTGTTGCTTGATAACCACTTTTGTAACAGATTTGACTTCTGATCGACTGATGGGTACCATAATATCAATCTGGTTTGCTTTCAAACCACATTTTGCCAGTTGATCCACTACTTCATTCCCTCTAATACCCACATGCGCTGGAACCCACACAAATTGAACAACAATTCCCAGATGAACTAACCTAAACATGATGTGTAAAATTTCATGTAAAATATCCTGACGACATTGTTGTTTATGCTCTCCAGAGCTGCACTGGAGTCAGAGCAAATGACCACTCGCATTGGCTGTATTTCCTCTACCCACTGAAGTGCTAGTGAGATAGCCATCATCTCTACTGTATATACTGCAATGTGATCACTCGTAAGCTTTCCCACTTTTACTTTTAATTCAGGAACATAAAATGTACAACTAGATAGACCATTTTCTGGATTTTTGGATCCATCAGTAAATATTTGTATAAACTGCCCATATTGTTCATGTAGAACAGTGTTCACATAAGCCTGTACATTGATTTTGTTTTTCATTGAATGTAACCGTTTCAATAGTGATACATCTACTATAGGTTGAGGTAGCAACCATGGTGGAACAGCTGATAACACCACCGTTGGACTAATACTCCATTCTTTAACTTTGAATTCCTTACATATTTTTCCCGAAACACAAACACAAAAACTTTCTTTTTTTATTTTGTTACTTTCCCAACTTGTTTGTACAGTTTGTTTGGTAGGGTGAGTATCTTTATGGCCCTGAAGATTTGCCCAGTAATGAACAATTAACTGTTTTCTCCTCAAAGAAATTGGTATTTCTCCGACCTCTACCTGAAGTGCAGACACTGGTGTAGATCTGACTGCCCCACAGCATATCCTTAGTGCTTGTGCCTGGACTCTATCTAATTTTTGAAGAGAAGAATATGCAGCTGAACCATACACTATTAGTCCGTATTCTATGGCTGATCTTATTAAGGCTGTGTATACGTTCCTCAAAGTAGCTTTATCAGCCCCCCACTTAGTGCCTGCCAAGCACCTCATAACATTTAAAACCCTTTTACATGTATCCACTACTTTATCAATGTGCGTACTCCATGTGACTCTCTCGTCCAACCATATTCCCAGAAATGTAAATGTCTTCACTTTCTTTAGATCTTGTCCATAAAGTTTTAACCTAACCTCCTCACTTATCCTTTTCCTCGTAAAAAATAAAGTTTCAGTTTTTTCCACCGACAATCTAAACCCCCATGTCAGAGACCAGCTTTCAATTTACGTAATGTCTTCCTGAATCTTAGCTACAATATATTTTACATTTCTGCCCCTTTTCCAAATAGCTCCATCATCTGCAAAAAGTGACTTACCAATATCAGATCCTACTTGTGTGTATATATCATTTATCATGATAGAAAACAAAAGAGGACTAATTACACTCCCCTGCGGGGTTCCATTTTCAACGTCATGCCTTCAAGAATATGAATTGCCAACTCGGACTCTGATGGCACGGCCAAACAAAAAATCCATAATCCAATTATATACATTACCTCCCAGACCCATAATGTCCAGTTTTATTAATAATCATTCCTTCCACATCATATCGTAAGCTTTTTCCACATCAAAGAATACAGCTACAACACACTCCTTATTCGCTTGTGCTTTCCTGACTTCAGACTCCAGGCACAGCAATGGATCTAAAGTACTCCGCCCTCTTCTAAACCCACTCTGATAAGGAGTCATTAGTTCATTTTTCTCAATGTAGTATGTCATCCTTTCTGTTATCATTCTTTCCATAACTTTACACAAGTGCGATGTGAGAGCTATAGGTCTATAACTGCCTGGACTGGTTGGATCTTTCCCAGGTTTTCTAATAGGAATAATGACAAACTCTTTCCATATTATTGGCAGCTTCCCTTTCTCCCAAATCTTATTGTACATCTCCAGCAGCTTTTCTAATGCAAAATCACTTAATTTGGTCAACATTATATAGCATACATTATCTTTCCCAGGAGCAGTCATTTTACACTTACTTAATGCTCTTCTCACCTCTTGAATAGAAAAAGGTATATTTACAACACTCTGCGACGAATGTCTATCTTCATATACATTAGGATGTTCATCTAACACTTCCTGCCTCCTGATCTTACCTTCTTCTGTCAAATTTTCCGAAGAATGAACTTTGACAAAATTCTTAGCTAGAATTTCTGCCTTCTCCATAGCACCGGTGGCAATTTCCCCTCCATTCTCTAACACTGGCAGGTTACTCTGCTGTCTTATTCCCCTCATCTTCTTAACCATTCCCCATACTTTATCTAATGGTGTAGTTCTCCCAATACTTGAACAGAATCCTCTCCAACACTCCCTTTTTGCTCTTTTAACAATGTTCCTTACCTGAGCCTGTGCCTTTTTATATTCTAATAAATTGTGTAATGAATGTGTCTTTCTTAGCTTTCCAAACAGCCTGATTTTGTTTCGAATTGCATCATTACATTCTTTGTTCCACCACGGTACCATCTTAACACATTTACTAAGTTTACCAGTTTTATTCCCAATAGTTTGATTAGCGCTTTTAATTATATTTGAAGTAAATTGTTCATTTATTTCATCAATACTTCCTGCCATATCAATCTGATCAAATTCTTTATCACACAATTTAGCAAACATCTCCCAATTTGCTTTAGAAAAGGTCCATCTCATGATACCATCTAGCTCAACCACATTACTTATATCAAACTTGATTATAATCGGAAGATGATCACTCCCAATACTGTTATTTGCCAATACTTCCCAACTGCTACCCGAAGCTAATTCACTTGTTACAAGAGTTAGGTCGATCGCAGACTCTGTTCCATCTCTAAAATTGAGTCTTGTACCTTGCCCATTATTTAAACAAACAAATTCCTTTGCCTCCATTAAGTCTTCCACCACCTGTCCGTTGTAATCTGTTGATCTCCCTCCCCACATTGTATTATGTGCATTAAAATCACCACACCATATTATTTCATTTCCTTGGCAAAGACTGTCTAATTCCTCTATTTTGAGTTTATTACATGGATTATAAAAATTCAGGACACTAATTTTCCTTTTATTAATCCAAACTTCTACACCCACTATTTCTAAATCATGACTGTTCTTAAATATTAGCCTACTATAAGACATTACTTCTCTGATAAAGATTGCACATCCCCCTCCCTGGCCATCATTTCTATCTTGTCTTATAGCAGTATATCCCCCAATTATGAAGTCCAAATGAGTCTTCAGCCATGTTTCTTGAATACAAATAACATCTGGTTTTTCTTTTAACTGATATATATAAGTCTTGAATTCTTGTCCATTTGCAATAAGGCTTCTAGCATTCCACTGCAGAATGAGAAAAACCATTCATCTACTCACTAATCTGTGAATCATCATTATTGGGGGCTAGCATATCATGCATCATTTCAACGGTTATATCCTTTATCCCCAAAAATTCACCTGCTGCTTCCACTATTGTTTTCAGTCTTGACCTCTTTTTTGTTTGTTGCAAAGCAACATTCACCACTTTCCCAATAAAGGCCACAAATTTGTACTTATTAACAATCAATGCATCCTCTCCTATCACACATTTATGTGAACACTTTGTGGAGCTTTCCTTTGCCTGTGTGAGTTTGGGAAAATCTTTTGAAGAGAATATACTTGTTGCTACTTGGGATTTCCTAGCTATGTTTAGGGAAACCTTTTCTGTTGCTTCAGCATATGAGACTTTATTTTGCTCTTTGAATCTCTGCACCTCCTTGGCCTTTTTCTGCACTTCGCAGCCCTGATACGCAGCACTATGTTCCCCACCACAGTTACAACATTTCACCTTAGCACCTGCAGCACAACTACCATATTCATGTTCCCCCGCACATGTTGGACACCTGGGCTTAGTTGCTTTGCACTTGTCTGCCACATGCCCAAACCTTTGGCATTTAAAGCACCGCAGAGGTTTAGGGATGAATTATCTTACTGGAAAGCTCATGCAACCGATCATTATCTTCTGTTGAATTGTTTCTTCAAACTGAAGAAGAACAGACAAACTATCCACTATCTTACCCTGATACCTAGTAGGAAGACGCTTAACTACAGACACTTTCCCCCCTTTAATTTCTTTCTTGAGCTCTTCTATGCCGATTTCTATGGGAACTCCACTGATAACTCCAAGTATTTTCCGATTTGCTCCAGGAACATGGCATTTAATTCGAACTTCATTCAGGGTCTTCATTTTCAGTAACTTTTCCTGTTGTTTTGCATTCATCAATTCAATCAACATCCGTCCTTTGCTCAGGAATCTTGCTTGCTTTATCGATCCAATTTCTTTGTGAATTGCTTTAGTCAGGGCCACTGGATGTAGCTTAGCTGCGGTTTGCTCACCAAACTCCACAATCACTTTCCAATCTTCATTCTCATTATTTTTCTTTACTCTCTTCAACTCATTCCGTGAATCAGATTCACTAAGACTGTCACTTGACATGTCTATCTTCTTTCTTGAAGTATTTTTCCTTACTTCATTCCATCCTCCTTCTCCTTCAGATTCACTTTCCATATCCTCTTCTCCAGGACTCAAAGACGCCATTCCACTAGCTGCTCTCAATCTCGTACTCAGGACCTGTGTGCTGGCCTGTGACAGTCTACTCGCCACAGCGGCTCTTTATATCCACCAGCTGCTCTCTGATTGGCCATCAGCGAGCGTATTGAAGATCGTCCAATCAGAAGGAAGCTCACGTCTTCTTCCAGTTGCTACTAAAAATACAGACACTAAACCTGGAGCTATTCTAGTAAATGTATTATAATCTCTGTCAGATGAGCACAGTGTTAACAATTTCGGCCTATGTATTTATTGTTCATCATTTTACAATGTGACGCTAACAGGCTACTGATGCAGGCAGCTCACAGCAGCAAGTAAAGAGAAAGAGAAAGAGATGAAGTTATACAATGAAATAATAATCAACACATGATGAAACCCAAAGTAATTCTGACAGTGAAGTCCTATGTGTCAATATGTTATCACTTTATTGTATTAAAATGACACACATTTAATACATCATATTGAAGTTCTAGTTGTAAATCACTACTATCATCTGAGCAGATCTAATGGACCTAAAGGCAGCTTTATTCTTTGTTGAGAAAAGGCTCATTGATGTTCAAACAGAACAGGAAGCTTCATTTACTTGTTAAGATAATGTGTATTTAGAAACACTGATTAAATAAAGTGCGTGTTCTCTGACGAAAATCTAAGAATGAGTCAGTGAAGGATGGAGATAATCAGAATAAAAGATGGAAGAAACATATTAATACCACACTGTATGAAGTAATACACTAGAAGTAAAAGCAGTGCAGTAAACATGTTCCTTCAAGTGTTTACATTATCATGAAAAGGCGGATAAGGATGTCCCAGACCGAGTGTTATATCATTATATCTAATATCACTTATTAGTACTACTTGTACATGTAAGAGCAGGATGTTATAAAACTGTTTAGTTCTGATTAATTCTTGTTTTATTTATTTGTTACCTCTTGAAAATCTCTTTCCACATTGTTGTGCGATACATTCCTCATTGAGATTATTACTGATACTGCCTGCTTCTTAGTTATTCCATCTTTTGCTGGTACAATAATCTGTATCTAACTCTATGTTTCCTTGTTATCTACCTCACTTCCTTCTACATGTTACACTTATTTCATAAATAAGGGAGGATACGATGGACCTTTATTCATCCCTGTTTGTGGATATTCAGGATTTAAAGCAGAAACAGAGTGAGAGTGAAAAACAGGACAGTACAGATCAACACATCCTCACTCCCAGGTCGGCCTATGTTGACGTTATGTCAAGTCCCCTGTCGGGTTTTTCCAACGCAAGGGGGGGGGCCTTAGCGGCCATTTTCAACGCAAGGGGGGGGGCCTTGGCGTCCATTTTCAGCTTTCCGGGATGTCCATATGCTTCTATGGACGCTCATGGAAGCACGGCATTCGTTTGTGTCGGCTGCCCTTAAAGGCAATGTGAGCGTCCATTCTCATTGGATAACGGAGAATTGTACACCCGGAAGTAAGTATTCCCCTTACTGTCGATTGATTTTACAGTGATATCTGCACTACTCATCGACTAAAAAACACCAGATTATCCTTGTTAATTACACAACATTGATTGGTTTAAATTGTGTTCAATGATTTTGTATTTTTCCCCTTCGATTCGGAGAAACAAATATGTTTTCGGAGTAAAGGATGGCAGAAGACACTACACTACCCAGAATCCCCAGCTATCGTTTGGACTACACCATGAATCATTTAGTCAACAACACTAAACATTTGCCCAAAAGTTAAATATGAGAATGAACATCAGTTACAACCCAAAGGAATGAATTCATTAATAATGTAGTGAGCAGAAACAGTCTTTAAATGGCACCAGCTTTTAGTGTGAGTGTAAGACGTCAAATGAATCATGATCTTCTGCAGTAAAATTAGATCACCTTCTAAAAGTATTTGAGTTTATTAGTGTGAAAGATGTAGGCATATAGCCTACTTATCCATATGAAATGTATGTGCCCATATGAATGTTGTGTATATGTATTATGTATTTCACAAGCATTTGCAAAGCATTTTTCGTTTGTGTTTTTGACATTACTGATTGGTGAAATGATTCTCTTCTCTTATTAAACCCCATCACTTTGTATTACCGGTATCAATCATTCAAGGGAGGCTTTAAGTGTCAGAAGAAACACCATGTGGATTGTTGTTACAGCACATTAGAGTTTGTGGTGGCAGAGGGACAACATTTAATAATAAATGTGTTCATTTGTCTCCTCTAAAGATTTGCTAAGATAAAGATTACCACTTAGCATTTTCTCTCAGGATTGCAGTAAAATAACCACCATATTTCCTTCATATTGTGAAATGTATTTATTTTCATTTTGGAAAAACAAACACCAGTGAGGTGGTATAAACACGTATAGTGAAGAATGAACAATATTCAATCATGGTTTATCTTGCTTTACAAAGTATTCTGTATAAATAACATTTAAATATTTAGATTTCTGGTAGAGTAGTTATAGAGTATAACAGGATGAGCTCTTTGGATGGGTTTGGTGGCTCTTAAAAGAGCCTTTGTGTTGTTGGTATGTCAGCAGCAGAGTTTACTTGGAGCTGGTGTACTTGGTCACGGCCTTGGTGCCCTCAGACACGGCATGTTTAGCCAGCTCTCCGGGCAGCAGCAGGCGGACAGCGGTCTGGATCTCCCTGGAGGTGATGGTGCGGCGCTTGTTGTAGTGAGCCAGACGAGAGGCCTCACCGGCGATGCGCTCAAAGATGTCGCTCACGAAGCAGTTCATGATGCCCATGGCCTTGGAGGAGATGCCGGTGTCGGGGTGGACCTGCTTCATCACCTTGTAGACGTAGATGGCGTAGCTCTCCTTCCTGGACTTTCTCCTCTTCTTTCCAGTCTTGCTGGCGGTCTTAGCGACGGCTTTCTTGGAGCCCTTCTTGGCTGCTTTGACGGGGGGTGCATCAGCAGGCATGATGAGAGAGAGAGGTGCGACAGAGTCGAAATACTTCTTTGACACAGAGCGGTCTATTTATATTCACCAGATGCAAATGTTACTGTGCTGTTGCTCGCACGGGATTGGTTGTCTTCTGAGCAGGACGGCGCATGCGCTTAACGAGTTTTATAATCAAAACAGATTGGATGACATGTAAAATGAACACCCCATTGATTATGTATTTGTATTATTGGGGTTTTATAATGTGGTGTACATGAATAAATCAACAAATCGGTTTGGATCAATGTCCTTCTAACTCTTTCATATGTTTTTAACTATGTATAGCGTGGACAACAGAGAAACACATATTTTTCATGACCGTTAGAATTTAAATAAAAACGTGAGGTGAAAGTGATGCTTGTCACCCTCTAGTCCACACGTATTAATCCACATGAATCCCAATATGTATGATTTTAAGATCCTACAATAAATACAAATGTATTCATTATAAGCGATTTAGTCCTTAATATCCCGGTGTATTTCACCATTAAAACATATTTCAAAAGTTTAAGAAACCCCACACAGCTGGAAGCAGAAGTTTTTGGAGCAGTCATGGTTGTGTAGACTTTATCCTCTACGAACATATCATTGGATGTCGGATAAACAACATTGTGAAATGGTCTACATTTTTAATATCCAGTATCCTAGCAAGAATTTCGGATGGAATTTAGGTTCGATATAAAGTTCATCAAAAGGAATGTCTCTTTTTGAGTAATGTGGGTGGCTCTTAAAAGAGCCGTTGTTGTTCCAGGTATGTCAGGGTGTAGATGTTTAACCTCCGAAGCCGTAGAGAGTGCGGCCCTGCCTCTTCAGGGCATACACCACATCCATGGCGGTCACCGTCTTCCTCTTGGCGTGCTCGGTGTAGGTGACGGCATCACGGATCACATTCTCCAGGAACACCTTCAGCACCCCACGGGTCTCCTCGTAGATCAGACCGGAGATACGCTTCACTCCGCCACGGCGAGCCAGACGGCGGATAGCGGGCTTGGTGATGCCCTGGATGTTATCACGGAGAACTTTGCGGTGACGCTTGGCGCCTCCTTTGCCAAGTCCTTTTCCTCCTTTTCCTCTTCCACTCATTTTCAGGTATTGTTATGTCGGCTCGTTTAGGATGAATGAGTAGAAGCAGAGTGACCGGCAGTATTTATATATTCGCTGCGGACCTAAGAGAAGACGGAGAGCGGGAAAGCGGCTGGGCGGGGCCAACGCTGCAGCCTCCACATTATCTTTCAAAACATTTTCTCTTCCTTCTAATATTGTTTATATAATTCAGTCAGGCTTTATACTAAGCATTTGATGATTAAACGTGTGTTAATATGTAATAAAACCCTCACATGCTTAATAACATTTATAATTTAAATAAGAGCCTTTCTGAGATTAACATTACATTTAAAGTTGATCAAAGTTTTAAAAAAATACTCTTTATAGGAGACTTTCATTCTGTTTCTGATGAGTCAAGACATTCATTTGTATAAAACACGAAAACAATTTGACATAAAAGTAATAATTAGTCCAATAGAAACACCTGAATGTAAACACTGTATTTAGGTGTGGGTGTGTGACCATCAAGAAATGTACCAAATTGTTCATGTTAAATATAAAATATAAAGTAACAGACAAATAACCATGGACTTCTTCAACTTATAACATATTTCAGCTCTCACAAAATATTATAAGTTTGGTCAATTAAAGCTTTTAATTTACACATTTAAAAGATACTTTAGTAGAGAAAACTATTTATTAGAAAATGGTATTGCCTCATGGAAACAGTTTTGACAGATTGTATTTTTTTAAAGAAAAGAAAAACAATATAACTACTGTTTAGCTCTGATAATGATATGCTATCGTATCGAGTCTTTAGAAGGGTTTAGATAGAAACAATTAGAAGGGTCAAACTCCTTTTCTGAGAGTATGATTACGATTCAAAAAGTATTTATTCATCCAGTTTATACTTCTGACAGAAGATTAAAACAAAACATATTCATGATTTGTGTCACTTATGAGATTGAAAGATAAGTCGATTTCATTAATCATATAGAGACATGCCTCGAAAGGAAATGTTTGGAATAGGTGTTCAGATGCAGTGGGTGGCAGAGCCTTTGTGTTGTTGGTATATCATAAGAGGTAGATTCACTTGCAGGTAGAGCCAAATGAAAACAGGGCATACAGTGCCATGCACAAGTATTCACCCCCTTGGCTCTTTTTCTATTTTATATTATTAAAGCCAATAATAATTCAATATTTTGATTGGGATTTTATGTCATAAACCTGCACAAAGTCAGTCAAGATTGGTGAAGTGAAAATAAAAATGATCCTGTTTTAAACAATGAAAAACTGAAAAGTTGTGTGCACATGTATTCACCCTCTTTGCTATTTAGCCCCAACACTGACCTTCAGAGTCAAAACATTATTTAAATAAAGCTAACTTAACCCGTGTGCAATGAAATGTCTGATTATATCTGTATGTATACACTTGTTGTAGAAGGCCCAAATCTCCCACACCACTTAACAAGTGGCAATACTTAGCAAGAAAACGACACTATGAAGACTAAGGAGCTCTGCAAACAGTTTAGGGACACAGTTGTGGATAAGTATAAATAAGGTTGGGTTATATAAAAACCTCACAAACTTTGTACATCCCACGAAGCACGATTAAATCCATTATTTCATGATGGAAAAAATATGCCACGACAACAAACCTGCCAAGAGAGGGCCGCCAACCAAACACACTGTACAAGGTGAGCATTGATCAGAGAGGCAACAAAGAGGTCATGGATAACCCTGAAGGAGCTGGTTAGCACCACAGTAGAGAGAGGAGAATCTATAGGACCACAGTAAGCCGTACACCCCACAGAGCTGGAAGAAAACACGTTTGGAGTTCACCAAAAGCCATGTGGAAGATTCCCCAAAATGGATGTGCCAAGCCTATAGACACATACCCCAAGAGACTTGCAGCTGTAATTGCTGCAAAAGGTGGCTCTACTAAGTATTGACTTTGGGGGGGTGAATAGTTATGCACGCAAACGTTTTTTCTTATTCATTATTATTTCTTGTTTTTTTCACAATGAAAAATATGTTTTGCATCTTCAAAGATTCATGTTGTGTACATCAATAAAAACAACATCTGCAAAAATCAAATTGAATTAAATGTTGTTGTGCAATAAAACAAGAAAAAGGCCAGGGGGGCTGAATACTTTTGCAAGGCACTGGAATGACACAGAAGGATGGAGCAAGTATGGAGCCAAGACCACTCCATAGTGTTACTAAACTGCAGGACAATAGTATATAATATTGTATATAAATGGTAAGTTATTGCAGCATTTTATCCAAAATTCTGAGCCGACATTTCTCTTCGATTGCTTCGAGCAATAACAATTCTTCATATGTATCCACAGAAATTCAGTTTGCAGGGAAACCTATGTTCAAAGTACATTAGTGCTGACTTAAGAGAACTTAAGGGTCCATATTCGATAAAGGAAATATTTATAAGAATTAGTGATACTAAAATGTGAATAAATCCACAATTTCTCAGAATGTGATAATGGTACAATCCTGTGGATTATGGCAAACATTAAAACATAGGATAAAACATGTATTTAAATTCAAATGTAGAGAATTAAATAAAGCTACAAATAGTAAATATGTTACTCTAATCAAACAGTATATTATTTTAAAACAGATTCAAGTTAAATCTAAAACGGATGAAGAAAATATTTCTAATTTGAAAACTGAAACTAAACCAGGTATTATCATAACAAATCTGAAATATATAATAGAGGAAACTTAACTTATGCCATTAACGTTTAAGTTAAATTAAACAAGAAATAAAAATACTTGGTTTGACTGTAATGAAAACTGTGCTGACCTAAATTGGGAGAATAAACTGATTGAACCCCTCCCAAATAATTAAATAAAATAACAAACACGTACATTTGGTGTGGGGCACAACGAGGGAGGTTACTAGGGATGCACCGAATATTCGGCCACCGAAAATTATCGGCCGAAAATGGTTAAAAAGGCCCTTTTCGGCTTTCGGCCGAAAAATATCACCGAACGTCAGAACAGGCTTACGTTGGTAACCTAACGTGTTGTTGTGATGATGTAATAAAGACGCGGCGACCATGCTCGCGGCTGGCTCACAGGGGGGGGGGGGGGGGGGGACATTGACCTTTGTCATCGAGATTGCCCTGAGCCTATAACAAATCGTATTAAATAATCTGATGACAGACTGTAAACAGAATAGCTGACATTTTAACAAAATAAATAACTCAGTTTCCTCTAATCATTAACCCATGTTTGTATCATGTAGTTAACTCCGTGTGTTGCTGCTAGCATACATAACACCTGACGTGGAAACGTTACTCGTTGATGGGGCTACAGAGCTGCTAGAAAGACGGTCGAACCCGGTACATTCCTCCGTCTGCATGCGGTGCACTTTTGCTAAATGTTTAGACAAATTGCTCGTGCTTACATGCTAAACTCTTATTGCACTTATGGTAACAAGTATTCTCCACATCGAGACAGGTAAAGTTTAACCACACCTCGGAGCGCGTTCTCTCCGCCATCTCCGCAGTGTGCTCCGCTGCATGTAGCAGCTGCGTGTGTGTAAACTGCCCCGCCCCGTCGCACACAGACGCGGGAGAGAGATCTCGTCTAATCGAAAATACATCATTGACGCATTTGTTGTCTATGGATATTAGAAACGAGTTGGCGACACTAAGACTGCGATATAATGTTTTTTAGCAATAATACATGACATATATAAATGTACTGTATGCATTCAAAAGTGCTGAATAAATGTTTTATGGACCCATAATAGTGATTATTATTTAAGTTAAGTTTTGCCATAATCATGTCTATTTCCATAATCAGGTAGCTGAACAACATTGGTAAAAAATGTATACATTATATATATATATATATTTCTATTAATCATTTTCGGCCTTTCGGCATTCGGTTTTCGGCCAACTGTTTCCTATTTTCGGTATCGGTTTCGGCCTAGAATTTCCCATTCGGTGCACCCCTAGAATGGAATATGGAGGCGTATTTGGAGATGTAGACCTAGATATTAAACTTAAAATGACTTTTGTTAAAATGTTTACAGCGGCAATATCAAGGAAAGCACCCTGGGTTGGGGATAAATCAAGGTGGACAAAAAGGAGAGGTAGAGCAAGACATGGCTCATATTACAAATTAGTATATGCTGATTTCATAAATGAATATACACCTTTGAATGGAATGGACTTCCAAGTATATATATATATTTGTTTTAAATAAATGAATACAAATATGGTGGATATATTCTATCACTTATTGAAAGCCCCAAAGTGTTTTCTTCTGCGTACCTTGTATGCAGATATGGAAGACCAGATGCACCGTGGTAATACATCAAACAATAATTAACAGTTGTACCAAAACAAAACATATCGGAACCGAGCTAAGGAGAAGAGAAAGCCTCGACAAGTCACAGACTACCATGGAGCATACTGAGTCTGTGATTGAACAAAGGCTGATCGGACAATTCCCTTTCTGTTGTCTGAAATACTGTTCTGTTGTGTTTAAGTATGTATTTATGAGTTGTGTGTACATGTTTTTATGCAGTGGTTTGTGTATGTCTATTATGTATTGACAAAACTATTTATGACAGTTTTTAAAATAAAAAAGTAACTAATTGAAGTGGTGTATAAAAGGTTGCCTAGAGTTGTCTGGCATGACACACAAACAAAATACATGAAATTATAAAATAATCACCTGTTGTAGCAGAGGGTGCTGTTGGACAGATATATTGCATTCAGATGCGATAATGTCATAAATGTGTTTTATCCACTAAGGGTACAAAGATTGTGTAGGTTTATATTATATATCACTTTTGAAATATTGTCCCTTTATAGTCAAAAGTCCATCTATGAGCGATACAGCATTTTAGCATTGAGTGACACCATGGGCGTCGCCTGGGGTAGGTATCCGGGGCTTTAGCCCCGGATGTTTTTTCTTTAGCCCCGGACAAGTTCTCCCTCAATAATATAATACATTAACCGTACTTTACCTAGAGGATGGCAGAATTGTAATTTCCCGTGTTCAGTAAATGCAACAGAGGCAACCACCAGACCAATCCGAGAGTTGCATGGAAATAAACGTGTTTTATTGGCTGACCTCTCCTCTGTGACAGTGTTTAAACTTTAAACTTTCAGCCGCGGACGCGGAGTTTCTGAAGATGGACATTAGACATTTTTTAAATAAAAAATACGGCAATTCTCAAGTGGTGGCTTTACACAACAACCCCAGAGCCACCACCTGAGCCAGGTGAACAAGGTATGTAAATGTCAGTAAACTTACAAGTTATGTCAACATGTAAGCAAAGCATAAATTATAGCTACGTTGACGTTACTTTGAATCACGGGGGTAAGCTAAACCGTTAGCAAGTAGCTATAGCTAGCCAGATATATTAAATAAACACTTTGTCATAAAATCTAAATGTTGTGTTTTTTAGCGTTACCTGGTGATTTCAAAGAAAGCTCTCTGGGAAATGTTGACTTACTGTCAGTGTTCGACATGAAGCTAGAAGCTACCTTACATTACACAGTTGATCCGTAGTCCTGTCAGTTAAAGTGTTTCATAGTTAGCTTAGCTAAGCATCAACCTAGCACTGAAATATATGGATGTTATGTGACGGTATTTCTGAGGAAAAGTCAGCTGAAATGGTGGCATAGTTGCCACTGCTTTACGTGTCAACAGCATGTTTGAACATTTGCAGCAGTAAATGTGGCTGTTTGGCCACTGACGTTGCCATAACAACACCTGAATTTAAATGTGCAACCTCTTTTTGTGACAGATTTTTGCATGAAATTATAATTCTTCTGATTGATATTCCTATTGACAGCTAGTTTCTATGTGAACATTATGAGATGGACAGCCAGCTAACAAGCTTTCAGATCAAAGCTAATCCAGTGGGGCTCCTGAAAGGGGGCAAGGGACACTATGCTCCCAAATATTAAGCCTTGACCCCCATCTTAAAATTGATATGATCACAAAATGATCTGCATTGTCGGAGGCCTTTTTTCCTCATTATCATGTCAAATTGTACAGCTTTCCTTAGTTTTGAATGCAGAAAGATGACTATATTAGAGTATCAAGTGAAAATGACTATTAAAGTATGAAGTGAATATATTAAGTGAATTACTCAAACTGCATTTGTATAGGAATGATTATGTCCTATTGGCAGATAACTACTCTAACAGTGATATCTACAAGAGATGTACATTTAACTATTTTCAATTGGTTAGTGTTACATTTTGTGACAGTGTGGTGACACTCATTTTAATGATGACAAATTTGTGTATCTTGAAATTCATTTATTTGACAGAGCTGGAAACTGATTGACTTACATACTTGTTTGTGTTTACCTACACAGTCATCACAGATGAGCCAAACAGAGTAGAGGATGAAGAAAGGAGAACAGGACACACAAGAAGGAGATACAACAGACAAGAACAACAATGGAGACAACAATGAACAGGAACACCAGAACAGACAAGAGTCAATGAGTAACATGACTGATTTAGGGACTGCAGATACAAAGCAAGGCAAGTGAGACATCACTGCTTTCCATCCAGCATGTTTGGCCAGCAAAAGAGATCATTTCAACTGCAAACAGCAAGTGATGAGGGATTATTATTTCCTCCTTCCATCCCTTTTTTCTGTTTAATCTGATTACTTACAACTTCTAATCATTTGACATAGTTTATGATTTAATTGGAAAATAAAGTGTTTTTAAATAATAAACCCGTTTCTGATTCTTTGATTTTTGTTGACATATGGGTGTTGAGAGATGTATCCATATCTCTTAATGTTGCTCTCAAAGTGCACAAGATTGATGCTTTTAACTTCAACATTAAAACAAATTATTCCTGGGGGACCCCAGAGGAGGTGAGTTCCCTCAAAATAGCACTTTATCTCTGCTTATGTAACTCCGGTGTAGTGTCCCCTTGGCAACAGATCACTCAGAGCTGGTGATTACTTTCCTGCATTTCAATGGACAGCATAAAAGGACACGTGAGCTGGGTTCTGGTGCTCAGATTAGCTATTGATGATCACGTTGATAAATCATATAAAACCAATCACACAAAAAACATGTTGCTGTGACTGTGAGCATTAAACAATTAACATTAAACTAAACAAACACAACAGTACGTTATTGTCCTTATAAAATAAAAACATACATTTTGTCCACCGAGATAATACAGGCACCTTACCCTCAAGAAATCCTCACGTGCTATGAGAATCTCCCACAATGCATTGCCGTAACAAAGCTAATGCAGGCACACGTTTGTGACACCAGATGGCGCAATTGTGTATCTGCGTGTGGAGAGTCTTGCAGTAGAACATTTGACTGAAGCGCCGCCACTGTGGGCTAAGCCCCGAATGTTTCCAGGTCCAGGCAACGCCCCTGAGTGACACCATGATGTTTTATTCAGGTTTCACATTTGAAAGAAAGGAATACTGGTCATCAGCTTTAAATCTAAAAACATGGACATTTTAAAATGTGTAAAGCATGTTGTCTAATGTCTTTCAGGACTACCAAAAACAAAAATAATTAGCATATTTTCCTGGTTTCTTTAAATGTTACGTCATAATGTTAAAATATGTTGGGTGTCAGTAAGATTTTAGTATATTAATTTATGTATACTCTGTACTCTGTAATACTCTGTATTCAGGTCTTTAAAATACTTCTGATCTGATCTGACAACATGGAAAGACATTTGAACCTTTCATGTGTAACAATATGAAGTCATAATTATATGAAGCATTGGATGAGAACCACAACTATTATGTTTAAAAAGTACACAAAGGTAACGTGCTGTACTGTAATATGATTAGTATTCTACAATGCACGATTGTTTTACTTCATATATAATAAACTTGTGGGTTTTATATAATGTTTCAGTAACCTTTTTTCATTTAAGTTTAATTTGAATTGTGATAACATGATATCATTTCAATAATGTACTGAATTATTATGTTACAGTGTGTTCAGGCATTACACAATAAAAAACGTTTGAATAAAGTATAGAAGTAATAAGATACAAAATAAAATAAACAGTGAATATAAGTATAGAAAATAAATATATTAAAAATGATTGACATTATAGAATATTGTGGATGGATTCAAATGTTTACATGTAGTTGACTTATACCAAAGTATATAAATGACAGATGTGCAAGGTTGCTGTTGTGCATGGTTCTGGAGAGGGAGAAGCTAAAATGAGCTCTCTGCCAGCCGGAGGAGACGCTGGATCAGTCTGTGGGAGAAGGAGCTCCGCTGTCTGTCCAGCTGCAGGTGCAGAGGGGGGTGAGGGTAATAGTTCATGTGTAGTAAAGACACGTTTTAATATAATAATAGTATGTCATTATGAAATATGTATTTTAAAACAATGTCTATAGGAAATAATGTACATGTAAGGGATAATGTTTTAGAGAATATGTAAGTAGATGTCTTTATAACAACATAATGAAATGTATTATACTAAGAGGAAATGGATGAATGTAGTATACCAGGTAACATGTTATTCATGTTTCATTCAAGTCATCTTTATATCAGTTAATTGACTTCTTGTAAAAAGTAAGGTAGTCTGGTGTTGTAAAAATATAAACATGTAATATTACAACAGGAGAAGTGCTCTTTTGGTGTATGTGGGTGGCTCTTAAAAGAGCCTTTTGTAGATGAAGCAGATGGTCTGTTTACTTCTTCGCTGCTTTCCTGGCTGGTGCAACCACCTTCTTCACAGCTTTCTTGGGGGTTAAGGTCTTCTTGGGGGTCGCTGCCTTCTTGGGTGCTGCCTTCTTGGCCGCCACCTTCTTCGGGCTCTTAGTGATCTTCTTCACGGGGGGTTTCTTTGCAGGGGTAGCAGGCTTCTTCGCCGTCTTGGGTGTTACTGCCTTCTTGGCTGCTGCCTTCTTGGCCGCCACCTTCTTCGGGCTCTTTGTGATCTTCTTCACGGGGGTTTTCTTTGCAGGAGTAGCAGGCTTCTTCGCCGTCTTGGGTGTTACTGCCTTCTTGGCTGCTGGCTTCTTGGCGGCGGGTTTCTTCGCTGCTGCCGGTGTTACCGTTTAACTGGTTACACCGGGGAACTCGTTACGTTACGTTAACGGTAGGAATGGGGCGTGTACTTTGAGGAGCCATTGTCGAATAACCAGGAAATACACATTTTGATCGCTTCTTTTGTTGTTTACATTTATCTTTTGGTATATTTGGCTCCATAGGAACACTTTGATGCACATTCAGTACCAGTGTGGGAGGTTGTGGTTGCGATGCCGATATCCGGACGCGTACAGCGAGGACTACAAAATGACAATGAGGTGACTGGGGATGTCTGTTCAAAACATTGCAAACGTGAATAAATCATTTCAAATATGTATTTGTCTCCGACTTTCATTTGTACATCGTTGTTAATGTGATGTTTAGTAGCTTTGATAGCTGTCCATACCTCCAGACAGCCTAAAAGTAAGACACAAGTTGTTTACTCACAGCACGAATGCAGCATCGAGATCCGTGGCCAGCTGTGATCCTCTCCGATTAACTTGTGACAGGACTTATTTAGCTATTCTCCAGCGAGCAAGGTTTTTATTAAATACCTCCATCCCTCTCATCACAACAAGACTCTACACTGTGCAGAAAAAAAACAACATAAATGAAAATAACCTTGCTGGATAGCTTGGAATGAAACCAACAAACTATCTTCCATGGCTGATACTGATGTCACAGTAACGGCTAAACCACAGACAAGTCCAGCGGGGGGGCACAAGTTGAATCCATATAATGAAATTGTCATTTTATATATATACATGCTATATATATTTATATTTATTTCTATCCTACATTGTCTAGGCTATATAAACCGGCGGAAGTGTCACAACTTTCTTGGTTTGTGATTATAGAGAGAGATAGATATACCAAAAGATACATGTAAACAACAAAAGAAGCGATCGAAATGTGTATTTCCTGGTTATTCGACAATGGCTCCTCAAAGTACACGCCCCATTCCTACCGTTAACGTAACGTAACGAGTTCCCCGGTGTAACCAGTTAAACGGTAACACCGGCACCGACACGATGGGCGTAGTTACCCTTCCTCAGATCAGTGTTGCCAACTCCATAGTAAGGAAAGTAGCTATTGGCTGTCCAGAAAGTCGCCAGAAGTCGCTAAATGACGTCATCGCCTAATTTGCATATCATGTAATGGCGGCTGTATGAGAGAGCATGGTAGAGGGGAGTACAAAAAACGTTCCCAACCCTTCAAGGATCAAATTCTGGACTTCTCCAGGAAAGCATCATGATGTTTAGCTTGTCACAGAGATGTTTAGCTTGTCACAGAGAGGCACACACACAGTGGGTGGACGAGGTGATTGAGTGACTGAGGCTGTGTGAGTCAAAGCAAAGCAAAGGCAGTTATTTATTATAGTTTGAAAGTGAGTGAAGAAACATTTTACATTTAAATCCCGCTCAAAACGGCTTGGCAGTTGGCGCATGCGCAATTCATTTGCAGTCTCGACGCGGGGGAGTGTGGTTGTCTCCTCTCTGCTCTGACTGCAGCATCAGCTCTGCTGCGGCCAGGCAACTGTCAGTCTGAGCGCCTGTGAGTAGGCTACTATGGGAGGGAGGCGGGGCTCACGGGCAGCACCCGCGGCTCGTTAACTGCAGAACAATGTGAGTCTCCAAACACCAGAAAAGTCCCTAATAACGCCATTATAAATCGTTAGATCAGTCGTTAGTCGCTTTTGCCACAAATAAGTAGCCGGAAGGTTTGGAAAGCCGCCAAATTTAACGAGAAAATCGCCAAGTTGGCAACACTGCCTCAGATGCCTGTGGACACGGCCGACAGGGAACTGGAGACCGGAACGGGATGAGCGAGTCTTGGCCTTCGCCCTGACCTTTCCTGCACCTTTTCTTTTTCTTTTTTTTTTTTTTTACTTTATTTTATAATTATTCTGGCAGTACATGATATACACAAGTTACATTAATAATACACATAAGACATAATGAATAAATATATAAATAACATAAAGAGAGCACGTTTATATTCCAATGAGACTCAGCTCGGTCACAGACTCAAAACGCCCCATGGCTGAGTCTGGGATTTGTCCAGGGTTTTTTTTCTCCTTAGTTCATTAAGTATTTGTTTCACGATGGTGCCACTGTTTATGATCGTCTGATTTAGTACCATTTTGCACCTTGTTTTCCAGATCTTCATACATGTGATACAAATTACCAGCTGAAAAAGGTCCCTGTGTTTATTGTCCATCCCCTCATCCAGAATACAATACATGATTGAGATATAATTTACATTGAAGTCTAACCCGATGCCCCGTAGGAGCGACCACACCTCCTGAGCTCTGTAGCAGTCCATGAGGAGGTGCTGTATAGTCTCGTCCTCCTCACAGTTAATCATGGGGCATGTTCTAGTTCTCACATAGCAGCTCCATGAGACCACAGCTCTGACCGCAAGTCTGTTGACTGATATCAGCCACCTCACGTCTCTCATGCTCTCCGATAACTGTTTACTTTTTACTAATTTTAAGACTTCGTTACCTTCGTCAGGTGTTAGGTTTTTGTACGCCATAACACCTCCATATTTGAAATTGTTTATAATTAAAACAATTACTCTATTCGGTAGTCCGATCCAATCGATCTCTAAATGCTGAACTTCAGTTGTGAAGTCACCATAAATTAACTTGTAATAGGGTCAATTTCTAGCTCTGCCTCTTCTTTTCTTCCATCCCATTCCTCCATCCTCAACCCAAGGTGCTTTCCTATCGATTGCAGCCGAGATGTTTTTTACAAAGGTAATCTTTAGTTTAATGCCCAGGTCTATGGCTCCCAGGCCTCCATATTCCCTACTCTTAAATAACAAATTACGTTTAGCAACCTCCCTTGTTGTACCCCACACCAAATTGACACACTGTTTGTTTAATTGCATAATTATTTGGGCTGGTGGGGGGAAGATGTATGCTAGAAAAAGGATCTTGCGGAGTATGAATGATTTTATAATGTTTATTCTTGATTTATAATTTTTATTTGTATTCTCCCAGTGTTTAACTTGTTCTTTGACTGAATTCACTTAGTTTGTTCTCCCAATTGAGTTCAGCACAGTTGTCGCTACAAATAGTTATTCCAAGTATTCTTTTCACTTGAATGTTAATGTCACATTTGGCATCGTCGGTGCCGATCCAAACACCTTCAGTGTTGCTGTGGTTTAATTTAGCTCCTGATGCCAATTCATACAGGTTTAGATGGTTTGTTAGAACATCCATTTCCTGTTGGTTTTGTATTATAACAGTGACATCGTCTGGATGGGCGATGGCAGTTATTTTGGGCGCATGGCCAACTGGTGTTCCTGATATGAACCTGTCATTGTTTATTATTTTAATGAATGGACTTATGGCTATAGCACGTACAGAGCTGCGCTTAGAGGCACCCCTGCTTAACCCCTCTCTCAACATGAAATGCATTTGTCAACACACCGTTTACATTTACACAGACACAAGATTTAAAATACAGACACTTACCGGTAATCATGTTTATGAAGGCTTCAGGAAATCCGTAGGTCTTCATCACCGACCATAAGTAATCCCTGGATAAATAGTCGAAGGCTTTTTTTTGATCAAGTCCAATAATAAAAAAAACTTTTTCTTCTTTTGGCTTATTTATGATTTCTCTTAAAATTGATAAGTTGTCCCAGAAGGCGACCTTTTATAGCACATGTTTGCTCCTTATCTATTATTTTATCTAATATATCTGTTAATCTATTAATTATTATTTTTGCTAGTATCTTATAATCAGTATTCATTATAGTTAAATGTCTGTAATTATCTATATCAGTTTCATCGTTTATTTTATATAGTAGAGTCAAGACACCTTCATAAAATGAGTACAACCACTGCTGAGACCTTCATTAAACATAGAGGTCAGTAAGTTTAAAACATTATCAGATAACAGTTGATAAAACTCAGTGGGCAGCCATCGGGACCGGGGCTCTTACCGACATTCAGCTCTTTCCCCGCCTGGATCACCTCATCTTTTCTAATCTCACCGAGAAGGAAATCTAATTCTTGGATGTTGTACGGAGGGATTGTTCCCAACAGTTTTAACACAGTCCGTTTATGTCTATTTTTTTTATTTGCTTCAGAAAATAAATCTCTTATCACTTCTCGTTTCTGTTTTTCATTATAGACAATACAACCTTCTTGATTTGTTATACATTTAATGAATTTACTTTGAATTTGGTTGGTTTTAATGGCTTGAGCCAAGTTTCCTCTCTGATCTATTTCAGATGTTGTATGAATATTATATAATGATTCCTGATTTAATTGATCAATTTCAGTTTGTAAAATGCATTATGCATCACCTAATAAATATGTACTACTTCACACAATCAAAGGCATGCAACAGTGTATTGTAGTTTTAAGTGGTAACTGTGCAGAGCAGACAATGTTGATGCAGTTGTACGGTCTACAACTATATTTGTTTGATACAAAGAATTTGCTTTTCAAGAGATGTGGGTGGCTCTTAAAAGAGCCTTTGGGGTGTTGGGTGAAGCGGGTTCAGGGTGTTCACTTCTTGGCAGCCTTCTCGGTCTTCTTGGGCAGCAGCACAGCCTGGATGTTGGGCAGCACGCCTCCCTGAGCAATGGTCACTCCTCCCAGCAGCTTGTTCAGCTCCTCGTCGTTGCGGACGGCGAGCTGCAGGTGGCGGGGGATGATCCGGGACTTCTTGTTGTCCCGGGCGGCGTTTCCAGCCAGCTCCAGGATCTCAGCGGTCAGGTACTCCAGCACAGCGGCCAGGTACACCGGGGCTCCGGCACCGACACGATGAGCGTAGTTACCCTTCCTCAGATGCCTGTGGACACGGCCGACGGGGAACTGGAGCCCGGCACGGGATGAGCGAGTCTTGGCCTTCGCTCTGGCCTTTCCTCCGGTCTTGCCTCTTCCTGACATTTTCTGTTTAGAATAGCAGAAAATAATATTTCCTCAACGATAGGTGGTGGGCTATATAGTGAACATCTGGCCGCTGATTGGTCAGGTCGAGTGGTACTACCATCGACCAATCAGAGAAGCGTTAGTCCATTCACTGTGTCAAGTACAATAGACCTCACATAATTAAAGAATCGAATAACATATACTATAAAATAGATCTGACTATACACATATACTCAAACAATATAGTGTATTCTTAGAGAAATATTATAAAATGAAGTATACTTTAAACTAAAGGATCAAAGTGAAGCACACTATAAGATAGTTTGGCATGCTGAAGTGACAAAACAAATGAACAATGTGACCATTAAAGTATATCCAATATAATCCTTGGGGGTTTAATTATTAAACACACAAAATAAAGTAAAAATAATTAATTTATTATCAAAATCAGGAGCTAATCCGATCTCCTCAAGTGAATTAAGAGTCACAATTATATGTAGCATTAAATAAGTTTCGATCCACACATATTAAAATAAAATGAAATACTATGTACATTTATATTAAGTTATAGGCCTACAAAATATGTACATAGGGTTTATACACAATCAAGTATATGGGAAAATATGTATGTTGTGAGTGACTCTAGGAGGAGCCTTCTGTGAAGTAGATGTCTACTAATATAGCAACATAATAAAATGTATTGTAAAAAAAAATGTATAACGATTATGACAATATTAATGATATAGAATTCAATGTTACAATAATGTTAATAAATATCGTTTTGATTGAAGTCATCTTCTAATTAACTAACCTATACGATAATGATAAATAACCACAATGTCTTCTGGTTTTGCAAATAAATATGTAGCAGGTGTAAACAAACTTGTATTTATGCAACATTATAATATTAAAACAGGAGAAGTGCTCTTTTGGTGTATGTGGGTGGCTCTTAAAAGAGCCTTTTGGAGATGAAGTAGATGTTCTGTTTACTTCCTCGATGCTTTCCTGGCTGGGGCCTTCTTCGCTGCTTTGGCAGCTGGTTTAACCACCTTCTTCACAGCTTTCTTGGGGGTAACTGTCTTCTTGGGGGTCGCTGCCTTCTTCGGTGCTGCCTTCTTTGCCGCCACCTTCTTCTTCGGGCTCTTTGTGATCTTCTTCACGGGGGTTTTCTTGGCAGCAGTAGCAGGCTTCTTCGCTACCTTCTTGGGTGTTACTGCCTTCTTGGCTGCTGGCTTCTTCGCGGCGGGTTTCTTCGCTGCTGCTGCCGGCGGCTTCTTGGCTTTGGCTGCGGGCTTCTTCGCTACCTTCTTGGGCTTCTCGGCTGCCTTGAAGGAGCCGCTGGCTCCGGATCCCTTGACCTGCACAAGTGATCCCTTCTCGAGTAACCTCTTCACGGCGCGTTTAATGTGAGCGGTGTGTTCGTAGCCCTGTGCGGCCAGCGCCTTCTTCAGAGCCTGGTAAGAGATACCTTTACGGTCATTAGAGGCGGTGACCTCATTCAAGATGAGCTCAGCAGCTCCGGGACCAATCTTCTTTGCCGGCTTGGCTGCCTTCTTCGTTGACTTGGCGGGTGCCTTTGCGGGTGCCTTTGCGGGTGCCTTTGCTGGTGCCTTTACCGGGGCGGCGACGGCGACTTCAGTGGGAGCTTCTTCTGTTGCCATGATGCTGTCAGGAGGGTTCTCGGTGCTAGTCTGATGAGACGGATAGAGAAATCCCAGCGAAGAGAGGAACTTAAACACACCATGAGAACCGTAGAGACTCAACTCAGTGTCTCACACAGGAGCTGCAGAAAAACCGTGCCACTTTGTGCTTTCTCTTCAGCTAAAACTGTAAAAAATACACATTTAGAGAACGAGTTGAATTTGAAAGGTTAATCGAATTGATAGAGAATAACTTTATCTTCACATAGAAGTGAAATAAAGCTTTAGATATTGTTGTGTTTTTATTGGGAAGCCTTTAACCTCCTAAAACTACTGCCGTGAGAAGGACTAATCTGCGACTTTTTCCTATAAATTATCTCCTGAACAACCTAAAATGCTTCATATTCCCACTAAAACTAGTAATATACTTAGGCGAGATGTTGTTTTAAAGACTCAAGGTGAAAAAAGGCAGTATTTGTAAACAATTATTTGTTAAACAGAGGTTATTCTGGTGTCTGCAAACACACTCCCATCAGGACGGGCCCTGGCTGTGTTCTAAATACAGTCTTTGTTACTCAACAGTGAGAGACCTTAATTTAGCACAGCTATTCTCATGTATATCACAATTCAACTATATTTATATAGTAGTATGATTTATAATAACAATCTGAAATGTGTTAGACAGATTATCTAACCCTGTAATGACAGAAAGGCTCTCATACAGACACGTACTCCCTCTGGTAGTCATATATGAACACCCTTTAATAACTGTCAAACTTGGTTTTTTCGAATTCTGAGAAAATTGGAAAGTAATTTATACTTGACGCACACAGGGGATCATGAAATCAAATGAATAATACCCATAAAACCTGTTTGTGTTATAGGCTACTGTGATCAGAATAATTACAGTCAAGGAGATTTAGAAACGTATGACCCTTGTTTGATATAATTTGATTAGTACAAGTTATTTATTCGCCAAATTGCTTCCCTCTTATTGCTATTGTGTTTTTACATGTAAGATACTTCTGACCATAACTGTCATAAAATGCTTTGAATATGCAATATAGTCTGAGGTATTGTTTTAATTTGTCAAGAGATGTGCTATTTTTGGTATAATTTATTTGATGAGAAAATGTAAATGTCCCTGTTTTGTGGTGAATACAGATTATCCTATGCTAAATTCCCCTATCCCTTATTTCTTGTTTCTTTTTTACTTATGTGCAAAAAAAAATATCGGATATATCGCCTTTTTTAAGAACCAATCTAAGCTAAGCTAACATGCTCCCCATCTGCACGCTGCCGTTGCATTTTACGTTTCTAAGGTAAGCGGACATGAAACTATTCAGCAAAACTATAAATAATAATCTAAGTTATTGAGCTTTTAGCATAATACTTCAGAATCTTAAAACCCCTTAACGTTTGTATGCAATTGTGCTAAATTCAACACTGGAATCAAGCAAATATTAATATGTTTGCATGACATTAGTTATTTATATTTTGATATCACTTAACTATACGTTTAATACATTTAAGTCAAGCTAAGGTACATGTGATGGTAGCTAGTTAGTGCTCTTACCTGTGAGGCCTCCTCCAAACAGCATAATAACCAGACTGTATCATTAAAACTGAGTACCAGTTCTAGATCCTTGATTTTAGACAAACAATTCAAAAGACAAAATGTATTTAAAGACCAATCTTTATTTGAATGTGCCTCTTAACCTGATATATTAGTTATACAGTAATAGTATTGACAATCTAAAAAAACTGAGCAACTCAACAGTCAACTTTATGTTTCTTATTGTCTAAAGCATTTATTATTTTCATTTTCCCCCTCTCATATTCAGTGTGGACGGATTGAGACAGCATGGTGTCCAGAGAGCAGGAGAGACTTCAGGGAGAAACCTCCGTGTGATGGACGTCCTGTCTGTTGGTTTGGAGAGGACTGAGGGTCTTCCCTCTGCGAGGAGGACTGAGGGTCTTTCCTCTGCGAGGAGGACCAGGGCTGATGGAGGAGCCCATGCTGGGCAAAGCTGATACCAACTGCACAGGGCCTAGTCGGTCACTTTATTTGACTAAATGTGTTTACTTATACATTTAATAGGTTTACACCTTCTGTCCATATGTGCTTTTGGTTCACATTTCAATAAATTGTATTTGCATTCCTTTTGTCCATTATTCTTACTGAAAATGTTAGATTACACATTCACATCTGACTGAAGATTGGCCCCATTTATTTGTGACGTTGCAAAACAAGGTACATGTTGTGAAGCTCATAAAGTGAGGCAAATAGAAATAATCAGCTGATGGAGTGTAGATGTAGAAATAGCTGCATTCGATCAGCTGACTGGACTGTTTTCACAATAAAAGTAGTTTCTTAGTGAATGGAGAGGCTGATTCAGGAGCACAACTATAAATGAACCAAAAATAAATAAATAAACAAGTTTCAGTGTCTTTTCATATTGGAAATGGGATGTTATTGGTTATGGCCATGATTTTATGATTATTGAAATGTATACAGTTATGTTTCATACAGGTGTTCCCATCGATCTAGTCTCTTTATTTCCCCCTCAAAATGCACCAGATTGATGCATTTAACTCCAAAATAAAAATAAAAACCTGACCGGGGGAGCACATGGACAGGTTCCTAAATACATTTACAATTTTTTTTTAAATAGTATCCCATGTCCATATGTTTATTTGTGGGTAGTAGATTTAAACTATAGGGCTATCACTATGGGCCCTGCCTGTACCTGTTCGCTCTGCCATCGTGTGAAGGGTCTGCTAACAAGTGACCAACAGAAAGGTTCATGTTAATGTTGTTGCACGTCACAAAGGCACGTCACCTCAACCCCCACCCCCCTAGTATATTTCAGATCTGTGGGAAACACTGCATGTATTACATGTAGGGTATCAGAAAACCAGTGAGTTTCTGGTGTGACCACCATTTGCCTCACGCAGTGCAACACATCTCCTTTGCATAGAGTTGATCAGCTCTTCAATGGCTGACACTGACAGCATGTTGATGTGCCACCTGTGAGGTGATTGAATATATTGGCAAGGAGTGCTCACTGACACAGATTTAGACACATTTATAAACAATATTTGAGATTAATATGCCTTTTGTGTTCATAGAAAAAGTCTGATTGAAAAATATCTTTAATTATGCTCCAAATATCTGGAACATGCAGGTCCTCTTACTTCTTTTAAATCCAGACGGAACACTTTTATTTGTGCCGCTGCTTTCAATTGAACAATTCATATCTCACACTGCACTGTAACTTTTATTCATGTACCTGTTATTCATGTTTTATTATCTTTGCTTTTAAATTAGTGTTTTAAAATGCCATTTTATAATATGTTTCCACTGCACTATTTCTTAACGCTCTTAATACTAAAAGCACATTTACAGTATTATTTGAATCCCATAAATACATGTGATTGGCAAGAGTGTTTAAACATTTGTCAGAGTTTTTAACTATGAGCAAATTAGGTGATTAAATAATAATATTGTAGTATCATCGTGGTGGAAATCTAAAGATTAAAGCTTTGATTAACCACTTTTTCAGAACCAGCTCCAATTATAATACAAGATAAACATGAAAGCAAACAGTAATAAATGCCACCATATTAAATAGTAAATATAATATTGTGATTATACAAGTGTGAGGATTATTAAAGCGATAAACAATCAATGATGTAAGACAAAATATATATTTCAAAAACAATGCAACAGGCTTAGGTTTACTGCATGAGAAAAGTTAAAGGTCTTTTCAAAGTAAAGAATAAGTTGTATAAATAAACATGAATTGTATGTGCATTCACTTGAATGTGTGAGAAATACTTGTAAATAATCTTACATTTCGAGATTTCTAAAGCAGAAACAAACAAAACACACTGACTCTCCATCAGAGCAGGAGCAGACCTAAGCCTCTTTTGAGTGTGTTTGCAGAGTTCAAATGAACCTCTGCTTCATACAGATTCAATAAAAACTATTACTGTGTTTGACCTTAAATCTATTAAAAAACATATACTCTCAACATATATCTAGTTTTAATAAGGTTACAAGGTATTTTTAAGTATTTCGGAAGACATTTAGAGAGGGAAAGTCACATATTAGCGACTCACACGGTAGTAGTTTGGGAAGGTTTAGAGTCTTCCCAGTAATAATATACAAATATATTGAGGTTTATTTCACTTTTGCATGAAGATAAACTCGTTCGCTATCGTTTAGCGTGACTTTTACACTATATTGTTTCCTCCAGGTGTGATTGTATTACATGTGTTCGTGAAGAGAAAACACAAAGTGGCACAGTGCTGCTCCTGTGAGACAGATTGAGTCTCTACGGTTCTCATGGTGTGTTTAAGTTCCGCTCTTTGCTGGGATTTCTCTCTCAGTCTCACCGAGTCCAGAGAATCCACTTTGAAAGCAACATGGCAGAATCCGCTCCCGCCGCCGCCGCACCGGCCAAGTCCCCGAAGAAGAGAGCCACCAAGCCGAAGAAGGCGGGCCCCAGCGCCGCTGATCTCGTGCTGAAAGCCGTCACCGCCTCCAAGGAGCGTAAAGGGACTTCCTATGTCGCCCTGAAGAAGGAGCTGGCCGTTAAAGGCATTGACAACGCCAACCAGGTGAAACGCGCCGTGAAGAAATTGGTGGAGAATGGAGCCCTGGTGCAGGTCAAGGGATCCGGAGCCAGCGGCTCCTTCAAGGCAGCCAAGCCCGCCGAGAAGCCCAAGAAGGTAGCGAAGAAGCCCGCAGCCAAAGCCAAGAAGCCGCCGGCAGCAGCAGCGAAGAAGCCAGCAGCCAAGAAGGCAGTAACACCCAAGAAGGTTGCGAAGAAGCCTGTTACTGCTGTCAAGAAAACCCCCGTGAAGATCACAAAGAGCCCGAAGAAGAAGGTGGCGGCCAAGAAGGCAGCACCCAAGAAAGCAGCGACCCCCAAGAAGACAGTAACCCCCAAGAAAGCTGTGAAGAAGGTGGTTAAACCAGCTGCCAAAGCAGCGAAGAAGGCCCCAGCCAGGAAAGCATCGAGGAAGTAAACAGAACATCTACTTCATCTCCAAAAGGCTCTTTTAAGAGCCACCCACATACACCAAAAGAGCACTTCTCCTGTTTTAATATTATAATGTTGCATAAATAAAACCCTATTAAGAAAACGTTCTTGACATATTTAGTGTATTGAAGGAAACGACATACTGCTCCCATGTGTTATTGAACATGTTCCATGATCTCATACCGCATGGTATTTACCACAATGGCAAATATTCTTACCCATTTATCACAAGTTACATCTAACATAATAATCGCATATCTAAAGTACCCTACCTTGATAAAAGTTTGCTTTACTTTATAAACACTTTATAGCATACAATATACTAAAGTGTTTTATAGAAAATATATTATAATTATTATACATTAGACATTTACATAGTTATAATACACAAGCACTTTGAATTTAATTGTTTTTATACTGGCCAATCACTAGCTACAAAATATGGTCATTTTTAAATCTTATAAATGTGAGTATGGCCAGAAGAAAAGCAGGACCAATATCAATGTGTTATTGTAGGGATTCATTTCATACAATTAATACATCATAAATGAAATATTATCTTTTTAATACAAATGTATTTTTATTCAAATAAAGTCAATAGATAATGGATGTGTATATTTATAACAATCATTTAGTAAAGCCATAAACAGTATTTAAAGAATATAATTTATAAATGATGACTGATGTTATTCATAATTTAGTAATCGAGTGTTTAATCCTAATTATATAGTTTGTATTGAATGTAAAGAAAAAACATTGTTTATTTTTATGATTTAAATCATTTGACTCTTGTACATTGAGTTTTAAATAAAGTTGTGGAGAAAAAAAAATGTTGTTTCTTCTAGGCACGCTGCTGTATCACGTGATAACATTGGACCAATCAGTGTCGTTGCCGCCCCAGCTCACACTATATAAAGGCGACAGAGACCAGTCGTTATAATTACAACTTTTCCAACACAGAAGTTGACTCACTCTATACTATACATATATATATATGCTATATAAGCAGTCCATAAGGAGGTGCTGTAAAGTCTTGTTTGTTTGTAGCCTTTATTTAACCAGGTGAAGCCCCTTGAGATCAAAATATCTCTTTTTCAAGGGTGACACATTAGTTACACATGTAAAATAAAAAACAATAAGGACGACATACAACATAATTTACAGGGTACAGTTTACAAACTCTATTTACAGTGACAGGTACCATGAGTATCAAACAGCATGTCACCCAGCCGAGTTTTAAAATGATGCAGGGGAACCAAAGTGCTCAGTTTTAAACATGTTTGCAGACTGTTCCAATTTAGTGGAGCTGCACAACTAAAAGCTTTCTTCCCTAAGACAGTCCTGGCACTTGGCACATTTAATAAAACCACATCATGAGATCTCCGGCAATAAGTACTTTCAATTTGTCGAGAGATTAGAGATATAAGAAGGTAGTTTACCCAACATGGCTTTGTAGATGAACATGTACCAGTGACTGAGTCTCCGAACAGTAAGTGTTGGCAGACCTGCCTTGGCATACAGGGTACATGGTGTTATGGAAATCCAAAGACCCCAATACTGTAGAGTGCAAGTCAGAAAACAAATAAATGGTGAACCAGACAGAGTTGTCTTTCTGGTGATGTTTATTCGAACAAACATCAGATACAATAAAATATAGACACAGGTCTCACAGAGTATAGGATAGTCTGCGCGAGTGTGCGCAGTTCAATATAGTAGCAAAGCTTATATAGTAGAAATTATGAGAAGGTAAGAAATATGTCTTCACACGGTCACATTGTTATTAGACACCTGGCCTTGAGCTGTAGAAGTTCTCGTGTGACTTTGTGTGAGTCTCAACCCAGTAGCCAAAACAGCTCTGTGGCCTTGAAGTAGGATATATAGAGCAAACAGCACATCTAAACCAAATGAGAAGCATTTGGTTTTAACATATCAGGATATAATAAAATGTCCACTACATTCCCCCCTTTTGATCATACTTGATCAATAAAAAAACAAATGACAGGATAGACTGATATAACACATCAATGAATACACTCCATCACTGGTTTAAGTAAACACATCACAAATATATCATAGAAAACTGTCTGTTTTTGTGGAGGACAGACTCCAATATAATGTAAGCAGAAGAGGAGAGTACACTTGATACACATGATTATATTGATTATATTGTAGTGTCGGAATCAGACTCTTCTGATTCTAGCTGGTCTATCTCACTGTGGCGCAAAGGATTGTCTTGTAATGGAATAGCAGTATACTGAACGAAAGCTAAAGATATCAGGCTGGAAAAGCCTTTCTTCAGTATTGGGATAATCAAACAGGTACAACTGATACATAGGCCGAAAATGATTATCAGGGGTGTAACTATCCTAGCCAGCCATGCTTGCCACCCCCCCGATGTAAGCCAGGCCCACCAGTCCCAGCCGCCTGCGTTGGATATGTCATCCGCTTTCATGTCGGCTAACAAGTTGTTAAGATGCAGCACGGTGTCAGTGATGTTCTTGGTGGCGTCGGGAATGTAAGTGCAACAGGAGTCACCAATCACATGACACAGGCCACCCTTTGAGGCGAACAAAAGGTCAAGAGCAAATTGGTGCTGCATGAGCATATTCCTAGAGGCTATTATGAATGGGGGCAATGCCTGGAAGCCTTGCGTCGTCTCGTAAGTGAGGTTCTCTAGTCGAACGTGTAAGGTATCTATCTTATGGGCATTGTTTACTGTACCCCACCATGGAAACAAGCCACCAAAGAATTTAACTCCAGTGGACGTTAGCTCTCTTTTTACCGTGTGGTGGTCCGGGTGTTGGAACTCTGGGTAATGATGTGTCAATAAAATATAGGACTAGTCCTAACACAACTATCATGGCAAGTATGCAGAGGAACCATTTTGTGATTGTCCAGGCTCTCCGGTAGTATTGCTCACTGTTGCTCTGTCGTTTTCCCAGGCGAGCCGTCGTCACGAGGTGGGAATGCTCCATGGGGTGTGTGTGTGTATTCCCTCGGTCGATGTTGTAACACGGACAGTTAGACTCCGCACACCGGTAACACAAACGAGGAACCAGAGAGCATATGGAACCGCTCAGCTGGCACTCGCTCGTGACACCTTGTGTGTAGTGTGTTTTGGTGTATGTAGTGCAAGTGTGGTGCAAGTTGGTGATTAGGACACATCACTTGTTGTCATCTACTTCTGTTGGTGATTAGGACACATCACTTGTTGTCATCCACTTCTGTTGGTGATTAGGACACATCACTTGTTGTCATCCACTTCTGTTGGTGATTAGGACACATCACTTGTTGTCATCTGTTGGTGACTAGGACACATCACTTGTTGTCATCTGTTCTGTCGTTTCTCCTTTCCTGTGACTACGACCTTGCAGTGGCTGGCGTGGACCCACGTAGCTCTCTCTCGGCGACCTTGACCGCTGTCTGGTTGACCAGACGCAGGTAGGGGCCAACGATTGGATTTCCAGCTCTTTCTCCGGAAATCCTTGACCAGCACGAAGTCGCCGGGTTGGAGATGGTGAAGTGGACCAGTGGCAGTCGCTAAAGTGGATGACAGGTTAACATACAACATAGCAACATAGCATCCTCACACAAAGTTGTGGAGGGAAGAGGACATCCTGGAGCCTTGAGTCCAATCTGTGGAGGAGCCCCAAAAAGGATTTCAAATGGCTGAGTTGGCTCCGTGTTTGTTCCCACATCCGCATGTACATCAGCACAATGGGCAGAGCTTGTGTCCATGACAGACCTGTCTCTGCACAGCATTTTGCTAGTTTGTTTTTGATTGTGCCGTTCCCTCTTTAGCAAAATGTGAACCGTTCTTCTAATTTAAGATGTTCTCTGATGGGCTAAACTCAATGAAATCCAGCATTAGGTGCTCAAATGAATTTTGCATAATGCAACTTAGGCATGCTTCACCCCCCTTGTGAACCACTCCTGATTTATAGCCTCTAACATCCCCCCTTTTTACACATTGTCCAACCCATGTGTCAAAAACAGCCCCAGCAGTCTTCCACCGAGCCTTCTCAACTGGTGTAGCTAGCTGCTGAAGTGACGACATGTTGTCAGTGAAGGAGGAGACAGGCATTCTAACAAATGAGTGTAAGGTGCGTGAGGTGCGAGAGGAATCAGACTCTTTCTTTGCGGCTGAGTCAGCAGCTAAATTAGCAGACCCAATTTCTTAGGGAAAACTGGGTCTGTACTGCTTGCAGAAATTGTCTACACTTCCAAATAGCCACAAAATCGTGCACTACCCCAAAAGCATAGCGTGAGTCAGTGTAAATAGTCACGGTTTTGCCTTCTGCAAACGTGCAGGCTTCAGTTAGTGCGATGAGCTCTGCTGCTTGTGCTGAGACATGGGATTGGTCCGGAACGGAGCACAGCAGTATCTGAAACAACAGAAAAAACCCCACCCGATTAGTGCCCCCTTGGTCGCGAGAGGCAGACCCATCAACATACAAAATGAGGTCAGCGTTGGTCAGAGGAACGTCTTTTAAGTCCGGTCTAGGTGTGCACACAGTCGTGTTCGTCACCTTCAGGCAAAGGTCAATAAGAGGGTTCTTACACCTTTTCCAAAGTCAAATTCAAGCACTTTTCAAGCATCTTACAGCTGTTGTAAATTACATATTTATATGCACATACTCAAGTGAGTATTTCCCTACCTCACATTAACTAAGATGTTCTTTATGCTATAAACAACCAAATGTGTGTTTCGTGATAGCATTCTACACGAGGATGAAAAATTAAAGAAAAGAAAACTAAGTTTAATATTAATATCAAAATGAGTGATCTGTACATCTAAAAACCCAATTCAAGCGACCTTTCACCTCCACTTAATTAAATGCACTGGTTGCAAGATAAAAATGTGAGTTAATTGATTTAGATAAAGTTCAAGTTGCAACATTAATTTATAAGTTGTTTTGATGTAATAATGTTGGTAATTACATCAACTTAATATTGTCTCATTTGAACTCTGATTTCTGCGTTAATTGACTTCAACCTAAATTCAAGTTGAGGTATTGTAATGCAATTGGCTTGATAACTTAATTGTTCTACCCCTTGAGTTAAGGATTTCAAGTCCACTCCCACTTAAGATGCCTGGACAAGTTCCCACAGTTAAGACAAATAGAAATATACAAAGGACATTTTAAGGTGAGTGTCATCTTTTGTCATTCAAATACAACTTGAAATGCAAACTCTCCTGATTGAAACATCATGTGTTGAAATAAACAACTGCAGTTCAAAAATAAAAAAGTGAATTGCCTAATATTTTTGTTGTGGAATCAATTAATTTCTTTCTTTAAAGGCAAAAACATGAATAAGCTAAGAGAAAAACCCTATTGAATACAATATTATTTGGAGCAACTTAATTTACAAATGGCTGTCAACTTAAAAACATCTGTCCATGTTCAACATGTGGTAATTAAGTATACCCAACTTAAGATTACATTTAAATCATACGGTAAAACAAGTTGGAACGTTTGGAGTAATCAACTTAAAAACTTGTGTTTATGCTACCAATTATTAAGTAAGTGGTAATTGAAAACACCTCTGATTGTAGAGGAAACGCCTTTCCCCTAACTCAAATAACTTTGTTGCTCTAACAAAATGTCATTAGAAGTTGTCTTAACTCAATAACCATCGATGCAACCTATTGCCTTGATTCTCTTTGTTAAGCCAAGCATTTGTTTTTAGAGTGTACGTAGACTGGGCTCCCCATATAACCTGGCTGAGCTGATATAAAAACAATCAGCCAAATAACTTCTCAAAACATCATTGATTACTATTTTTGAAGTACTTTTAGGTTGGCAGTAAACATAAGTCAGAGGTACCTGGTGTACTTTTCCTTCACTACATGTATTTAATACCTTTAGTTACTTCACAGATCTGGATGAACAATGTGAAATATAATCAAGTGATATAATCAGATTTTAGTTCCACCTGGAGTAAATCCACAAGCTACCCTGCAGTATACAAAGTCATTCAAACTAGCTGCACCTTTACCAGCTTTGAGAACACTTTCATGATCAATCATTATCAAACATATCATATATATTATTCTGAAATGGACCAATCTGCACAATGAATACTTTTACTGTCGCTACTTTCACTATATTTTGATAAGAATACTTTTCTACTTTTACTTGAGGAACATTTTGAATGCAGGACTTTTACTGTACCACTCTGGTACTTCTACTTTTATTCAAGTACAATATCTGAGTACTTTAGTCTGAATTTCTAGCTACAAAATCACGCAGCGCTGCATAAAAATAACCTCACAATGGTAACAAGTGGAAAATAATATTTACAAATGTGTACAATGATTTGTAGGTAATTTTGACTACTCAAAACACCTGACTTATACAAAGGAAGACTGTGTTCATTCTACAATTACATGGGATTAAAGTAACATGTAGTTTTACTTGTATAATATTTCCATTTTGTATAAAAGACCGTTTGTTTTCATCTGTTTTAGAATAAACATAGTATTGGCTTCAGAATACCAAACTTGTTTCGGCAAATTCAGATGATAAATACAACTTTGAAACTTGTAACGGCATAATTACAAGCAGAGAACGGAGTAATGTAACATCACAACAAGCATAACAACAGCCGTGTGTTATGAACACTGCTGTGGGTGCGCAAATCATGAGGTCATCAAACTGGCCTTGTATGAGAGCGATGCCTTTAGAAACTTGGAGAGAGACCAACCTTGTACACAATGCCTGGTTATACACAGTAGCCTTGACACAAACGTGTGAATCTGTAAGGTTTACCCTTATATTCAAATGTGAACAAAATTGACTGTCTTTGTGTACAGGAACACTGAAAAATGCATTTGAGAGATCTTATTACAGTAAAAAAATGCTGCAGAGGCTGGAACTTAGGAAATAATCAGATAAGGACTTGGGACGAGCGTGCATAGCTGCATAGCATTTACAGCTGTAAATCCTGGACAAATCTCCACTCGTCAGGAGGTTTTGTCTCTGATCTTTTTGACAGGAAACACTGGAGTGCGTACCGGAATCGTTACACGGAATAATGACCCCTTGTTTAAACAGAGAGGTAAACACTGGCCGAATGCCATCAACAGCTTCACGTTTCAATGGGTACGGGGGTTGATTTGAACGGAACGTGGACATCAAACATACTTCATATCTGTGAGCTGCCCAGAGTGAGTATGGCACATCTGAGAGCGCGGCAGGAAGCTCAGAGATATGAGAATTACCTCATCATCCTCAACCAACAGCAATGTGCGCAGAACGGCTACGTTTGTGCACATTTTCATCTTATACATGTCACCTGACATAGAGTACATGACATATTCTGTGTGTGTAGATGTCCAATCAGTGACTGACTCCAAATCTTTAACGATTAGACCCAAATCCCTCTATCTCTCAGTGGGCCCCCTGGCTAGTGAAATGTGTGGACCGCCCCTGGGATTTGACACAGTTTGTATTGTGTGGGTGTGAGTGCAACAGGAACCAGCGCTGCGCAGCAAACTCCAAGCTTAGTTTTAAGCATGAGCTCCTCATTCACACATTCTAACAGAAAAACTCATCATAGCATTTACACAGATTAACAACATTAACAACGTTAGCACGTATAATGCAAATGAGAAGCCTCCATGAACACAGCAGGTGGAAAAACACGTTGATCAGTCAAACGCAACAACGCCTGAGAATCAGGATATGTCAGCAGCCATTTAATACACATTCACACAGTTCTTTATCATCAAAAGTTTTTGAACCATCGTAGGAGATGGCTGCCGGACTTTAAACCCCTCATTTGTGGAATAAATGAGGCCTAAGCCGAACCGGAGTTTCAGATCTCTGCCCAGTAAATGTATTAGGCAGACGGAGGATAAAAGAAACTGTTTTTTTACTGATGTGGGAAATGGATGACTATCATCACCGTTATCTCCACTGTGAAGTGATACAAAAACTTCTCCTTTACAGTCACCCCAGCCGCTCCTATTGAGTGCATAAATCTACCACTACATTTGCAATCAGGCAAATCTGCCCTTTTTACTATAGAACATCAACACCCATGATAGCTAAAGTTAGTGTGGGACATTTCTCAAATGCTGTTTCACTGTCATATTTAAAATATGTACCCTCTTTAACCACAGGCATGTCTTCTACATTTTCCAATTTTCAATAGTAAGATGTGTTTGTGTGTATTCACTTCCCTGGTTCGATGATGATGGCAGTGGTTCTCTCTCTCCCGACCGAATTTCCTTCATTTCCCCACTCCCTCCTTCGACTACTGTCAGTTTGAAGTATTGTCTTTGTTACAGTCCGATTTATCCGATCCAAAGTTATTTTTCTGCTTCTCGTGTGGGCATTCAGCGAACCGATGACCTATCTCTCCGCAGTTAAAACATCTGCTATTGCGGTCGCTATTGCGGTCTCTTCCTCCTCTTCGGTTCCCTCTGCCCTGGCCATCACCTTGAGCCCAGGTGGTTGTAACAACCTGGACCATGGTCAGCTTTTCTTTGCGAGCGCGGCGTCTCTTTTCCTCACTGGCTTTTTCTTCTGAGAGGCATTTCTCAGCCTGCACGGCATGTCGGCGAATTTCTTCCAGTCCGGCACCGTCCATTACGCCAATGCAGGAGTTTCGCACTGATGAACAAATAGCCGGGGATAGGCCTGTGAGGAAAGCGTTTGAGAGGTGTGTTTCCCAAACTCCCACACCGGCCTCTTGTTTGATAATGCCGCTGTTCTCAATGAACACTTTTTCTAAGCGGTGATAATAGTCATTTACTGTTTCCTCCCGGTTCTGTCTGCATGCCCAGATTCTTGACATGTCGACTTTGGCGGGGAACTTTGTAGTTATTGCGGCCTCTGGTCCAGCCGCCTCCTCAGCAGGCAGGTGAACAGCGAGGGAAGGTGGGAAAGGAAATCCACAGTCGAGGAGAGGATCCCCCACGCCTGCAATGGAAAAACACAGAGATGTCTGGGGTTTACATGGTTAGGGAAATAATTTATTTTCCTTCTTTTCTTCACATTCATTCCAACCTTAATATTTTCTTTAATGCCCAAGGCCAACTGCCTTTTTTTTTTTTTCACGGCATTCTGCTTAATCCTCCCAGTATTTATTATAAACACTTTCTGTGAGTGTCCAGTTTTCTATATAAGTCTTTTACTTTAACTTTATTTGTATTTCTACTTCTTCTTGAAGAATAAATGTATTCTTTAGTTTCTTGATTTTTTATTTACTCAAAAACCTCCCTTTGGAAATCCGAACATTTCCGTCCATATATTTAATTTAGACAGACTGTTTTCACCATATTTTACTCTCATGACGTCTACAATCGGGCCCTCGGGAGGGTGTACAAGCCCCCTACTTTGCCTTGCTCCCATGACAAAATCACCATTTGTTTCACAGTACAACTCACGTAAAAAACTAATCGTAAACCCACTATCTACGACGGGATAAACCCTCTTCGAGCAGCCCCTTTCATAAACGTCATGGAGTTTTAATTACGTTTAACTTTAAACAATTTAGACATTGTACATCTCACCCAGTATTGGAAAGCCTTTCTAAGTCCGTTTGGTCTCGTGAAGTCAATCAGTTCCACCCCCGCCGCTGGTCCTCTCGTCCCGTACTGTTTTTGTCGCGGGGTAGAGGGAATCCGAGGATCCTGGAGCTACCAACCAGCATCCGGAGGTGTTCCCAATCGAACTTACAGAGACCCTGCTCGCAGCGCCAATTGTTATGGAAATCCAAAGACCCCAATACTGTAGAGTACAAGTCAGAAAACAAATAAATGGTGAACCAGACAGAGTTGTCTTTCTGGTGATGTTTATTCGAACAAACATCAGATACAATAAAATATAGACACAGGTCTCACAGAGTATAGGATAGTCTGCGCGAGTGTGTGCAGTTCAATATAGTAGCAAAGCTTATATAGTAGAAATGATGAGAAGGTAAGAAATCTGTCTTCACACGGTCACATTGTTATTAGACACCTGGCCTTGAGCTGTAGAAGTTCTCGTGTGACTTTGTGTGAGTCTCAACCCAGTAGCCAAAACAGCTCTGTGGCCTTGAAGTAGGATAGATAGAGCAAACAGCACATCTAAACCAAATGAGAAGCATTTGGTTTTAACATATCAGGATATAATAAAATGTCCACTACAATGGCTGAGTCTGGGATTTGTCCAGGGTTTTTTTTCTCCTTAGTTCATTAAGTATTTGTTTCACGATGGTGCCACTGTTTATGATCGTCTGATTTACCATTTTGCACCTTGTTTTCCAGATCTTCATACATGTGATACAAATTACCAGCTGAAAAAGGTCCCTGTGTTTATTGTCCATCCCCTCATCCAGAATACAATACATGATTGAGATATAATTTACATTGAAGTCTAACCCGATGCCCCGTAGGAGCGACCACACCTCCTGAGCTCTGTAGCAGTCCATGAGGATGTGCTGTATAGTCTCGTCCTCCTCACAGTTAACCCTGGGACATGTTCTAGTTCTCACATAGCAGCTCCATGAAATCACAGCTCTGACCGCAAGTCTGTTGACTGATATCAGCCACCTCACGTCTCTCATGCTCTCTGATAACTGTTTACTTTTCACTCATTTCAAGACTTCGTTACCTTCATCAGGTGTTAGGTTTTTGTATGTTATAACACCTCCATATTTGAAATCATTTACCATTTAAAAAAAAGTTGCAATAGGAAGTACTCACACAGTAAATACAGGTATATCTATATATAATACAGGTTCGCAACTCACATATCATATAAATATTCCTGTTACTGTATAAGCTCTCAAAGCCTTTGCATGTAGAGCTGTGTTGCATCTTTCGCTTTGTTTTGGGCGTCTGACATTAACATCCGCTGCACGTCTCATTGTAATTTATGTTATAGATAGGTCTATAATATTGTTCAGCTTGCACATGAATGACTACTTTTTTGTAAGTGATCTTATTTTAAAGTAGTAGTAGTAGTAGTAGTATACCAGGGCTGCACATAACTGGTGCGCAGGTGCGCATGCGCACCTCCGCCAAAAAAAGAGCACCGGGTCATTTGAAAAAAGGCGCATTTGCGTACCAACATTGAGAGAAAGAGAGGATAGAGAGAAGAGAGAGAAGGGAGAAGAGAAAATAGAGAAGAGAGAAGAGAGAAGAAAGGAGAGAGATAAATATATTTGCGAGTTGCATATGAACTCAGGGCCGGCCCGTAGCGCTGGCGTTATAGATGTTCGCCTAGGGCGCTAGATCTGTGGAGGCGCAACGCTGGAAGCTCTGGGAGGGAAAAATACATTTTTGACCGTTGGGGCTTTTCCTAATGTTCTGCCTTGATGTAACAATATTCATAATTAAGTAAATGTAACACCCTTTTCATCCCGGTTACACTTGTAATTTGCCCTATACGATGGGCGCTGTAAGTGATGAAAATGGGGGATGTTGGCTTATCTGGCGCCCGCAGCTCACAGCCAAAGTGCGAGTGAGCGTGGGAGCGAGGGAGGGTGCACCGGTTCCGGCGCTGTTGTTATTAGCATCTGGTGCTAGCTGCTCTAACGGAAGAAGATGTTTCTACAATAATGTGGAGGGAGAGTCCTCTCCAGTCAGACTGAGAGGCTGATACTACAGCTCAGTGAGGTAAGGACTCTGAGTGTTTAGATAGTTCACTTAGTCTACGTTATCTCAGTGGGTCTCAAACGTTTTGATCACAATTTATGTAAACACATATTTCCTTATACATATTATAAGGCACTCCTTTATAATTATTGGGATAAACAGGTTTAAAATCATTCCAATGTATACTATAGGACATTAAACGAAAATATCCTTTAAAACTGGAAAGATAAAAAAAATGCATAAATAAATAAATGTTAAGGTAAAATAAGATATGAACAACAAAAAAAAAATAAGTTACATTAATTTGTTATTGGCTATGGTAGGTTATTGGTTATGTTCACATACTTATTTGAGTACATCCACTTGTCGAAGATGACAACAGAGACTTTCGACCCAAAACCAGCTGTTGACTTGTGGATGCAAGCAGCTAATTGCAGACTCAACCAGAGAGAAAGAAGTAGGCCTACATCATCAGCTACCATGTCTGACAGAGAGGAAGACAGTGAGGAGAACAGTCAGGAGAACAGTGATGACAGCTTGTAGGATTACTGGTCGTGCTAATGTTGTCTTGTGTTCACCTCTGCATGTGTGTTCTGTGTTCACCTCTGTGTGTTCAGTGCCGTGTGTCTGGCAAATAAAGTCAAGAGCCCCTCAAAAGTTACGGTTTATTTCATTTTAAGGATGAGCACCAAGCAACATCTCCAGGTGCTCCTTTGAGAACCAGGGCAAAAAAGTTATGTGCACCCCTGAGTATAACCTTTATTTAGCCAGGAAAATCAATTACAGTTTTTCTCGATTGCTAACACATTTTTTTCTCAGAACACTAAACACAATTCACAAAACCACACACCCAAAGTGCAAAACTCCTCATTTCTCCTGCTAAGTGAAGAACTGCACTCAAAACTACATAAACACTTACCAAATGCAAACTTTTGCACCAAATATAACTTCATTCATAATACTAGATGGTTTGACCACCCAGCTACACACTGCTGAGCATACTCTAAAGCACTTTCATCTGTTATGGGCTATGCTCTGTACAGAGAGGGTTCTGCAGAGAAAGATTGCTTGAGTTTACAGAAATACAGTAAATGAAGAAATGCAAATGAGTTGTTGAAAGAAATCACATTTTATTCAAAGATAACATTGTGCAACATGCATCTCAGCACATACTATGCTTCGGATCTCTCTAAGTGTGATGCATTGTTTGCCAAAACCCAGTTAGTAACTGCTGCTTCCTGTGCCTCATTGAACATCCTTAGCCTTCCACCTCTTTGTTTCTCAGTCCTTCAGATAAACAACAAAGACATAGTGGTCGGTGTCTGTGTTGCATAAAAGTGAGTTTACCACAGTACATTGTGCAGGATTGGTGTCCAGTTATGCAACATGCTAACAATTCAATTACAGTAATGAAGTAAATACGTTTCACACAACAGATATAAGCTCTGATATATCATGAACTATGCAGAGCTACAAACTGGTAACTAACATGTTTTCAAGTCTAAGTGTCCGGATTACAGAGGCGACAGTACATCGGCTTTGATTAGGCTGAACCCTCTGTCCAGCCTCTCTCATCGTCAAACCATGGTTGATAACATTTCATTTCATTAGAGAGTATTCTTCTTTGTCCACGTCCTCTCCCTCCAGCTCTACCTCTCATTCTTACTCCTCTCACTCTCACCCACCTCTTCCTCCTCCTCTCACTCTCACCCACCTCTTCCTCCTCCTCTCACTCTCACCCACCTCTTCCTCCTCCTCTCACTCTCACCCACCTCTTCCTCCTCCTCTCACTCTCAGCCCACCTCTTCCTCCTCCTCTCACTCTCAGCCCAGCTCTTGCTCTTGCTCTTGCTCTTGCTCTTGCTCTTGCTCTTGCTCTTGCTCTTGCTCTTGCTCTTGCTCTTGCTCTTGCTCTTGCTCTTGCTCTGCTCTTGCTCTTGCTCTTGCTCTTGCTCTTGCTCTTGCTCTTGCTCTTGCTCTTGCTCTTGCTCTTGCTCTTGCTCTTGCTCTTGCTCTTGCTCTTGCTCTTGCTCTTGCTCTTGCTCTTGCTCTTGCTCTTGCTCTTGCTCTTGCTCTTGCTCTTGCTCTTGCTCTTGCTCTTGCTCTCGCTCTTGCTCTCGCTCTCGCTCTGCTCTTGCTCTCGCTCTCGCTCTCGCTCTCGCTCTCGCTCTCGCTCTCGCTCTCGCTCTCGCTCTCGCTCTTGCTCTTGCTTCCATGTTGGCTTCCATTGATGCTGTAACGAAAGTACTCACCTGTGGTCTTTTTATAGTGTTAACATCCTGATTGATGAGCCAATAATTATGCTATCAGGTGTTTGGTCAGGTGGAACGTGTTTCTTGATCATTGGTCGATGTGTGAGGCCTTTTGAATATCAGTGTTTTAAACCTGCTAACACGTGACTTGGTGTTAGATTCCTGTGTCTTACGTGGAGAAACGTGTGCAGTGTTTTGCTCTTTGAGTGTCAGTTAAAATAATTGTGCTTTATGTAGAATTTTAGTGTGTTAGCAATCGAGAAAAACTGTAAGAACAAATAATTATTTTCAATGATGACCGACAGGGGGCAAAAGGCTTCCCGAGGGGATGGGGGTTGGGAGAAAGAAAATAAAAATACAGACTCCGAGCACTAGAGAACCCAGGAGACAACAAGTGTAAATGGAAATGCAATCCATGTTCAATCATCACAAGCAGCGAACAACATTTCTCTAATTCCCCTTCTCGACTCCTCTCCTCGTGTCTTCGTACTGCCCGCAGGAGATGCGAGCGGAGGAGTCGAGGAAGGGAACCGAGGAGAGAGGAGTGGAAGCAGCAGGCGGTTAGAGAAATGAGAACTCCTCTCCTCTGAGCAGTCATTTTAAAGAGACGTCCATTAATGATGACAGGAGGCAGAGCAGCACTTTTTTTAATATTGTTATTATTACTATGATTATTATATTTAATATTTTGCAACTCTGGCACCCGATTTCCTTGGGGATGAATAAAGTCTTATCTCCATATTGCTGCTTTTTCTTTTGATGTTGTTCTTTTTTCTTTATTGAATATCTTATATTCTACACACAACAAAGTGTGAGAGTTAAAGAAACAAAGCAACAAGACATTACATACTTTTATTTTGAAGTATAAGTATAAAGAGGAGGCTCTGTGACATAAGGAAACGTACCCTAAGCATTCCACCGATTGGACGATGAGAGATACGCTCAAGACGGCCAATCAACAAGCAGCTTGGTGTATATATGATTTGTCTTGGCATGCAGTCAGTGACACATTTCTTCTTCAACTTAATAAAAAAACCTATCCAGAATGTCAGGTCGAGGCAAAACTCTGCAATTATGTCTGGAAGAGGAAAAGTTTTCTGCTATTCTAAACAGAAAATGTCAGGAAGAGGCAAGACCGGATGATTCGATCTGAACGACCTGTTCCAACAGACTCGAAAATGATTGGAAGAGGAAAGGAAGGAGGTGAAAAAGGGTGAAAAAAAAAATGTCTCTTCCTGGAAGCGTGCCATCTTTTGCTTCAACATTTGAACAGTTTTGGGTTCGCCTGAACTTCACAGGCTCAGGAGAACCCCCAAGTCGTGAATATGTTGGAGAATCACTATTATTTGATACCTGCTGGATCAATACAAATGATGTGTATTCCTTCATTGCACTGCCAAACAGAAAGGAGTTTGAACTTTGCTTTTTGCTAGAAGCTCCTCTGAGACGTTTCCTTGATGTCCTCGCAACTAAAACCTCAGATCCCAAGTGGAAAGACTGGACTTTCGAATCTTCCATTCAAATGGATATCTCAAACATCATTGTTAAATTCTGGACTGGCCGTATTCCAGACCATGATGTTGAGACCTATTTGAAGAGATATGGAGATATAATCAGCAAATACAAACCAATAGATACATTTGGGATATGGTATGGAGTGAGAAAATAAAAAATGAAGATGAACAGAAACAGTGATAGTGAGATCCAAAATCTCCCAAATTCGATATCTCTACAATTATTATTATTATTATTATTCTCCCAATAATGGGAGAATAATTTATCCAGGGCAATCCGTCACCTGTTTCATCTGCAACTCAGCTGACCATCAGGTCAGAAAATGCACCACAGTGAAATGTTGGAGATGCAATGAACTGGGCCACAAGGCTAAAGATTGCAATTCAGACAGTCTCTGCAACCTGTGTGGAAAGATTGGGCACACCTTCTTCAACTGCCCATCGTCTTATGTAAACAAGGCAAAAACCAAGCAGCAGCCTGGTCCTCCTTCAGTCACCCAGCAGCAGCAGCCCCGTCCTGCAGCCCAGCAGCAGCCTGGTCCTCGTCCTTCGGCTCACTCCTCCTTCAGTCACCCAGCAGCAGCCCCGTCTTTCAGCCCAGCAGAAATCTGGTCCTGTACTCCCTCCAGCCACCCAGCAGCAGCCTGGTCCTCCTTCAGTCACCCAGCAGCAGCCCCGTCCTTCAGCCCAGCAGCAGCCTGGTCCTGATCCTTCAGCCCAGCAGCGGTCTGGTCCTGATCCTTCAGCCCAGCAGCGGCCTGGTCCTCGTTCTTCAGCCCAGCAGCAGCCTGGTCCTGGTCCTCGTTCTTCAGCCCAGCAGCAGCCTGGTCCTGATCCTTCAGCCCAGCAGCGGCCTGGTCCTCGTTCTTCAGCCCAGCAGCAGCCTGGTCCTGGTCCTCACCCAGCAGCCCAGCAGCAGCCTGATCGTCGTCCTGGTCCTCACCCAGCAGCCCAGCAGCAGCCTGGCCGTCGTCCTGCCAGCAAGGATCTCCCTCTCCCTGGAGATCAACAGCCTTCTACTCCTGAAGATGATTCTCCATCCCAGTCAGGTGAGGGTAGATTAACTATTGATAGTGATGTAGAGAGCGAGTACAGCTCTGAGAGTGAGATTGAAGATGATAAATATTATGAGAGTGTGAGCGAAAGCCCAGGATCTGACTCTAGCCCTGACAGCCTTACAGCTGGTCAGCGAGTCAGCATGCCCCTCTACTCGCCCCCTGAGAGCAACTCTGGGTCTTTTTCACCAACTCCGGAATTTCAAGAACCCCCGAGTGAGACTCAGGGGAAAGCCCCGTCTGAGGTCTCAAAAAAGAGACCTGCAAGTAGAAACTTGAACCAAAATGAAAAACGGGCAAATGTAGATACATCATAGTGATTCATTTTATAAACCAATATCAGCTTCTTAAATGTCGCTACCTGGAATGTATGTGGTGTTCAGTCTAAAGACTTTCGAGAGAGGAAAATTAAATATTTATTAGACACTAATTATGACTTCCTCTTTACGCAGGAACTTAGACTGAATACCACCAGTGATGTTGATGATGTGTGTAAACGGTGGCATAAAGGCAAAAGTATTATATCCATCGGAGAGAGTAGAGCTGACGGAGTTGGCATTTTCTTTAAAGAAAAATACATCACTATTATTAGAAGAAGGGACATAATCCCAGGAAGGCTGCTTATGGTGGATTGCTTTTATAAAAATGAAAAATATCGACTTATTAATATTTATACTGCCCCTGAGGCAAACAATAAGTTACAATTATTCATGGACTGCTACAGAGCCCAGGAGGTGTGGTCGCTCCGACGGGGCATCGGGTTAGACTTCAATGTAAATTATATCTCAATCATGTATTGTATTCTGGATGAGGGGATGGACAAAAAACACAGGGACCTTTTTCAGCTGGTAATTTGTATCACATGTATGAAAATCTGGAAGACAAGGTGCAAGATGATACTAAATCAGACGATCATAAACAGTGGCACCATCGTGAAACAAATACTTACTGAACTAAGGAGAAGAAAAACCCTGGACAAATCCCAGACTCAGCCATGGGGCGTTTTGAGTCTGTGACCAAGCTGAGTCTCATTGGAATATAAACGTGCTCTCTTTATGTTATTTATATATGTATTCATTGTGTGTTATATGTATTATTAATGTAACTTGTTTATATCATGTACTGCCCAAATAATATAAAATAAAGTTTTCTAAAAAAAATAATAAAGAAGGATCAGAGATATATGCAGGGTGCTTTTGCAGACAAAGCAATCCACAACATTTAAATTAAATAATTGAAGATTGGACACTGGTATAATAATATTCAAGTATGGAAACAGAAATAAAGCAAAAGAAACAGTTTGGAAGATAATGGCATGAATCTGTGGATGTAGTGTGTGATGGGCTGTGTGTGCTGTGGGCTGGTTATAGCGCTTACTACACTTCTGGACTTTGTACATATTCAACAGTACTGTTTCTGTTAATCGGATTGCCCCTTAAGTATAATAACCATGACATTATTTGAATATTAAGGTTATTCATTATTATAAAATTGCACATACTGTCTCGATGTCTGAGATCAAACATGTTCACTTTGCCACTTGTGTTTTCTCTTCACTGATAAAAGCCTCCAAAGTCATTGTGGAAAAAGTGCTGAAGAATGACTGTTAATGGAACTGATAGCGCACTTGATTCGCTTCATTTTGAAAGTATGTATAGCTCTGATGCTCACTGAATTTTGTTTGTGGAGCTTCCAATCGTCACATTTCCCCCGCTGTGGCCAGCACTGTTCAGCTGCTTATCCTCTAATTATTCTACTGAAAACATTTCAAATGCACCAAATCTTTGATAAAAGCTGTTTTCAAGTGACTCACATGTGTGTCCAGGGACTCCCTTTAAGAAACAGCTGTATTTTGTTTATGATATTATAATAAAGTGAAGTTTTCTGGTAGGAGCAAACACACTGATGATCCGGGGCATAGGGTGCGGTTTAACCAGGCTTCCCATTAAAGTTGCTCGCTGTGAACATGTCTCCAGGTGAGGAGGACTCATTTCATTATACAAAGTTAGGCTATTAATTATATCAAACAGCGTGGCAAATACAGCTTAGTTAAACTGTTTGGGAGGCTGTGGCTCAGTGGGTAGTGTGCTGGACTTCTATTCAGGGGGTAACAAGTTCGAGTCCCACTGCAGTCAGCATGTCGTTGTGTCCCTGAGACACTTCACCCCAAATTTCTCCTGTGGGGATTGCCCACAGTATTGAGTATGTAAGTTGCTTTGGATAAAAGCGTCTAACAAGTGACATGTGATGTAATGTTTCACTGACACTCATCAGAAAACTTGATGCTGATTTAATGGTCTAATTAAAATATAAAAAGGACAAGAGTGGCTTTCAAGAGGCACTGATCTGTAAATGTAAACTTGACATTGTTTCCCTTATGTTACACACACTATGTATGAAATGTGTGCATACATAATATCAATTTTTTCATTTCTCTATTTTAATTACATTTTTACTAGGGCCGGGACTAAATTAAAAAAATTAATCTAATTAATTAGAGGCTTTGTAATTAATTAATCGAAATTAATCGCATTTTTAATCACATATAAATATTTGACCTGAGAACAGTGAGAAGCAATTTTTTTCACATGGATTTTAGTATACAATTAGGCGCATTCACACCGCAGTACTTTTCTCACAAAGGTTCATGAGAACTTAGTTCATGAGAACTCTTTGAACCTGGGGGTGGATTAGGCAAATGAAGCCGCTGACGTCACTTCTTCTTCTTCTGCTTTGGGTTTACTGGCAGGCCGCAAACCACTTCACGGCGTATACTGCCGCCCAAAGTCCCCGGCCGGAAGTCCCCTGAGTTGGGGACTGGCTTCAGTAGAAGCTGCTGGGAGTCCCAGCAGCCTTCCGAGTAAATCGCCAGAACGCCGACACCTCCTCATCTCCACCGCTCCCATGTTTTATTTTGTGTTGCCATAAGTTAGTCTCTCTGCGTTTCTGCGCTGGGCTAATGCTAATAATGCTAATGCGAGGATAATAAAATGGCGGCTTCACAAAACTTTTTGGGAGTTTTACGGGGCGTGGTTTGCAATCCGCCCAGCCAATCAGAAATATAGCTCTTTTCTCACAAGAGAGCCGTACGAAAGTCCCTGCTCTCTAGCAGCTCTCTGCTCTCTAGCAGGGACTTTCGTGGGGGTAAAAAGGTTCTCATGAACTCATTTTAGTACCGGCTCTTTTTGGTGTGAACGCGATAAAAGAGGCTAACGTCCACGCTAGCTTCCACGCTAGCTTCCACGCTAGCTGATATATGTTTTGCATTGAGGTGATACTTGAGGCTTGAAGTGCTGCGGTGATATGCGAATTCCTTTTTGCATAATTTGCACACAACCGTGCTCTTATCGACGCTTCCATCCGTCCGTTTTTTAAAACAACATTTCCCACTGTTGTTCACTGTGGTTTGTTGTTGTCTGAAGTCATGAACGTTAGTTGGTGCTCCAGTATAATCGGTACGCCTGAAACTCATCCAGTGAGAAACGTTCCGCGGTGCAAAAATAAGTGCGATTAAAATGCGTTAATTTTTGTGTAATTAATTCATCTTAATTAACGCGTTAAAGTCCCGGCCCTAATTTTTACATAATGTTAATTTAGAACAATGTACTTAATTTTGTTTAGCTCTTAGATTATAACATTAAAAATATAGTTCTATATGAGGAAATGCAACAGCATCAAATAACCAACTTCTTTAAGAACTCTTAAGTGGAACAATAACTATCTCAGCTCATATTGTTCTTATGTGTTTTGTTTACCATCAACTGGAACATGTATCTACTGGTAGGTAGCCTACATGATACAAAGTATGTTCATGTTTCTGCTCTCAGTACTTGGTTGGGCCTCCTTTTGCACAAATGACTGCGTGGCATGGAGGCGATCAGCCTTCGACTCTGCTGAGGTGTGATGGAAGCCACGGTTGTTTCAATAGCGCCCTTCAGCTTGTCAGCGTCGTTGGGTCTTGTGTCTCTGATCTTCCTCTTGACAATACCCCATACATTCTCTATGGCGTTTAGGTCAGGCGAGTTTTCTGACCAATGAAGCACAGTATGTCCATGGTCATTCAACCAGGGCTTAGTAATGTTGGCAGTGCCAAGTCCTGCTGGAAAATAAATTCAGCTTTTCAAAAAAAGGAAGCATGAAGTGCTCTAAAATGTCCTGGTTGACGGCTGCGTTGACTTTTGACTTAATAAAACAGATAAAATAGTACAAGTGAATACAATAAAATTGAAAATAATCGAAAGAGAATATGATAGAAACTGTGCAGAATAGTCTATACCAGCGGTTCCCAACCTTTTTCAACTCAGGGCCCACTTAAGAATAAAAAAAATGTTGCGGCACACATTCAACCATAAACAATACGGAGGCTAAACAAAGTTCTGAACATGTGACACATTGTAAATCCACGATAAGAGACCGCTGTCAAGGACTGTAATGACCGTTGCTAAGGAGGATCAAGAAAGAGAAAGGAAAAGAGGCTAAAATAAAAAAAATCTTAATAATGAAAATGTTTCCACACAAATCATAATGCTTTGTAAATTATTTTGGCAGCCCTTAAATATTTTATTTGGGCTTTTAGATGAAGACACAAGACGCACACAGTTAATAAATACAACTATTCTTCTGGCTAAAATACATGTTTTAAGTCAATCAAGGAGTAATCTTAATTTAAGGTGTTTGAAGAGTAGATTAAAAATACAATTTATTTTAGAAAAACGTATTGCCACAAACAAATCAAAGGGTGGCTCAACACGCCATGAAATGGGAAATAATGAGCGCTAACGAAGAGTGGGATTAAAGGAACAATAAATATGCTCGCCATGTTGTGTTTTTGGTGGCATTTGGTTGTCAACCTATTTTTGTTTGTGAAATGTCGAAGTGATCCTACTGACTGTATCTTCATGTCTTCTGTTTTTGTCTGAGGTGGGAATGTCATGTCCTATATGTTATTGTTATGTCCATGTTTGTGTCTTTAGCCTGAACAACATAAAATAAAAAATGTGCAATGCCTCCGCGGACCACTAGGGAGCCGCGGCCCACAGGTTGGGAACTGCTGGTCTATACGGTAATAGGAATATGTATATGATATGTGAGTTGCAAACTTGTATTATATATAGATATACCTGTATTTACTGTGAGTACAATTTAGTCAAATCAGCTCTACATGTCAGCAGATTCCAGTTATGCTTTGATATTATTCCTACTCTTTTTAAAACATAGTATGGATTGTTATATCCCTTTTGCAAAAATATCAGTTATTGTTTTGACCACAAAACGCAGTCGTAGCAGTATTTCCATACAGTTCATGTCCAAATGTTAATTTGCAAGGGATGTTATTTAAGTCGTTTTATTTACATTTTGATCCTGAAAATGTTTTTCAGAGAAGACAAAAACTCTCGCCTGCACCAACTTCTAGTGCTCACTAATGCGGTATCATGCGGGAATGGAGCTCTCTAATTTGAGGATATGGGTGGCCCTTAAAAGGACCTTTTTGTTTTTGTTGTCAGATGGTGAGTATTTAACCTCCGAAACCGTACAGAGTGCGGCCCTGCCTCTTGAGGGCATACACCACATCCATGGCGGTCACGGTCTTCCTCTTGGCGTGCTCGGTGTAGGTGACGGCATCACGGATCACATTCTCCAGGAAGACCTTCAGCACCCCGCGGGTCTCCTCGTAGATCAGACCGGAGATACGCTTCACTCCGCCGCGGCGAGCCAGACGGCGGATAGCGGGCTTGGTGATTCCCTGGATGTTATCACGGAGAACTTTACGGTGACGTTTGGCACCTCCTTTGCCGAGTCCCTTTCCTCCTTTTCCTCTTCCACTCATTTTCAAGTCTTGTTGGGTCGTGTCGTTCAGAACGAATGGATAGAAGCAGTTTGACCGGCAGTATTTAAATATTCACTGCGGACCTAAGAGAAGACGGAGAGCGGGAAAGCTGCTAGGCGGGGCCAACGCTGCAGCCTCCACAACATTCAGGGGGAAAAAGGTATTTCTTTAAATAATATTTATATAATTCTTATATATATGGATTTGATTATTAAACGTCCGTTAATATTTAATAAACCCTCATATGCTTAATTACATTTATAATTCAAATTAGATCATTCAGCACCCCTCACTGTAATTATCATTAAGATTTAAGGTATTACAAAAATACTTTTGAGATCATATACTTAAAGTAGCGACAGTGAAAGTAGTCATTGTGCAGATTGGTCCATTTCAGAATAATAGATATATGTTTTATAATGATTGATCATGAAAGTGTTCTCAAAGCTGGTAAAGGTGCAGCTAGTTTGAATGACTTTGTATACCCTCCTGAGACCCAGAAAGAAAAATGTTTCAAATGTCCTTTTTTGTTTAGATCACACAAGTCTTTAGGGTGTTATTAACATAATGACTAACACAAACTAAAAAAAATATTTGTATTTTTGTTTTATTGTGTGTCCTTTGTAGAGGACATTGGGTGTTAGTTATGCGAAGCATAGTATACAAACAACATTAACATACAAGTACATTTAGACAACATTAGAGCACAACAACTCAATGCAACAAATACTGAGCCCTCATTTGTAGTACTCCATCCTTTTTTGAAATGCAGAGATACATCTGACACTTTAGGCACTTGATGTATGTGTTCCCACTGCATCCGTCTGCCATTAAAAAAGCTGAGATGTTCCATTGAACTTCATATTCATTTTATTAAGTATATGTTATGAAGTTAGAAATGGATGTTGGTCAAGCTCCCGCACTTTTTATAAATTAACTGCAAGTACATGCAAACAGCAACATGTATCCATATGTTTTATGGGGCAGGGTGGACAGCAATGTCAGGGCCACAAGCAAAATGTTCATTATTATGAAAATAGAATATACATGATACAAATGACTCGTTTTATCAAATAACTCGTGGACAATAAAATCATATACTTTTTTTTTTTTTTAAATGTAGTATCATTTAATCACTTATTACACACACTGTAGTTAGCAGAGCAGTGTGTGGGACATGCCAAAATCACGTACATCCAATGAAAAAATAAGGTATAAAATGAAGGAAACACATTTCAAGATGTACAGCACTTTGGCTCGACCAAAAATTGTTTATAAATATGCTATATAAATAAAACTTGATTTGATTTGAAGAGACTTATCATTGTACTGATGTGTAAATGTTTGGCCTTTTATAATAAGACCTCAGAGTTTCATTATTCTGCTACATTTTCATGATCACCTGTAGCCGCTCCGTCCACACTCACGTCATACAGACATAAATAAAGCAGCGACTGTATTCGCCATGACACAGACAGTCTGTGGTTTGTCCAGTCTTGCCCCTTTCACACCAGCGCTTTTTCAGCTCCGGCTCGGAGCTGGAGCCTGAAAAGCTCCGGTTTTTCCTGTTCACACCGAGGTGGTGCCAGCTCTTAGCTCCGGACCCCTGCGAGATGGAGTTCATGACTTTATGAGCTGTTCATGAGCACTCATGAAACATTCATGAACAACTCATTATATGTTCACTTGTCATGTTCATGAACCAAAATTCTTAAAATGCTCATGAACCATTTTAAAGAGCAGTTCATGAAATTTTTATGAACATTGTTCATTCATATAAAGTTCCTGTTTTGCTCATGACAGACTTTTATGAGCAATTTATGAACTTTTCATGATCCAGCCAATCACAAAATTATAATTAAAACCCCAAAAAGTTTGCATGAGCATTTCATGAACTTTTCATGACTATGAGCATTTCATGAATTGTGGATGATTGTGGCAAGTTCAGAATATTTTTGAATATTCATGAGCATTTTATGAACTTTTGATGATCAGTGTGATGATTTTAAAGACCTCTTGAATATTCATCTACTATTTGAACATTTCTTTATTTTTTAAAACTTTTAATCTTAAAACAAAACAATAGTGCATTTGAAACTGAACATTATCTGTATTTATTTTGGTGACATTCATATCATTTTATGGTTTATCTGTACTGTTTGAGAAGCAGTACGAGTAAGTAGCGCCAAGGTGGAACCTTTGGCAGGTGAGCGGTGACATATGGGTTATCTTAGGGGGGACACTTCCGCCCCTCCAGTCAGAAGCAATCCAGACAATCAACCGGATCCTGTGTATAATTATTGCTGCTGCACTTTTCTGTTTTCTACAGGTCAGTAAATGATGAAAATGATCGATGTTAACCTGTGTGAATTATATATGATGTTGGAGATGTTTAGGAGAGTGTGTCAGAAAGTTTTGAGCATGTTTGACATAGTAACGGTATTTTAAAAATACTAAACTGTCGGCAACAATAGATGCCATTTTCGCGGGCTTCAGCCGCGCCTGGGTAAATGTGACCTGAGCAAAGGCTCGCAGGCAGGTTAGCTGCTGCGCACGGGTAATATGTTTTGTTTACCTGAGTGAAGTCTTGCAGGCACATTGCCTTGTTTTTTGTTTATTAACATTGACAGTGTATTTTTGTGATCTCCATAATATGTTATATTTGGTAAAGATAGATATATTGATAGAAAGTATTATTTGATAGCGTTATGTGTTTATATTGACTATGTTGAATTTCTCCTTGAGATACAGTAATGGACTGTGACAGACGGATAACTTAAATGGAGAAATGTGATGTTTGTAAAGTACACCTATTTGAATGTAACTGTGTACTTTGAATTTTGAATAAGAAGCAATCCAGACGATCAACCGGATCCTGTCTATAATTATTGCTGCTGCACTTTTCTGTTTTCTACAGAAATCATTTATTGTTGCTGTGGTACCCAAGCTTTTGGGACCCGTAACAAACAAATGTGTGCAGCTCAGTGTCAAGAACTGTGCTTCAAATAATGATAGGATTAATTGTAGTGCTCCACCTGTATACATGTATGTTTGTATGTTTGTTAATTTGAATAAAGTTCCATTGTGATTGACATAATTGTTGTTTTCTATGGTTGCCAATTGACCCACAGTCAATGGTTCATGAACAGTTCATGTACATGAACAGTTCATAGCCAGCCATTGAATTATATTCAGTGACTGGGTATGAACTGTTCATGAAGTTGTTATGAACAGTTCTTGATATGTTCATGAACCATGGTTAATTCATGAACAATTCTTGAAATGTTCTTGGTTGAATACTGAATATCCCTACACTCACTGAAAACTCCATTTCATGAATTGTTCATGAACCTGCCTAAAACCATATTCCATGAATTGTTCATGAACCATTCCAGCACAGGAGTTTCATGAGTAGTTCATGAACTGCCCTAGTGCCATTTAATGTTCATGGAACTTTCATGAACAGTTCATCAACTTTGTTATGAGCTGTTTATGAGCTGTTCATGAATATGGTTCACGGAATTTCCATGAACTTCTCATGACAAGTTCATGAACAGTTCACTATCATCTCACTGGGGGAATCCGGTTCACTTCCAGCTCCAAAAAATTGTCGGTCTAGAGGCAAGAGCTTCGGAGCTAAGAGGTGGCGTCGCTTACGTCTCTCTTACGTCGAGGCGTGCAGGAAACTGAACATGGGTCGACTGTCATGCCTGCCTACAAGCAGTAGTGCTTATAAAAACACGTTATAAAGTCAGGCAACACTAACCAGGCTTCGTGTGATTCTGTTTATTTGTACCTTACTTTGACCATCCGTTCACTATTGATCATTGTGGAGAGAGGCAGACGTTTTGTTTTGTATTGTAGCAGCTATCGGATGGAATCAATACATGGGCTGCACAGAAAAGCTCTAGCTCGGAGCTAGAAAGGGAAGAGCGCTGGTGTGAAAGCCGCATTTCTGAACAGATATGAGGAGCTGTGAGCTCTGAGTGCCAACAGCTAACGACTGATGTGTTGGGACATGTTGCGCTGTCCAATCACGAAGCGTCATTTGTTGACTGGCAGCAAAAACAACCAATCACAGCAATGCTTCTCTGGCTGGCTCTGACCAATCACAAACAAGTGTTCTCCCTAAAGGAATACCCTTTCCGTCCAATGTGAAATGCTGTGGCGTTTTCTGAAATGCTGTGGTGTCTCGCACTTCAGGTCCACCGTAGGAATCAATACATGGGCTGCACAGGTTGTCAAGTCCGACTATCACAAGTAGAATCATAATGAAAAATATGCCGGTAAAATGTGCCTGTAGAAAACGGCTTATGCCACAATAGGATAGCAACAACAAGTAGTCAGTTTAGCTTCGGTTGCTATGCTAACATCACCCATTTTATACCAGAGAAACTTTAATAACAGCGTTGTGATGCCAAACAGCGTCAATTCAGACTGCAACACATTCACTTATGGGGAATTGGGGATATGTATCCCCTGCTTGTGTGACAGTCATACAGTGAATACTTTACAGCGTCCGCTGCCGTGTGAGCTCGCCCGGAGCTAACGGGAGAATACAATCCGGTGGAAGAGCAGCACTGCAGTGGTATGTAAATGCCGCTAAAACACATTAATAAACAATGAACCACGGCACTCTGGAGAAAAGTATAAGGTTGGAGAAGTCGTTATTTAATTTGATCTGGCTTCGTATGATTAAAAGCAACACGATCATCGACCCGATGCAGTCCGCCATTGTTGTTGTTGTTGTTGTGAGCACCGTAACGCTGTTGGAGAGAATCTGTGCGCTCATGGAGCCTCCTGCATATTTTCCCCTTCTTCTTGACCCTCTTCTATCCCAGGTGTGAAATCCTCATCGATCTCATCATCTGAGAGCTCAACTTCTGAATCATCCTGAACTATCTGGTACAGAAAATGCCTGCTTCAGTTCCGTCTCCTGCAACAATGTTGAGTCATTAAGTCCATGAAGATAATCTTTATTATGGAGAGAGTCGTTAACAGGATGTTTAAAAGAAGCCACTGTACAAAACCTGCCCAGCAACAAGCAGAAGACCCTCATCAGAAAGGCATTTCATTGGTTGATTGATACGAACTGATGACTCTGTGGCATTTGTAAAGTGCAAGTTTCACTGATATTTGTAAGGAAGTTGTATTAAAGTATCCGTATTCTTTAAGAACACCTTAGGAATCTCAATCATTGCAAACTTTGTTAACACACTCTGAAAAATGATGTATAAGAATCAGGCGGAAAGTATTCAATCTTTCGTCTTGAAGATCACGTTATAAATAAATATATTACAGAAAATGGTAAATGTAGCTAGGGAAACCAACCAAGACATTACATTACATTACATTGCATTTAGCTGACGCTTTTATCCAAAGCAACTTACAATAAGTACATTCGACCAGGAAGACACAACCTTGAAGAAAACAGAATCATATAAGTACATCAGGTTTCATAGAGCTAAACATTTCAAGTGCTACTCAACTGGCTTTAGGTAAGCCAGTCCTTTATTAGTATAAAAGTGCTTCGTTAATAGTTCTAACGCTCGAAGTGGAGTTGAAAGAGATGAGTTTTCAGTTTGCGCCGGAAGATGTGCAAGCTATCTGCCGTCCTGATGTCAATGGGGAGCTCATTCCACCATCTTGGAGCCAGGACAGCAAACCCACGTGTTTTCGCCGATGGGAACTTGGACCAACCAGTGATACATAATTAGATAAGACATTAGATATCACTCCTACCTTAGGAAGCACAGCTTTTACCCGTAAGAAATACACTGTTTACGAGGAAGAGCTGTACAGCAAATACTTTCTGACAAATATAATTATATCTGTTTGTAAAACTGACTCGATTCTCCCGTGTTAATTCATTTTTCAGTTTCACTTTGTCCCTGCTGTTTTCCACCATAAACTGCCCTATACCACTGTGTGTAGAAGATGAAGTGGACTACATGGAAAGAGATGTTCAAAGTGTTACTCTGAGGAAACATTACTGCTATTTTCTTACAACTGGATGTAGACTTGTTATACCACTGCTTACTAATAAAACACTGTACACCATGAACTGCATGAAACTATCTATGCACACATTAATGGAGTGTCTGATCACTGAGCTATTAATGCTTGATGCACATGCAGCAGATACCACAGTACTTATTTAATAATATTGGCATTTATGTATGAGTTGTCCCTTTTATTTAATATTTCTAATAAAGCCACACTGAAGAAAGCTGTTATTGAGTAAACCTGAATATTAAACAGGCTGAAAATGATTATCTGTACTATGTATTTATTGTAGTTTTGACCATCAGGGGGCTTTGGCATCGTGGAAATGCATGGTCCAGATTTTCTCAGGTTAGAAATAAGTGTTGAAAAAGCAGTTACACTACATGATACATCATTACACATCAGGGTAGTGGAAACTACAAATAAGACATTATAGTCGTCGATTAAATAAATGTAAAAGTGTTAGATGAAGGAAAGCTCTCTGGATAGAAGTGTGTGGCTCTTAAAAGAGCCTTTGTTGTTTGTTGAAGCGGGATCAGGGTGTTCACTTCTTGGCAGCCTTCTCGGTCTTCTTGGGCAGCAGCACAGCCTGGATGTTGGGCAGCACGCCTCCCTGAGCAATGGTCACTCCTCCCAGCAGCTTGTTCAGCTCCTCGTCGTTGCGGACGGCGAGCTGCAGGTGGCGGGGGATGATACGGGTCTTCTTGTTGTCCCGGGCGGCGTTTCCAGCCAGCTCCAGGATCTCAGCGGTCAGGTACTCCAGCACAGCGGCCAGGTACACCGGGGCTCCGGCACCGACACGATGAGCGTAGTTACCCTTCCTCAGATGCCTGTGGACACGGCCGACGGGGAACTGGAGCCCGGCACGGGAGGAGCGGGTCTTAGCCTTGGCTCGAGCCTTTCCTCCGGTCTTCCCTCTTCCAGACATAATTGCTTTCTGGGGGGTTTACAAAGAAGTGTGACAGTCTACTCGCCACAGCGGCTCTTTATATCCACCAGCTGCTCTCTGATTGGCCATCAGCGAGCGTATTGAAGATCGTCCAATCAGAAGGAAGCTCACGTCTTCTTCCAGTTGCTACTAAAAATAAAGACACTAAACCTGGAGCTATTCTAGTAAATGTATTATAATCTCTGTCAGATGAGCACAGTGTTAACAATTTCGGCCTATGTATTTATTGTTCATCATTTTACAATGTGACGCTAACAGGCTACTGATGCAGGCAGCTCACAGCAGCAAGTAAAGAGAAAGAGATGAAGTTATACAATGAAATAATAATCAACACATGATGAAACCCAAAGTAATTCTGACAGTGAAGTCCTATGTGTCAATATGTTATCACTTTATTGTATTAAAATGACACACATTTAATACATCATATTGAAGTTCTAGTTGTAAATCACTACTATCATCTGAGCAGATCTAATGGACCTAAAGGCAGCTTTATTCTTTGTTGAGAAAAGGCTCATTGATGTTCAAACAGAACAGGAAGCTTCATTTACTTGTTAAGATAATGTGTATTTAGAAACACTGATTAAATAAAGTGCGTGTTCTCTGACGAAAATCTAAGAATGAGTCAGTGAAGGATGGAGATAATCAGAATAAAAGATGGAAGAAACATATTAATACCACACTGTATGAAGTAATACACTAGAAGTAAAAGCAGTGCAGTAAACATGTTCCTTCAAGTGTTTACATTATCATGAAAAGGCGGATAAGGATGTCCCAGACCGAGTGTTATATCATTATATCTAATATCACTTATTAGTACTACTTGTACATGTAAGAGCAGGATGTTATGAAACTGTTTAGTTCTGATTAATTCTTGTTTTATTTATTTGTTACCTCTTGAAAATCTCTTTCCACATTGTTGTGTGATACATTCCTCATTGAGATTATTACTGATACTGCCTGCTTCTTAGTTATTCCATCTTTTGCTGGTCCAAGAATCTGTATCTAACTCTATGTTTCCTTGTTATCTACCTCACTTCCTTCTACATGTTACACTTATTTCATAAATAAGGGAGGATACGATGGACCTTTATTCATCCCTGTTTGTGGATATTCAGGATTTAAAGCAGAAACAGAGTGAGAGTGAAAAACAGGACAGTACAGATTCACAAGGATAAAAAATGATACACAAATAAAATAATATAGTAACTGTTGTGATAAATAGATATTTGGGTTCGGATTGTTAGATATATTGACATGTAAGTGTACAGGTGTTTGTACAAACAGTACAGTTACTGTTACTTGGTTCCAGGTTCGGCCCCTGGCTGTTCAGCCTGACGGCTCCAGCCACAGAGGACTGTCCGAGGAGGGATGAGTCTGAGGGAGGACGTACTCCTCATATTTATATCCCCCTGAATGTGTTCCTGTTTTTTGATCATGTTTTATTTTAAAATGGAAGTGCTGTATTGTGTATTATGTAACTTTGCTGTCTGGGACAAATAAAGGTCTTCTGATGTACCCCAAAGCTGTTTGTCATTTTCAATTTCTTTGACCATATTTAATCAAATAAATGTGTATTGTCAATAGGTTTAAAACATATCTGAACTATTTTTGATAGCTTTTAAATTACAAACAAAACAACTAAATCGATTTTAAATAGTCTAAAGTTTATATTAATAATAACAAAATACACAGTTTAATACAAACTTATCATAACTGTGAAAAAGTTCTGTTTCAAGCTAATACAATATGATAGAAATCACCAATAATACTTACATGTGTTTTGTACATTTGTAATGATCAGGAAGTCTTCATCAATTGTTCCGTTATGAGATTGATGTCATATTCTTTAGGAAATAGTTGACTCTGTTGTGAAATGAATCTAAAACTTGCTTTCTTATTTTACTGATGCATCAAACATCTTGGTGGGAGAACAATTTCACTAAATAAAATACAGTCAAGTAATCCATATTATCTGTTTTGTCACTTTGCCTTAATCACATTAACTTTTTTTCTATTGGCAGAGTAACAAACTATATTATGGCCTTTTATTATTTTAGTACCGTTTATACTTTTACATTAGTTAAAGTTTATATTCAATGTTCTGTTGTAACATTGTTAAATGAATGGTTCTTGGCTTGATTACCTTTAAAATAATAACATGTGTTAATAAGGATAAACCAATCAAATGACACGTAGGACTAAACTATGCCGTTAAATCTCTATCCGACTGTTTTTCAGTAGGATGGCAAGTTCCTATCTATAAACAATTATTTGTTTTTTCTCATAACAGATTTGATTTTCTGAATTGAAGCTAACGTTGGCGACCATGTAAGGTCATTATTAAAAGGTACAATGAATTTGTTTAGGGTTATTTATGTATGTATTTATTTATAGAAGGACCATGCATACAAATACATTAATCTCAGCAAAGAGAAGAGATGCAATATGTCAGATTATAGCCAATAGCTCATTTCCATCTGTGGTCCTCAGGTTGACTAAAATGATGAAATACATTTCATTTGGATAATTTACTGACAGAATAAAAAACTCAATACTGACTTCACCACCTTCAAAGAACTTCACTTCTTCAATCTGGTTTTTAATGTGTGGCTGTTGTTATTGCTTGCTTTTAAAATTTGACTTCAACCATATATATTTGTTCTTTTCACCATCTCTGTAAAGCGACTTTGAGCACCTGTAAGAGCGCTTACAAAATACATCCATTATTATTACTCACCTGTTCATAGTGTTTAAAGTGAACAAGTTATGATAGCTTTTAGTACTTAAAACAACCTTCCCCCAAAGTTATTAAGGAATATACGTATCCCTTGTGGCTCTTGGGTTTTAGAACTTTAATAAATATTTTAAATAAATAGTTTGGATGATCCATAATTGACATACGTTGTGTTTACACTGATCTATTGCTCACATTTTAATGTCTTTGTAACTTTAGTAAACAACAACCTTTCTTGTTTCATTCATCACGGTACAGCTAACCAAAAATAATATGAACCAGTATCATAATAATGAGTAGGATTGTAACTCTTTGAAAGTGTGAGTGGCTCTTAAAAGAGCCGTTGTGTTTGGGTGTTCTGGTCTCAGGTCAGTTTAAGCTCTCTCCCCGCGGATACGACGGGCCAGCTGGATGTCTTTGGGCATGATGGTGACCCTCTTGGCGTGGATGGCGCACAGGTTGGTGTCCTCGAACAGGCCGACCAGGTAGGCCTCGCTGGACTCCTGCAGAGCCATGACGGCGGAGCTCTGGAAGCGCAGGTCGGTCTTGAAGTCCTGAGCGATCTCCCTCACCAGGCGCTGGAAGGGCAGCTTGCGGATCAGCAGCTCGGTGGACTTCTGGTAGCGGCGGATCTCCCTCAGAGCCACGGTACCGGGCCTGTAACGGTGAGGTTTCTTCACTCCGCCGGTGGCCGGGGCGCTCTTACGAGCAGCCTTGGTGGCCAGCTGCTTCCTGGGAGCCTTTCCTCCGGTGGACTTACGAGCTGTCTGCTTGGTTCTGGCCATTATGGTTTCTCAGTGTTCACAGTGAGAGAAGAAGTGCTGTGTTTCTGTGAGCAGCGCCTTTATAAAGGAGCTGCCGGAGCAGGGCAGCGCTGATTGGTGCATGCCGGGAGACACGTGCGCTGAGCAGCTGCTTTACTATTGGACAATGTAATCCACTCCTCCACAGGGGATGATCCTGGGGTTCCTCAAAATGAACTTTTGTTTAGTTTAGGGGGAAATAAATATGATTTAAATATAATATAACCCTAACCCTGTCATTTTCTAATGTATAACTATGATTTAATTTGTAGTGAAAAACTCGCCCTGAAATAAAGGAATAATTTAGTCAACAACACTAAACATTTGCCCAAAAGTTAAATATGAGAATTAACATCAGTTACAACCCAAAGGAATGAATTCATTAATAATGTAGTGAGCAGAAACAGTCTTTAAATGGCACCAGCTTTTAGTGTGAGTGTAAGACGTCAAATGAATCATGATCTTCTGCAGTAAAATGAGATCACCTTATAAAAGTATTTGAGTTTATTAGTGTGAAAGATGTAGGTATATAGCCTACTTATCCATATGAAATGTATGTGCCCATATGAATGTTGTGTATATGTATTATGTATTTCACAAGCATTTGCAAAGCATTTTTCGTTTGTGTTTTTGACATTACTGATTGGTGAAATGATTCTCTTCTCTTATTAAACCCCATCACTTTGTATTACCGGTATCAATCATTCAAGGGAGGCTTTAAGTGTCAGAAGAAACACCATGTGGATTGTTGTTACAGCACATTAGAGTTTGTGGTGGCAGAGGGACAACATTTAATAATAAATGTGTTCATTTGTCTCCTCTAAAGATTTGCTAAGATACAGATTACCACTTAGCATTTTCTCTCAGGATTGCAGTAAAATAACCACCATATTTCCTTCATATTGTGAAATGTATTTATTTTCATTTTGGAAAAACAAACACTAGTGAGGTGGTATAAACACGTATAGTGAAGAATGACAATATTCAATCATGGTTTATCTTGCTTTACAAAGCATTTTGCATAAATAACATTTAAATATTTAGAGTTCTGTAGAGTAGTTATAGAGTATAACAGGATGAGCTCTTTGGATGGGTTGGGTGGCTCTTAAAAGAGCCTTTGTGTTGTTGGTATGTCAGCAGCAGAGTTTACTTGGAGCTGGTGTACTTGGTCACGGCCTTGGTGCCCTCAGACACGGCGTGTTTAGCCAGCTCTCCGGGGAGCAGCAGGCGGACAGCGGTCTGGATCTCCCTGGAGGTGATGGTGCGGCGCTTGTTGTAGTGAGCCAGACGAGAGGCCTCCCCGGCGATGCGCTCAAAGATGTCGCTCACGAAGCAGTTCATGATGCCCATGGCCTTGGAGGAGATGCCGGTGTCCGGGTGGACCTGCTTCATCACCTTGTAGACGTAGATGGCGTAGCTCTCCTTCCTGGACTTTCTCCTCTTCTTTCCAGTCTTGGTGGCGGTCTTAGCGACGGCTTTCTTGGAGCCCTTCTTGGCTGCTTTGACCGGGGGTGCGTCAGCAGGCATGATGAGAGAGAGAGGTGCGACAGAGTCGAAATACTTCTTTGACACAGAGCGGTCTATTTATATTCACCAGATGCAAATATTACTGTGCTGTTGCTCGCACGGGATTGGTTGTCTTCTGAGCAGGACGGCGCATGCGCTTAACGAATATTAGAATCAAAACAGATTGGATGACATGTAAAATGAACACCCCATTGATTATGTATTTGTATTATTGGGGTTTTATAATGTGGTGTACATGAATAAATCAACAAATCGGTTGGGATCAATGTCCTTCTAACTCTTTCATATGTGTTTAACTATGTATAACGTGGACAACAGAGAAACACATATTTTTCATGACAGTTAGAATTTAAATAAAAACGTGAGGTGAAAGTGATGCTTGTCACCCTCTAGTCCACACGTATTAATCCACATGAATCCCAATATGTATGATTTTAAGATCCTACAATAAATACAAATGTATTCATTATAAGCGAGTTAGTCCTTAATATCCCGGTGTATTTCACCATTAAAACATATTTCAAAAGTTTAAGAAACCCCACACAGCTGGAAGTAGAAGTTTTTGGAGCAGTCATGGTTGTGTAGACTTTATCCTCTACGAACATATCATTGGATGTCGGATAAACAACATTGTGAAATGGTCTACATTTTTAATATCCAGTATCCTAGCAAGAATTTCGGATGGAATTTAGGTTCGATATAAAGTTCATCAAAAGGAATGTCTCTTTTTGAGTAATGTGGGTGGCTCTTAAAAGAGCCGTTGTTGTTCCAGGTATGTCAGGGTGTAGATGTTTAACCTCCGAAGCCGTACAGAGTGCGGCCCTGCCTCTTCAGGGCATACACCACATCCATGGCGGTCACGGTCTTCCTCTTGGCGTGCTCGGTGTAGGTGACGGCATCACGGATAACATTCTCCAGGAAGACCTTCAGCACCCCACGGGTCTCCTCGTAGATCAAACCGGAGATACGCTTCACTCCGCCACGGCGAGCCAGACGGCGGATAGCGGGCTTGGTGATGCCCTGGATGTTATCACGGAGAACTTTGCGGTGACGCTTGGCGCCTCCTTTGCCAAGTCCTTTACCTCCTTTTCCTCTTCCACTCATTTTCAGGTATTGTTATGTCGGCTAGTTTAGAATGAATGAGTAGAAGCAGAGTGACCGGCAGTATTTATATATTCGCTGCGGACCTAAGAGAAGACGGAGAGCGGGAAAGCGGCTGGGCGGGGCCAACGCTGCAGCCTCCACATTATCTTTCAAAACATTTTCTCTTCCTTCTAATATTGTTTATATAATTCAGTCAGGCTTTATACTAAGCATTTGATGATTAAACGTGTGTTAATATGTAATAAAACCCTCACATGCTTAATAACATTTATAATTTAAATAAGAGCCTTTCTGAGATTAACATTACATTTAAAGTTGATCAAAGTTTTAAAAAAATACTCTTTATAGGAGACTTTCATTCTGTTTCTGATGAGTCAAGACATTCATTTGTATAAAACACGAAAACAATTTGACATAAAAGTAATAATTAGTCCAATAGAAACACCTGAATGTAAACACTGTATTTAGGTTTGGGTGTGTGACCATCAAGAAATGTACCAAATTGTTCATGTTAAATATAAAGTATAAAGTAACAGACAAATAACCATGGACTTCTTCAACTTATAACATATTTCAGCTCTCACAAAATGTTATAAGTTTGGTCAATTAAAGCTTTTAATTTACACATTTAAAAGATACTTTAGTAGAAACAAAAGCTCCTTCTCTCTGAGCCATCGCATTGAGCCCCTGGGGCTCTTTGAGGTTAGCGCATTCAATTTTGATTTAGGCACGTTTTTCCGATTGTCGCGGAATGTACCACATGCCACAAAACCCCTTGCAAATAGGTCAGTAAAAAGTTTTGGGCTGGTGTAGAAATTGTCTACAAAAAGATGGTAACCTCTCCCCAAGTAGGAATTATCCATTAGGCCGCTGACAACATCATAAGAGAGACCCTGCCCTGAAATGAAGCGGCTCTTTCCAGTATAGATGGAAAAATCGATGGTATACCCATTGCTGGAGTCTGCTAACACAAACAGCTTCACACCCCACTTAGTTGGCTTGGCTTTCATGTACTGCCTCAGTCCAATTTTGGCTTTTGTGGCCACCATCCGTTCATCAATTGACATTTCTTTCCTAGGCTGCCACATTGCCTTGCATGCCTCTTTTATGGTGGCTTGAAGTGGTTTTAGGCGATGGAGTGGATCGTACTCTGGGGTGTCCTTTTTCCGGTCATTTGCCAAATCATGGTCTGGGTCGCTCAGGTGTACAGCTCTGCTGATTGCCATGAACCTGTCTCTTGTCATGACAGAAGCAGGAAAGAGAACACTTAGGTGTGATCCCTTCCTCCAGTAGTCTCTTACTTTTGGCAGTTTTAGAAGTGCCATGAACATCATAAGGCCGACATACATGAGGAATTTTACCGGCTTTAGCTCTTCCCAAACAAACTTTTTCCCCTTAGCCTGCTCCTTTTCAGCATTTTTGTTTGTGTTCTTGCAGATGATATTTACAGCTTGGTTGTTAAAAAAATGTCTAAATATTTGTGCAGGAGTATACTCCACACCAACAAAACCTTGGACTCCAGGGGCTCTTTTCAGGCAAAAGTGTGGTAGTTGTTGGGCAGTATCTGGCACCTCAGGTCCGTTCCAAACAGCTCCTGGCTCTTCTGGGGTCAGAGATGTTTTTTTCCCTTTCCCTCTTCCTCTCCCTTTCACTGTCAGGGGGGCTGGCATTGGTTTGGCCTTTTTTCTGGATGCTGCACCCTCCTGGCCACATTCTTTTCCCTCTCGGTTTGAAGGAGGCCTACTGATGGGGACAGTGGCTTGTGCATCCTCTCTCTCATCCTCTGGACTAAAATAAAAGGGAGGAAAATATACAGATATAAATGTCTGAATTTATTTTATTTCCTTTATTGCTTTTATTTCTCCAGTGTCATCCTATCTATTTTCTAAACACAGTCTCAACTTTTGATTTGATTCACACTTTATCCCTCTGCTAACATTACTAGTTGATGGAATCAGTAACTGAATTGTAATGCAATGAATATAATAACATTAGACCTCATAACAAACAACCAAAGAGGGCAAGCGGAATGAGGCAATAAATGAAAGGTATTGCTTGACGTTTTTTTTACTGAAATAAATAGTAGCCTCTATTGATAGTGAATCTTGAGCTCAGGACTTCACTTTATGACACAATTACTGCAAATGGCCATCCATTATAAAAACTCTTAGGACGAATTATTTTCTGCGTTATACAAAAATAACAACCGATAAATGCAACACAAACAATAAGATATAAGCAAAGTTACTCACTTTTTATCTTCGAAGGGATCAATCCCGTGATCATACTCCTCTTCATCACGCCAGCTGTCAGCTTCAGAATCTGAGGAATCCACTGCTGCATCGCTAAGCGGTCCGCCAGACAAAATAAATGCTATGGCTTCTTCCGTAGTGTAACGCCGTTTTGACATGTTGGTTTGAATTTGTCTTGCGGTGTGTGTATATGTATGTATGTGTATGTGTGTGACTGTATCTAGATATCTCGTGTTGTATTTATTTATCTTACGCTGGCAAAATTACTCTTCTTCAGTATTACTCTCTCGTCTCTCTTTGTTTATCTCCCGCCGCCAAAAACATACACAGCAACCTATGTTGATTGGTCGAGAAGATGGTAGCATGGGCAGAGGTTTGCCTGGACCTTTAAATTGTAAACCTATCCGGACACAGGGGGGTGGGACTTAGTCTAAAACCTTTGCTGTTTGGCTCAGACGGAGGGGCCGCGTGGGTCTCCTTGACGAATCAAGGCTCTACAATGTGATGACGTTGCCCCGATCACGTCGGAGCCTCTGAATCCCGGAAAAGGACATAGTGATACCCATGAGTGATACCAGCGAAAAGCCTAGAATCGCCGCTTTACCTCACTTTTTAAATCAGATGGATAGGATTAGCGGTTACAAAGTTATTAAGCATTTTAGAACGCTACCCCTTTGAAGCCGCGGGCGGCTCGCTCGGTCTTTAAGGGTTAAGGTCTTCTTGGGGGTCGCTGCCTTCTTGGCCGCCACCTTCTTCGGCCTCTTAGTGATCTTCTTCACGGGGGTTTTCTTTGCAGGAGTAGCAGGCTTCTTCGCCGTCTTGGGTGTTACTGCCTTCTTGGCTGCTGGCTGCTGGCTTCTTGGCGGCGGGTTTCTTCGCTGCTGCCGGTTTCTTGGCTTTGACTGCGGGCTTCTTCGCTACCTTCTTGGGCTTCTCGGCGGCCTTGGCTGCCTTGAATGAGCCGCTGGCTCCGGATCCCTTGACCTGCACCAGGGCTCCATTCTCCACCAAATTCTTCACGGCGCGTTTCACCTGGTTGGCGTTGTCGATGCCTTTAACGGCCAGCTCTTTCTTCAGGGCGACATAGGAAATCCCTTTACGCTACTTGGAGGCGGAGACGGCTTTCAGCACGAGGTCAGCGGCGCTGGGGCCCGCCTTCTTCGGCTTGGTGGCTCTCTTCCTCGGGGACTTGACCGGTGCGGCGGCGGCGGGAGCGGATTCTGCCATGTTGCTTTCAAAGTGGATTCTCTGGACTCGGTGAGACTGAGAGAGAAATCCCAGCAAAGAGCCGAACTTAAACACACCATGAGAACCGTAGAGACTCAATCGCAGCCTGTCTCACAGGAGCAGCACTGTGCCACTTTGTGTTTTCTCTTCACGAACACATGTAATAAAATCACACCTGGAAGAAACAATATATTGTAAAATTCACCCTAAACGATAGCAAAGGAGTTTCTCTTCATGTAAAAGTGAAATTAACCTCAATATTGTGTTATGATTTTAATGGGAAGCCTTTCGACCTCCCTCAAATGCTGCCGTGTGAGTCATACATATGTGACTTTCCTCTCTAATTTCCCTCTTAAATGCTTTAAAATACTTTGAAATTCGACTTAAACTAGTCTGGAATAAAAATAAGATGTTTAGTTAAAGACCTAACCTAAAAATAGTTTACTAATATAAATATGTTAATGTTAAACAGAGGTTAGTTTTGTCTCTGCAAACACACTCAAAAGAGTCGTGGGATTGTACTCCGGTTCTGATAGAGCGTATGTATGTTTTCTTTTACACTTCACTAATTTAGGATAATTTAACTTAATTCAACACTTTGATAACATGTAGGCCTATCTTTTCTTCTTCAGAAAACTAAGTAACCTGCCGTTTACATTTACAAAAAACACACAAACAGTTGGAACATTTAAATCGGGGGCTGTTTTTGAGAAACTTGATTACTTTAGAGTTATTTGTTACACTCATTAAAGACTATTACAAAAAAATCACTAAATGTGCTCCAAAAAACACCTTTAATAAACTTTAGACTCAGAAGATTAGAAACTTTAAATAGGCTTCTTAGGTGTTTTGGCTCCACACATGTCTGACTAGGATTTTAACTTTATTTATTATTTAACACCGGTTAAAGGTGCTTGTTTCTTTCTCTCATGTATTTGTGTTCTGCATACTCTTAAAATAAAGCATTATCTTCTGACTGTTTATCACATGTATTCTTAAGGTCACGATGAATGACCAGCAGTTTCACCACAATACATTGTTTTTATTCAGAAATGTTAACCAAATAACATTAGAAATAACATAAATTGCAGTAAAAGAAGATGTATACTTTTCTGTATTTAGTCGACGCATAACCTGAAAACCTTTTAAAATAACTTAATCTATGTATGTTTTAGTTTTTTGCCTTTAAATACTTCTTACATGAATCTTGTGACGCACCAACTTGAACACACCCGTAATTGTGTGATTCGAGTCTTGAAACAGAAAGCCTCTTCCAGGCTTAAAGCCTGAGTCCAAATAAATATCACTACAATAAACAATATTTCTTTTTACATTCTGTTTTTGTCCATCTTATTCTATTTACATCTATATAGACTCTTTCATTTAACATAAAATGCACTATTTTATTCTACTGTTTCTTTTTGCACTATTTTAATTGCATTTTTTTTTTTTTAAATCAGTTTTATTGTCTTTTGTCCTATATAACTATGTTGCATTGTTGGAGGAGCCTGGGACTTAAGATTTGCATTGCCACGTCTACACTGTAGCTACTGTGCATATGATTATAAATAATAAATGTATTTTGGGTTAATTTTATATTCAAATTAAGTTAACGAATAATGGATCACGGAAATGTATCTCTATAACAATAATGTAGTCAAGCAGAAAATAGTAGAGCTATAAACAGTATTTAAAGAATATAATTCAAACATGAAGAATTATGTATTGTATATTTTATTAAGTTGAGTTTTTAATCCTAAATATTTTTGTTTTTATTGAATGTAAATACAATTATTATAATTACTGTTATATAACTATACTATTCTGCCACTGTTTCTAATTTTGGCTCTTGTACTTAGTGTTTGAGTTTTAAATAAAGTTGAGAAACATTTTTGTCCATAAAATACAGTTTAGTTTAAACAATATTCTTCAAGATGTTAATATTTACATGCTTATCTAATCTTGAAATAGTGCTGTATAATAGCTTGTGCCATATATGTTTTAGAGCTACTAAACTAACTCCCAACGGTATAAACAATGGTCACATTAAATAACTGTTAATTGGCTAAAAGATATTAACTTCATTAATATATGTACTAGATGTACCTCGTTTCTTAAAATGCTAATACAACATAAATAAAGAACTGTTAGAAAGACACGTGTGTTAATATTTATTCCACTACAATAGAGCCACTATTCTCGTTCTGCTCCAAACATTAGTTGGTGAACATTGACATCTGGTGGATAAAGGCTGGAACTAAATATAACCTGTTATTCATTTCAATGTGCGTGTGGGATAAAGATACCATCGAGTGCTTAAATGCTACGGTACGCTATTGATCGGTGAACTGCAGACACCTGCCAATAAGTAATACTGATATAGTGTGAACTGAGTTAAACACTAATGATGGGTCCAACAAACGTTGTGGCTTTATTTATGTGGACTGACAGATGTAGAAACCACACCGCTATTCATTTGAGAATGTGGTGATTAACCTGCTGGATGTACGAAGGAAATTGTGAAAGTAGTTTGCTTTAGTTGAAATAAGGCTTTATTTTAGAGAGGCTACAACCTGCAATAGATGATATCATTAATAGTAATTTAGGGTTATGTTTCAATTGTATATTGCTCTATAATGTGGGTGTTTTAGTTGGGTGACTTGGTGTAACATGACATGTTGTGCACATCAATACATATAGGGCAAGACATGTCTTTAGTTGGAAGTGAGTGGCTCTTAAAAGAGCCTTTGTTGTTTGTTGAAGCGGGATCAGGGTGTTCACTTCTTGGCAGCCTTCTCGGTCTTCTTGGGCAGCAGCACAGCCTGAATGTTGGGCAGCACGCCTCCCTGAGCGATGGTCACTCCTCCCAGCAGCTTGTTCAGCTCCTCGTCGTTGCGGACGGCGAGCTGCAGGTGGCGGGGGATGATACGACTCTTCTTGTTGTCCCGGGCGGCGTTTCCAGCCAGCTCCAGGATCTCAGCGGTCAGGTACTCCAGCACAGCGGCCAGGTACACCGGGGCTCCGGCACCGACACGATGGGCGTAGTTACCCTTCCTCAGATGCCTGTGGACACGGCCGACAGGGAACTGGAGCCCCGCACGGGATGAGCGAGTCTTGGCCTTCGCCCTGACCTTTCCTTTTTTTTTTCTTTTAAAACTTTATTTTATAATTATTCTGGCAGTACATGATATACACAAGTTACATTAATAATACACATAAGACATAATGAATAAATATATAAATAACATAAAGAGAGCACGTTTATATTCCAATGAGACTCAGCTCGGTCACAGACTCAAAACGCCCCATGGCTGAGTCTGGGATTTTTTCTCCTTAGTTCATTAAGTATTTGTTTCACGATGGTGCCACTGTTTATGATCGTCTGATTTAGTATCATCTTGCACCTTGTTTTCCAGATCTTCATACATGTGATACAAATTACCAGCTGAAAAAGGTCCCTGTGTTTATTGTCCATCCCTTCATCCAGAATACAATACATGATTGAGATATGATTTACATTGAAGTCTAACCCGATGCCCCGTAGGAGCGACCACACCTCCTGAGCTCTGTAGCAGTCCATGAGGAGGTGCTGTATAGTCTCGTCCTCCTCACAGTTAATCATGGGGCATGTTCTAGTTTTCACATAGCACCGAAAAGTTATTAAAGATTGTTTTGTAGTTGGTTACAGAGAAGTGTTTCGATACATAAATCCTGTCTATATGGGTTTTAGTTGTTTTGTCATATCTCGTGAAATCCATTCCAGCGGGATTCAAAGAGCGACAGACATCGGTTAGGCCTGCATCGCTGCAGATTTCTCTCAACAGCTTTCCTTCCGCCCTCAGTTTAAAAACAGCTGTACTACACTTATCTATGTCTTCTGTTATTGTATTAAAATCACCACCTAATATAATTTTATAACCCACTGTTAATAACTCTCTAAGTTTTCTAAATAATTGTAACTTATTTGTTGCATCAGGGGCAGTATAAATATTAATAAGTCGATATTTTTCATTTTTATAAAAGCAATCCACCATAAGCAGCCTTCCTGGGATTATGTCCCTTCTTCTAATAATAGTGATGTCTTTTTCTTTAAAGAAAATGCCAACTCCGTCAGCTCTACTCTCTCCGATGGATATAATACTTTTGCCTTTATGCCACCGTTTACACACATCATCAACATCACTGGTGGTATTCAGTCTAAGTTCCTGCGTAAAGAGGAAGTCATAATTAGTGTCTAATAAATATTTAATTTTCCTCTCTCGAAAGTCCTTAGACTGAACACCACATACATTCCAGGTAGCGACATTAAAGAAGCTCATATTGGTTTATAAAATGAATCACTATGGTGCATCTACATTTGCCCGTTTTTCATTTTGGTTCAAGTTTCTACTTGCAGGTCTCTTTTTTGAGACCTCAGACGGGGCTTCCCCCTGAGCCTCACTCGGGGGTTCTGGAAATTCCGGAGTTGGTGAAAAAGACCCCGAGTTGCTCTCAGGGGGCGAGTAGAGGGGCATGGTGACTCGCTGACCAGCTGTAAGGCTGTCAGGGCTAGAGTCAGATCCTGGGCTTTCGCTCACACTCATAATATTTACTATCTTCAATCTCACTCTCAGAGCTGTACTCGCTCTCTACATCACTATCAATAGTTAATCTACCCTCACCTGACTGGGATGGAGAATCGCCTTCAGGAGCTGAAGGCTGTTGATCTCCAGGGAGAGGGAGATCCTTGCTGGCAGGACGACGACCAGGCTGCTGCTGGGCTGCTGGGCTGCTGGGCTGCTGGGTGAGGACCAGGACGACGATCAGGCTGCTGCTGGGCTGCTAGGTGAGGACCAGGACCAGGACCAGGCTGCTGCTGGGCTGAAGAACTAGGACCAGGCCGCTGCTGGGTGAGGACCAGGACGACGATCAGGCTGCTGCTGGGCTGCTGGGTGAGGACCAGGACCAGGCTGCTGCTGGGCTGAAGAACCAGGACCAGGCCGCTGCTGGGCTGAAGGATCAGGACCAGGCTGCTGCTGGGCTGAAGGACGAGGACCAGGCTGCTGCTGGGCTGCAGGACAGGGCTGCTGCTGCTGGGTGACTGGAGGGAGTACAGGACCAGGTTTCTGCTTGGCTGCAGGACGGGGCTGCTGCTGCTGGGTGACTGGAGGAGGACCAGGCTGCTGCTGGATTTTTGCCTTGTTTACATAAGAAGATGGGCAGTTGAAGAAGGTGTGCCCGATCTCTCCACACAGGTTGCAGAGACTGTCTGAATTGCAATCTTTAGCCTTGTGGCCCAGTTCATTGCATCTCCAACATTTCACTGTGGTGCATTTTCTGACCTGATGGTCAGCTGAGTTGCAGATGAAACAGGTGACGGATTGCCCTGGATAAATTATTCTCCCATTATAGGGGCCAAGAGATATCGAATTCGGGAGTTTATGGATCTCACCATCCCTGTTTCTGTTCATCCTCATTTTGTATTTTCTCACTCCATACCATATCCCAAATGTATCTATTGGTTTGTATTTGCTGATTATATCTCCATATCTCTTCAAATAGGTCTCAACATCATGGTCTGGAATACGGCCAGTCCAGAATTTAACAATGATGTTTGAGATATCCATTTGAATGGAAGATTCGAAAGTCCAGTCTTTCCACTTGGGATCTGAGGTTTTAGTTGCGAGGACATCAAGGAAACATCTCAGAGGAGCTTCTAGCAAAAAGCAAAGTTCAAACTCCTTTCTGTTTGGCAGTGCAATGAAGGAATACACATCATTTGTATTGATCCAGCAGGTATCAAATAATAATGATTCTCCAATATATTCACGACTTGGGGGTTCTCCTGAGCCTGTGAAGTTCAGGCGAACCCAAAACTGTCCAAATTTTGAAGCAAAAGATGGCACGCTTCCAGGAAGAGACATTTCTTATATATTTTTTTCACCCTTTTTCACCTCCTTCCTTTCCTCTTCCAATCATTTTCGAGTCATTCTCACTAGCTTCGACGTTAACCTGCACCTTTTCCGCGACCAGACATTTTCTATGTGATTATTCTTTGCCGTTTAGAAGAAAGTAGGTCGGTCACCGTTCTCACCAGTTTATATAGGAGCGCAGCTAAACGCTCATTGGTCAGATTGATCCGTAACTGTGATCGTCCAATCAGAAAACAGGTCGGTCTGCCGCCTGAATTCTTTTCAGAATGAGACTGAATTTTCTGAAATTGTTTTCACCCGTTCAAAGATGAACATAAACTCCTGTAATTTAAGAAGCGAAAGTCTCAATATGTAGAGAACATTAAGACATTCAAAAAGGTGTCATACTTAATGATTATTTACAGTGTGTAATTAACTTATTAAATAATATATTTGGTATTATAACTCAAATTACACACCCACCTAAATACATGCAGCTGTTTGGGCTAAACATTTAACGGGGAGAATATGATCATCAATTGTAACTTATTTGTGTAGGTTGTTATTTGTGTAATGTCAATTTTTTTTATCTTATCTTTATATTTTGAGGACATCTCTTATTTCATATTTAGATTTTAATAGTTTTGCTAGGTATTATTCATTCTGTCTTTGTATGCACCAAATATACCAAAGCAAATTCCTTGTATGTGTCAAGCTACTTGGTAATAAAACCTATTCTCATTCGTGTATATAGACACACACACACTGTACATACATTATATTTGCAGCACTTAACACATATAATGTATAATACAAACAAAACAGTAAAAAAAACTGCTCAGAAAGTAAAATGTAAATAGTAAAAGCCAGATCACAGGAAGATGATCCAAGTGAGCATGGCAGTTTAATGTCGCAAAGTATTATTTTAGTTGTATTAACATGGAAATCATGTTGAGGTATATTAGACACTTTGTAAGAAGAAAGCAGCAGTAGATGAAGTGGGTGGCTCTTAAAAGAACCGTTGGTTTGTAGCAGCAGAGTTTACTTGGAGCTGGTCATGTCAAGTCCAATCCAACTTTATTTATATACCACTTTAACACCTTCAGAACAAAGCGCTGTAGAGATATAAGCTCACACAAAATAATATAAAGTGATTTACATATCATCTATTTGAGTCATGCATCGTGCATGACACTTATTCAAAACAGAGGAACACGTCTATAGATGTAGTGGGTGGCTCTTAAAAGAGCCTTTGTGTTGTTGGTATGTCAGCAGCAGAGTTTACTTGGAGCTGGTGTACTTGGTCACGGCCTTGGTGCCCTCAGACACGGCGTGTTTAGCCAGCTCTCCGGGGAGCAGCAGGCGGACAGCGGTCTGGATCTCCCTGGAGGTGATGGTGGAGCGCTTGTTGTAGTGAGCCAGACGAGAGGCCTCACCGGCGATGCGCTCAAAGATGTCGCTCACGAAGCAGTTCATGATGCCCATGGCCTTGGAGGAGATGCCGGTGTCCGGGTGGACCTGCTTCATCACCTTGTAGACGTAAATGGCGTAGCTCTCCTTCCTGGACTTTCTCCTCTTCTTTCCAGTCTTGGTGGCGGTCTTAGCGACGGCTTTCTTGGAGCCCTTCTTGGCCGCCTTGACAGGGGGTGCGTCAGCAGGCATGATGAGAGAGTGAGGTGCGACAGCGTAGAATGACTTCTGTGTCACAGCGCGGTCTTTTTATATTCACCAGATGCAAATATGACTGTGCTGTTGCTCGCACGGGATTGGTTGTCTTCTGAGCAGGACGGAGCATGCGCTTAACTAGTTTTAGAATCAAAACAGATTGGATGACATGTAAAATGAACACCCCATTGATTATGTATTTGTATTATTGGGGTTTTATAATGTGTTGTACATGAATAAATAAATCGGTTGGAATTAATGTACTTTTAACTCTTTCATGTTTTTAACTATGTATAACGTGGACAACAGAGAAACACATATTTTTCATGACCAACGTTGGAATTTAAATAAAAAAGTGAGGTGAACCATTGAGGTCACCCTCTAGTCCACACGTATTAATCCACATGAATCCCAATACGTATGATTTCAAGATCCTGAAATACAAATGTATTCATTATAAGTGAGTTAGTCCTTAACATATCCCAGTGTATATCACCTTAAAACATATTTCAAAAGTTTAAGAAACCCCAAACAGCAGGAAGTACAATTATTTGGCGCAGTCGTGGTTGTGGCTGTAGTTGTGGAGACTTTACTTGGATGTCGGATTAACAACGTTGTGAAATTATCTACATTGTTAATATCCTAGCAAGAGTTTTGGAGATGGAGTTTAAGTTCGATATAATGTTCATCGAAAGGAAACAGACTCTTTGAGTAATGTGGGTTGCTCTTAAAAGAGCCGTTGTTGTTCCAGGTATGTAGGGTGTAGATGTTTAACCTCCGAAGCCGTACAGAGTGCGGCCCTGCCTCTTGAGGGCATACACCACATCCATGGCGGTCACGGTCTTCCTCTTGGCGTGCTCGGTATAGGTGACGGCATCACGGATCACATTCTCCAGGAAGACCTTCAGCACCCCGCGGGTCTCCTCGTAGATCAGACCGGAGATACGCTTCACTCCGCCGCGGCGAGCCAGACGGCGGATGGCGGGCTTGGTGATTCCCTGGATGTTATCACGGAGAACTTTACGGTGACGCTTGGCTCCTCCTTTGCCGAGTCCCTTGCCTCCTTTTCCTCTTCCACTCATTTTCAAGTCTTGTTGGGTCGGGTCGTTCAGAACGAATGGGTAGAAGCAGTTTGACCGGCAGTATTTAAATATTCACTGCGGACCGAAGAGAAGACGGAGAGCGGGAAAGCTGCGAAGCAATGTACTTCCGCCCCATGGGACCTTATTTCGCAAAAATGATGTATTGAAGTCAATGGGGAGATTTAAAACTAAAACGGTAGAAGAAAATATATCTAAATTAAAAACTGAAATTGATCAATTAAACCAGGAATCATTATATAATATTCATACAACATCTGAAATAGATCAGAGAGGCAACTTGGCTCAAGCCATTAAAACCAACCAAAAGCAAATTCAAAGTAAATTCATCAAATCTATACAAAATCAAGAAGGTTGTATTGTGTATAATGAAAAACGGAAACGAGAAGTGATAAGAGATTTATGTTCTGAGGCAAATAAAAAAAAATAGACATTGAAACGGAGAAAAGAAAAAAAAAAGGGAGAGAAAGATTATCTTTCGACCCCGTTTGAATTGTGCCACGAATTACACATATGATGTTTGTCAATCTTACAAAAATAATTTCCATGTCAAAAAAGTAACAGTTTATCGTAAAACTGTTGAAATATAAGGCTATGAAAAATACGCAACTAGAGTCGTGCATATTTCCTAGTTACCGCAATGACTGGCCAGTAGTGGACAAGGGGAACATTGGAGGCTACTAGTGTTTACGATTGCAAACTGCTAACATCTCTCCTAGCTACCGGTGTTACAGTGTAACTGGAGTCATGACAACTGGCTGCATTCTATTATTTTCGTCAGAGGGATCCGGGCGTGTCCATTGAGGACATTGTGGATCTACCAGGAAATAAACATGCCGATCGCCTCGTTTGTCGTTTACATTCATCTTTTGCTATATCTGCCTTCCTAACATCACTTTGATGCACATTCACTACTCCTATGTGAGGTTGTGGGCGAGAGCTCGATATCGTGACGCTTACAGGGAGGTATCGGAAATGACTAAGTAGGTGACTGTGTGGATGCCTGTTCAAAACATTGCAAATTTGAATAAATCATTTAAATTATATATTTGTGTCCGACTTTCATTTGTACATCGTTCTTAATGTGATGTATAGTATCTTTGATAGCTGTCCATACCTTCAGACAGCCTCAAAGTAAAACACAATCATAAAAATGCTTACATGACATGTCCTTTGTTAAACATGAAGCTGTCTTTGGCTCTTTTCTGCTGTAACACATGTACATTTCCCCTCTGTGGGGCGAATAAAGGTATTCTGATTCTGATTACATTTAACCTGTTGTGGAAACATTTCTTGATCAAATTGTTATGAAACAAATTAGATAAATATCGCTGATATCACATCGGGACATTAATCCTAAACAGTCACAGTAAACCCGGAGTGACATATGCACAATTAGAAATATTATTATGATCTGCTCAGTTAATTTAGTTAATATATTATTTATTATTCAATTCAAATTATGTTCCAACAAATGTAAACCAAAAAATCATCCTCATTAATTTAGTTATAAATAAGAGTTACTTTACCATTAAAGCTCAATGTGACATAAATGTCACATTTCAGATATGTGACACTAGGGGGGGTTTCTTGTCAGAAATGTATTATAGGTGGTCTATTTAGTCACTCTAATTGACGTCCCCCTTTAATCTCTTTCCTTATGGGTTAAACGTATCGCTAAAAGGCATAACAGAACTACCGTATGATATGGATTCAACTTGTACTTTTCTGTGGTTTAGATTAGCCATGGAAGATAGTTTGTTTGTTTCATTCCAAGCTATGCATCAAGGTTGTTTTCATGTATGTAATTTGTTTTCCTGCACAGTGTAGAGTCTTGTTGTGATGAGAGGGATACAGGTATTTCATACAAAAACTTGCTAGCTGGAGAATAGCTACAGAATTGATATCACAATTGAATCGGAGCTGATCACAGCTTGTCACAGATGATCCAGTCATCTCGATGCTGCTTTCGGGCTGTGAATAAACAACTTGTGTTTTACTTTGAGGCTGTCTGAAGGTGTGGACAGCTATCAAAGCTACTATACATCACATTAAGAACGATGTACAAATGAAAGTCGGACACACATATATGATTGAAATGATTTATTCAAGTTTACAATGTTTTGAACAGGCATCCACTCAGTCACCTACTTTGTCATTTCCGATACCTCCCTGTAAGCATCACGATATCGAGCTCTCACCCACCACCTCACATAGGAGTAGAGAATGTGCATCAAAGTGATGTTAGGAAGGCAGATATAGCAAAATATGAATGTAAACGACAAAACGAGGCGATCGACATGTTTATTTCCTGGTAAATCCACAATGGGTCCTCAATGGACACGCCCGGATCCCTGTGACAAGTTACACTGTAACACCTTGATTTAATGCTGAAGGAAACAAGTCCCACACTAAATGAAAAATTGTGCATAGAATGACTATCTAACCAATGTCTGAACGAGTCATTATCCCAAACAATGTAACTTTGTTATTTAGGAGCCATTTTATTGGTGTTGTTGGTGTGTCAGTTTATTTAAGTTATACGTATAGTGCAATATTATTTTTTGAACACTTGGTGGCGGGGTTTAGCTGCACCGGTTGTATATAAAGAGGTCATAGGTGACAGGAGAGGGCAGGACACAGAAGGAAGAGAGCATACCGATTCCACCAGCCCGGCAGATGCTCACCACACAACAACTAAACTGTATAATTAAACCCTGAATAAACCTCATTATAAACTGCAACAAAGGACCGGAAAGTCATCTGTATGTGTCTGCGTCTGGATCACTCTTCAGCCCTTCTGTGAAGTAATGGCAAACATATAGGACATAGGAACAGGAAATTGCCATTACAGTTATTACTAAACTAATGATTCTAATCTTGGCCAGTGTTTGTTGGTAACAAATGTCAAAATATAGAGGAATGAGCACTTCAGTGAAGAGTGAGGTGGCTCTTAAAAGAGCCTTTGGGTTTGAATGGGCTGGCTTCGGGTCAGTCTAAGCTCTCTCTCCGCGGGTGCGGCGGGCCAGCTGGATGTCTTTGGGCATGATGGTGACCCTCTTGGCAGGGCCGGCCCTCGGCATAGGCAGTATAGGCGAATGCTAAGGGCACATCAACCCATAGGGGGCGCCAAAAATTGAAAAAAATAAAAAGTTAGAAATTTAAAAAATATAATTTTTTTTATTTCATAACACAATTTCCCGATTTTGGATCAACAAAGTACATCTTATTATCTTATACTAACAGCACTACGCCTATATTGCGTACAGCGTCCATATACTATGGCGCACCCCTCCCCCCCAAATCAAGTTGAACCGCCCCAGCCCCAGTAAAAACCAGAGGTTTATGTGAAATTGTTCTTTTTTTGAAATAATGGTTTTAGTGGGCAATTATAGGTTTTAATTTTGTTTTTGTGTTAATTTAAAATAAATCAAACTCCCAAAAAACGTACACAGCTTCTGTGTGCTTTTATTAACATTGGAATTTACTGTGTAAGCGGCCGCGGGGGGGAGAGCTTTAGAGAGCTCTCTCCTGAAAGACTGAGAGGCTCTGATAACCTCAGCTCAGTGAGGTAAAGGCACACCTTTATATGATCATTATAGTTGTGAAAAAATAAGAGAATAGATGAAAAACAGGTATAAAATATGATATGACAGTAAAAAAAGTAGTTATTAATAAACAAGAAAACAGTTTGAAAGGGGAGTGATTTGTAAAATATCCATAAAGAAAAAGAAAATCTGCTTCCAGTTCTGTTTCATCTGGGTGTTGAGAGATGTCTCCATAGATCTCTTAATGTTGCTCTCAAAGTGCACCAGATTGATGCTTTTAACTTCAATATTAAAAAAAAAAGTGGGCAGCTTGCGGATCAGCAGCTCGGTGGATTTATGGTAGCGGCGGATCTCTCTCAGAGCCACGGTACGGGGCCTGTAACGGTGAGGCTTCTTCACTCCGCCATGTTGTTAGCCACCCTGCTAGCATATCAACGGCTAAAGCTACAAAGGAGCATCCCTCCTCCCCCCACCACCACCACCACCACCCCACCACCACGACAAGCCAGTTGCTGTAACGGACAAAGACAAATATCTGCAAACTGACGACATTGTGCATTTAAGCAACAAAAATGGACTACATATTTTGCTTCTGAACACTAACAGCCTGAGACACAAACTGGCTGAACTCAGGCAGCTATTCATGAACGGTAAGGCAAGCATATTATGCTTTTCTGAGACCAAATTGGACAATTCCATTACAGATTCAGAGATTGAAATTGAAGATTATCTTGTAGTGAGAAGGGACAGGAACGTGAATGGAGGTGGTGTCTGCATGTACATACATAAAGACACCAATTTCAAAAACCGTACTGACCTGCATCATGAAAATATTGAATCTGTGTGGGTTGAAATTATTTTTGACAATGCTAAATCTGTAATAGTTGGGACAATCTATAGACCACCGGAACAGAGTGACTTTTATGATACATTAGATGGGTGTTTGGCTGATGTGGGGGATGTAGAGACAATTATTATTGGAGACTGGAACACGGATATGCAACGTAAAGACACGTCCGTCTTCAAGTCCTTCAGTAGGATTTGTGATCTGCACGGCTTCAGCCAGCTAATCACCCAACCCACCTGGGTATGTGAAACAACACAAACTACCATTGATCTCATTCTGACCTCTGACAAGTCCAGGATCTCCAGTAAAGGGGTTATAGCATGCGGGTTAAGTGATCATTATATGATATTCTGTACCCGCAAAAAGCTAAAACAAAGGGCCGGCTGTCACAAAACAGTCATATCTAGAGACCTCAAAAACTACTCTAGCGAGGCCTTTAACCTAGAACTGGAGAGCCTGGACTGGTCAGATGAGCTCAGTGGTACACAAGTTGAAGAAACATGGCTTGGTTTCAAAAACAAATTCTCTGTAATACTCAATGATTTGGCCCCCCTAAGAACAACCAGGGTAAAAAATCGCGCTGAGCCGTGGATGCACTCCGGCATACTGACCGCCATGAAAACCAGAGACAAAAAATGCTCTGAGTTTCATAAAAGTCAGTCAATGCTTTCCAAAAGCACGAGCAGTGAACTCCAGGCCCACGTGACTGAACTCAAAATTGAAAGAAACAGACTAAGAAATGACGTAAGCTCCATGATCAAAACTGCCAAAAAGAATTTCATCAATATCAAAACTGAGGAAAACAAAAATAAACCCCGTGAACTTTGGAAATTACTCAATAACCAGCTTGGCTGCAGTAAAAAACTCAAAACGAGATTTTCTAACTTAAACATAAAGACAGATAACAGGCTCATCACAGACAAACTGGATGTGGCCAAGTACTTGAACATTTTTTTCACAAACATAGCCACAACTCTTGTAAATAAATTACCCTCCCACTCAGGGCTTTTTGGAGTAGATCACATCATGACCTACTACAAAAACCTAGGGGTACGCAAAGATGATTTCAGTCTAGCAAGGGTAACAACAGCAGAGGTACTCATTAAACTGAGCGCCCTCCAACCTAACAAGGCCGCTGGCCACGACAATATCCCCTCCAAATTCCTCAGAGACACAGCAACCGCCATCTCACCAGTCATAGCTCACATAATTAACCTCTCCATAAAACAGGGAAAAGTACCCAAAGACTTCAAAATTGCAAGAGTAACCCCCCTGCACAAAAAGGGCAGCAAATTGGACCCAGGCAACTACCGCCCTGTCTCTATACTTACCTCCATCTCGAAAGTCATGGAAAAAATAGTATATGAACAGGTCGAAAAGTACCTCGCGGAAAAGAAACTAATCTATGAATTTCAATCTGGCTTTAGAACATCCCACTCCACTGACACATGCCTTCTTTATTTGAGCGACCACATCAAACAAGAGGTGGACGAGGGCAAGTACTGCGGCATGGTGATGCTGGACCTACAAAAGGCTTTCGACACTGTCAATCACCCCATTCTGATTGACAAGCTAAAAGCAATTGGTTTTGATAAACTATCGGTGAGCTGGATGCAATCCTACCTGGAGGGGAGAGAACAGATGGTGGAGGTAAACGGTACTCTGTCCCCCCCCCTCCCAGTGAGCTGTGGTGTTCCACAAGGAAGCATATTAGGTCCGTTACTGTTCCTAATTTATGTAAATGACATGTCATCAGCATGTGACTGCAACTTGTTCCTGTTCGCGGACGACTCAGCCCTGCTGGTCTCTGGCAGGAACAGGTTGCAGGTTGAAAAAACCCTCAGCTCCGAGCTCGGCAGAATCTGCACCTGGCTCGCCGATAATAAATTATCATTACACCTGGGTAAAACAGAGTCCATTCTCTTCGGTTCGAAACATAATCTCAGCAAATCCGACGACTTCTCAGTTGCAGTGGGCGACATTATTGTCACAAGTAAGAAGGAAATTACATACCTAGGATCTATTCTTGAGGCAAACCTCTCCTGTGACAAAATGGCATCCAATGTAATAAAAAAAGTCAATCAAAGAACTAGATTCCTATACCGGATCTCCTCTCTGGTAAACAAAAACACCCTGAAAACTCTGGCAGGAGCACTCATTCAAGGGTACTATGACTATGCTTGCACGTCATGGTACCATAGCACCTCCAAGGGGCTAAAAATAAAACTTCAAACATCGCAAAATAAACTGGTCAGACTACTGCTTGACCTTTCATCTAGAACCCACCTCACCTCTGCCCACTTTGACAACCTAGGATGGCTTAGAGTAGACGACAGAGTACAGCTACTTGCAATGGGCCTGGTCTACAAGATCCACTACACCTCTATGGTACCCATGTACATGTCAAAATTCTTCCCAAAGGTCAAGGAATACCATGATCATAACACCAGAGGGAGCTCCACAAATCATGTGAAACCCAGATTTGGCACAAAAAAGGGGGAATACACGTTTCGCAATTATGCCACATCAAGGTGGAACGCTCTTCCCACAACTGTAAAGGAAAGTAAAACTATACTTACCTTCAAAACCTCTCTTAAAGAGCACCTTCGGGGGAGAGCATTGCAAAACTGGCCCCGGTAATGGTACAAATCTCAACATGTCGTTCAATGGACAGCTTCCCCCCCCCCATCTATGTATATACTCGCATTTTAGACTCTGTTACTAACTGTATATCTGTAGACTTGGTATGTCTTAAATGTCCGGTTAGGATGTATTAGAACGAAATCTAAAATGAAAATTGTAAATAAGCAATCTGTATGTAAAAAAACCACCTGTATGTAAATTGTAAATAAGCCATCTGTATGTCTTATATGTCTTAAATGACATGATGAATTGGAAATGGGGGACCCTGATGTAAACAAGACAAAAGTCTTTCTCTGGTCTGCATCCCCTTAACAATTGTATGTTTTGAGCTGTACTGTACTGTACCCAATATACAAGCTGTTAATAAACTTTTCAATCAATCAATCAAACCTCCTGGGCTCTGTAGCAGTCCATGAGGAGGTGCTGTAAAGTCTTGTCCTCCTCACAGTTAATCATGGGGCATGTTCTAGTTCTCACATAGCAGCTCCATGAAACCACAGCTCTGACCGCAAGTCTGTTGACTGATATCAGCCATCTCACGTCTCTCATGCTCTCCGATAACTGTTTACTTTTTACTGATTTTAAGACTTTGTTACCTTCATCAGGTGTTGGGTGTTTGTATGCTATAACACCTCCATATTTGAAATCGTTTTAAAAATCACTCTATTCGGTAGTCCGATCCAATCAATCTCTAAATGCTGAACTTCAGTTGTGAAGTCACCATAAACTAACTTAGGGTCCATTTCTAGCTCTGCCTCTTCTTTTCTTCCATCCCATTCCTCCATCCTCAACCCAAGGTGCTTTCCTATCGATTGCAGCCGAGATGTTTTTTACAAAGGTAATGTTTAGTTGAATGCCCAGGTCTATGGCTCCCAGGCCTCCATATTCCCTACTCTTAAATAACAAATTACGTTTAGCAACCTCCCTTGTTGTACTCCACACCAAATTGACACACTGTTTAATTGCATAATTATTTGGGCTGGTGGGGGGAAGATGTTTGCTAGAAAAAGGATCTTGCTGAGTATGAATGATTTTATTAAGTTTATTCTTGATTTATAATTTGTATTTGTATTCTCCCAGTGTTTAACTTGTTCTTTGACTTCACTTAGTTTGTTCTCCCAATTGAGTTCAGCACAGTTGTCGCTACAAATAGTTATTCCAAGTATTCTTTTCATTTGAATGTTAATGTCACATTTGGCATCGTCGGTGCCGATCCAAACACCTTCAGTGTTGCTGTGGTTTAATTTAGCTCCTGATGCCAATTCATACAGGTTTAGGTGGTTCGTTAGAACATCCATTTCCTGTTGGTTTTTATAATAACAGTGACATCGTCTGGATGGGCGATGGCAGTTATTTTGGGCGCATGGCCAACTGGTGTTCCTGATATGAACCTGTCTTTGTTTATTATTTTAATGAATGGACTTATGGCTATAGCACGTACAGAGCTGCGCTTAGAGGCACCTCTGCTTAACCCCTCTCTCAACATGAAATGCATTTGTCAACACACGTTTACATTTACACAGACACAAGATTTAAAATACAGACACTTAATCATGTTTATGAAGGCTTCAGGAAATCCGTAGGTCTTCATCACCGACCATAAGTAATCCCTGGATAAATAGTCGAAGGCTTTTTTTTGATCAAGTCCAATAATAAAAAAAACTTTTTTTTCTTTTGGCTTATTTATGATTTCTCTTAAAATTGATAAGTTGTCCCAGAAGGCGACCTTTTATAGCACATGTTTGCTCCTTATCTATTATTTTATCTAATATATCTGTTAATCTATTCATTATTATTTTTGCTAGTATCTTATAATCAGTATTCATTATAGTTAAGTGTCTGTAATTATCTATATCAGTTTCATCGTTTTTTTTATATAGTAGAGTCAAGACACCTTCATAAAATGAGTACAACCACTGCTGAGACCTTCATTAAACATAGAGGTCAGTAAGTTCAAAACATCATCAGATAACAGTTGATAAAACTCAGTGGGCAGCCATCGGGACCGGGGCTCTTACCGACATTCAGCTCTTTCCCCGCCTGGATCACCTCATCTTTTCTAATCTCACCGAGAAGGAAATCTAATTCTTGGATGTTGTACGGAGGGATTGTTCCCAACAGTTTTAACACAGTCAGTTTATGTCTATTTTTTTTTATTTGCTTCAGAACATAAATCTCTTATCACTTCTCGTTTCTGTTTTTCATTATAGACAATACAACCTTCTTGATTTGTTATACATTTAATGAATTTACTTTGAATTTGGTTGGTTTTAATGGCTTGAGCCAAGTTTCCTCTCTGATCTATTTCAGATGTTGTATGAATATTATATAATGATTCCTGATTTAATTGATCAATTTCAGTTTGTAAAATGCATTATGCATCACCTAATAAATATGTACTACTTCACACAATCAATGGCATGCAACAGTGTATTGTAGTTTTAAGTGGTAACTATGCAGAGCAGACAATGTTGATGCAGTTGTAATGTCTAAAACTATATTTGTTTGACACAAAGAATTTGCTTTTCAAGAGATGTGGGTGGCTCTTAAAAGAGCCTTTGGGGTGTTTGTTGAAGCGGGTTCAGGGTGTTCACTTCTTGGCGGGCTTCTCGGTCTTCTTGGGCAGCAGCACAGCCTGGATGTTAGGCAGTACACCGCCCTGAGCAATGGTCACTCCTCCCAGCAGCTTGTTCAACTCCTCGTCGTTGCGGACGGCGAGCTGCAGGTGGCGGGGGATGATCCGGGACTTCTTGTTGTCCCGGGCGGCGTTTCCAGCCAGCTCCAGGATCTCAGCGGTCAGGTACTCCAGCACAGCGGCCAGGTACACCGGGGCTCCGGCACCGACACGATGAGCGTAGTTACCCTTCCTCAGATGCCTGTGGACACGGCCGACGGGGAACTGGAGCCCGGCACGGGATGAGCGAGTCTTGGCCTTCGCTCTGACCTTTCCTCCGGTCTTGCCTCTTCCTGACATTTTCTGTTTAGAATAGCAGAAAACAATATTTCCTCAATGATAGGTGGTGGCCTATATAGTGAACATCTGGCCGCTGATTGGTCAGCTCGAGTGGTACTACCATCGACCAATCAGAGAAGCGTTAGTCCATTCACTGTGTCAAGTACAATAGACCTCACATAATTCAATCATCGAATAACATATACTATAAAATAGATCTGACTATACACATATACTCAAACAATATAGTGTATTCTTAGAGAAATATTATAAAATGAAGTATACTTTAAACTAAAGGATCAAAGTGAAGCACACTATAAGATAGTTTGGCATGCTGAAGTGACAAAACAAATGAACAATGTGACCATTAAAGTATATCCAATATAATCCTTGGGGGTTTAATTATTAAACACACAAAATAAAGTAAAAATAATTAATTTATTATCAAAATCAGGAGCTAATCCGATCTCCTCAAGTGAATTAAGAGTCACAATTATATGTAGCATTAAATAAGTTTCGATCCACACATATTAAAATAAAATGAAATACTATGTACATTTATATTAAGTTATAGGCCTACAAAATATGTACATAGGGTTTATACACAATCAAGTATATGGGAAAATATGTATGTTGTGAGTGACTCTAGGAGGAGCCTTCTGTGAAGTAGATGTCTACTAATATAGCAACATAATAAAATGTATTGTAAAAAAAAATGTATAACGATTATGACAATATTAATGATATAGAATTCAATGTTACAATAATGTTAATAAATATCGTTTTGATTGAAGTCATCTTCTAATTAACTAACTTATACGATAATGATAAATAACCACAATGTCTTCTGGTTTTGCAAATAAATATGTAGCAGGTGTAAACAAACTTGTATTTATGCAACATTATAATATTAAAACAGGAGAAGTGCTCTTTTGGTGTATGTGGGTGGCTCTTAAAAGAGCCTTTTGGAGATGAAGTAGATGTTCTGTTTACTTCCTCGATGCTTTCCTGGCTGGGGCCTTCTTCGCTGCTTTGGCAGCTGGTTTAACCACCTTCTTCACAGCTTTCTTGGGGGTAACTGTCTTCTTGGGGGTCGCTGCCTTCTTCGGTGCTGCCTTCTTGGCCGCCACCTTCTTCTTCGGGCTCTTTGTGATCTTCTTCACGGGGGTTTTCTTGGCAGCAGTAGCAGGCTTCTTCGCTACCTTCTTGGGTGTTACTGCCTTCTTGGCTGCTGGCTTCTTCGCGGCGGGTTTCTTCGCTGCTGCTGCCGGCGGCTTCTTGGCTTTGGCTGCGGGCTTCTTCGCTACCTTCTTGGGCTTCTCGGCTGCCTTGAAGGAGCCGCTGGCTCCGGATCCCTTGACCTGCACAAGTGATCCCTTCTCGAGTAACCTCTTCACGGCGCGTTTAATGTGAGCGGTGTGTTCGTAGCCCTGAGCGGCCAGCGCCTTCTTCAGAGCCTGGTAAGAGATACCTTTACGGTCATTAGAGGCGGTGACCTCATTCAAGATGAGCTCAGCAGCTCCGGGACCAATCTTCTTTGCCGGCTTGGCTGCCTTCTTCGTTGACTTGGCGGGTGCCTTGGCGGGTGCCTTTGCTGGTGCCTTTACCGGGGCGGCGACGGCGACTTCAGTGGGAGCTTCTTCTGTTGCCATGATGCTGTCAGGAGGGTTCTCGGTGCTAGTCTGATGAGACGGATAGAGAAATCCCAGCGAAGAGAGGAACTTAAACACACCATGAGAACCGTAGAGACTCAACTCAGTGTCTCACACAGGAGCTGCAGAAAACCCGTGCCACTTTGTGCTTTCTCTTCAGCTAAAACTGTAAAAAATACACATTTAGAGAACGAGTTGAATTTGAAAGGTTAATCGAATTGATAGCGAATGACTTTATCTTCACATAGAAGCGAAATAAAGCTTTAAATATTGTTGTATTTTTATTGGGAAGCCTTTAACCTCCTAAAACTACTGCCGTGAGAAGGACTAATCTGCGACTTTTTCCTATAAATTATCTCCTGAACAACCTAAAATGCTTCATATTCCCACTAAAACTAGTAATATACTTAGGCGAGATGTTGTTTTAAAGACTCAAGGTGAAAAAAGGCAGTATTTGTAAACAATTATTTGTTAAACAGAGGTTATTCTGGTGTCTGCAAACACACTCCCATCAGGACGGCCCTGGCTGTGTTCTAAATACAGTCTTTGTTACTCAACAGTGAGAGACCTTAATTTAGCACAGCTTTTCTCATGTATATCACAATTCAACTATATTTATATAGTAGTATGATTTATAATAACAATCTGAAATGTGTTAGACAGATTATATATCTAACCCTGTAATGACAGAAAGGCTCTCATACAGACACGTGCTCCCTCTGGTAGTCCTATATGAACACCCTTTAATAACTGTCAAACTTGTTTTTTTTCGAATTCTGAGAAAATTGGAAAGTAATTTATACTTGACTCACACAGGGGATCATGAAATCAAATGAATAATACCCATAAAACCTGTTTGTGTTATAGGCTACTGTGATCAGAATAATTACATTCAAGGATATTTAGAAATGTATGACCCTTGTTTGATATAATTTGATTAGTACAAGTTATTTATTCGCCAAATTGCTGCCCTCTTATTGCTATTGTGTTTTTACATGTAAGATACTTCTGACCATAACTGTCATAAAATGCTTTGAATATGCAATATAGTCTGAGGTATTGTTTTAATTTGTCAAGAGATGTGCTATTTTTCGTATAATGTATTTGATGAGAAAATGCAAATGTCCCTGTTTTGTGGTGAATACAGATTATCCTATGCTAAATTCCCCTATCCCTTATTTCTTGTTTCTTTTTTACTTATGTGCAAAAAAATATAACGGATATATCGCCTTTTTTAAGAACCAATCTCATGGAAAATGAGCATTATGAGTTGGGCAACAACCTAAACAACTGCGGTTCAGACAGATCAAAAAAAGAGGCGTGTATACATCATAATAATAATAATACATTTTATTTTTAGGCGTCTTTCATGACACCCAAGGACACCGTACAATTTGTTTAAAAAAAGGGGGAGCACTACAGTGAGTAGGCAGATTTGAACAGATGGGTTTTTAATTGGGATTTAAATATGGTGATTATGTCTGACTGTCGGATGTGCGCGGGGAGGGAGTTCCAGAGTATGGGAGCACTGCAGCTGAAAGTCCGAGCACCCATGGTGACGAAGCGTGGGGTGGGGACGGTTAGCAGACCAGCAGAGGAGGAGCGGAGGGAGCGAGACGGGGTGTACTCCTGATTCCTGAAGAAGGTCAGCCAGATGGGGTGGGGGCCAGGTTATGTAGGGTTTGTAAGTGAGCAGTATGTTTTTGAAGTTGATACCGGATTGAACGGGGAGCCAGTGGAGTTGGATGAGGATGGGGGTGATGTGTTCTGAGCATAGGTTCTGAGGCCTTGGACTGCGGTCAACTCAGCCGTCTCTCGCATTTGCTTGGTCAAATGAGCAGCGCTTCATTTTTGAGTGCGCGATTAATAGCGCCTTTACGGTAATCGCCGAGAAGTTTATGCTATATTTGATCAATCAATGATATTTGATGAGGGATAAAATAATGTGTTGCCATAAGTTCTTAATAAAATTGATACTGTTGGATTCAGTACTACTTGGACTACTTCTAAAAGTACAATCAAGTACTTTGTGAGTAATACTCGTTTAAACTCCTGTCCTGAGTACACAAATTAATGTATTCTGCTATCTTTGATGAGAGATAAAAGGATTGTTTGCAATAAGTTCTCAGTGAAATTGATATTGTTGAACTCAGTACTACTTGGACTAGAAGCACAAGTATAACCAAGTACTTTTACTGTGTACTTTTTGAGTAATCCCCTGTCAAACTCCCCTCCAGAGTAAAAAGAATGCACGTTTTCTGCCCTCTTTGATGAAAGATAAAATAATTGTTTGCGATAAGTTCTTAATAAAATTGGTACTGTTGGATTCAGTACTACTTGAACTACTACCAAAAGTACAATCAAGTACTTTTACTGTGTACTTTTTGAGTAATACTCGTTTAAACTCCTGTCCTGAGTACACAAATTAATATATTCTGCTATATCTTTGATGAGAGATAAAATGATTTTTTGCAATAAGTTCTTAATACAATTGGTACTGTTGAATTCAGTACTACTTGGAGTAGTAGCACACGTACAATCAAGTACTTTTTGAGTAATACTCTGTCAAACTCCCCTCCAGAGTACAATAATTCATGTATTTCCTATGTTTGATGAGAGATAAAATGATTGTTTGCCATAAGTTCTCAGTGAAAGTGATACTGTTGGACTCAGTACTACTTGGACTACTACCACAAGTACAATCAAGTACTTTTATCGTGTACCTTTTGAGTAATACCCTGTCAAACTCCCCTCCAGAGTACAATAATTAAGGTATTCTATAGACCTGGTACAGGGACAACCACTTGGAGTACAAAAACAATCCTGATATCATTAGAAAGCTAGGAATCTCCTCTTTCCAACAGGGTATACAACTCAAAATGTGTCTTCGGGTCAATGCGACTGATGACGATGGAGCAGGTCACATATATGTTTCGAACTTCACATAATAGGAATTCTGGATGTATAATGGTTTGGGTGGGGGGGCATGGGCATGGGCTTAATGTTGTATTTGAATGAACAACCTGAAACATACATTTTTAATATGATAAATGTTCTTGAGGCTCAAAATGCTGGGGTCAAATGACCCCAAAGAATAAAGGGTTTCAAGTTAATTTCAGGATAACAGGAGGTTTAAGAATACATTATATAGTCCAATTTTTGGTCCATTATTGAGTTTGCTTTTTCCTTAAATCTATAAAATAAATATAATTAAAATACTACTGACTTAGCAGGGTATACAGATTCACCTATTATGCCATTAATATTCTGAAAGCCAATACTTTGTTTATTTGAAAACAGATGAAAACAAACTGTCTTTTATATAAAATTGAAGTATTATACAAGTAAAACTACATGTTGCTTTAATCCCATGTAATTGTAGAATGAACACAGTCTTCCTTTGAAGATGTATAAGTCAGGTGTCTTAGGTAGCATTACCTACAAATCATTGTACACATTTGTAAATATTATTTTCCACTTGTTACCATTGTGAGTCAATTTTTATGCAGCTCTACGTGATTTTGTGGCTACAATTCAGGCTAATACGCTACTAGAGGTGGAATAAGTACTCAGATCTTGTACTTGAGTAAAAGTACAAGTACTCAGATCTTGTACTTGAGTAAAAGTAGAAGTACCAGAGTGTAGGAATACTCTGTTACAGTAAAAGTCCTGCATTCAAAATGTTCCTCAAGTAAAAGTATTATCATCAAAATATAGTTAAAGTAGCGACAGTAAAAGTAGTCATTGTGCAGATTGGTCCATTTCAGAATAATATATATGATGTGTTTTATAATGATTGATCATGAAAGTGTTCTCAAAGCTGGTAAAGGTGCAGCTAGTTTGAATGACTTTGTATACTGCAGGGTAGCTTGTGGATTTACTCCAGGTTGAACTAAAGTCTGATTTAACACTTGGTTATATTTCACACCATTCATCCACATCTTTGAAGTAACTAAAGGTATTAAATACATGTAGTGGAGGAAAAGTACACCATGTACCTCTGACTTATGTTCACTTCCAACCTAAAAGTACCTAAAAAATAGTAATCAATAATGTATTGTAAAGTTATTTGGCTGATTGTTTTATATTGGCTCAGCCAGGTTATATGGGATGCCCAGTCTATGTACAGGTCACTCATTTTGAAATATTAAACTTTGTTTTCTTTTCTTTAATTTTTCATCCTCGTGTAGAATGCTATCACGAAACACACATTTGGTTGTTTATAGCATAAAGAACATCTGATTTAATGGGAGGTAGGGAAATAATCATTTGAGTATGTGTATATTAATATGTAATTTACAACAGCTGTAAGCTGCTTGAAAAGCTGGAAAATGCACATTGAAAATGCTTGAAAAGTGCTTGAATTTGACTTTGGAAAAGGTGTAAGAACCCTGAACTTGGGATGTGTGCCAAAATCTCTATCCGGGACGAAAAGCCCCAAAATTACCACGCCCTTTTTTTAAATGACCACGCCCCTTTTCATCGGAAGTGCTACTTCCGATATAGCTGTATCTTCTAAACCGGTTGAGCTACAGATTTTCTGAGTTGCTCAAAATGTTCAGAATGGCCATATCTAGGGGGAGGGGGGTATTAGACATTTCTAATTTGATATTTTACGAGAACATTCGGTCCACTTATTACCATACAACTACCCAAGTACTGGAAATTGAGTTATCCTCTCATGAATTATGTGCATACATGCCTATCTTAACTTAGGTCTTCTACTAATTAATATAACCATTGAATTATATAAAGCTAACTGCTTTTGGTTTATTCATAGCACCAGTGCTAAAAGCTGGAGAGAGTATGAGAGAAAGACTTATCCATCCAGTTTAACAGAGATAATATCTCACTGAAGTACAGCGAAATGGTAAGACAAGCTTTAATTTTTTTATTTACCTACCTCTTCTTTCTGTGGGTATGCCAAGTAGTATATTGTATGGTGATACTGATAACCCATGCCATCGATAATTTTAAACATGTTTCTTTTATTTTCAGGATGTGGTACCGCTCGCTGCTCCTTCTGCTACACCTAAGCCGATCAAGCCGATCGATCTCGAGGAGTGCATCCTATGCCAGAAGAAGAACCGATCTGAGTACCTCTCTAGTGGTGAAATCGGCAGGGGTTACATTGTTTCGCTTGCCAAACAAACAGAGAGTAATGACACTCGAGCTGCTAGGGTTCTTCGACTGACCGTGCAAGAGCAGGGTATCATGAAATACCACACCTCATCTTGCTACAGAAGTTTTCAAAGGGATATGGCTAAGACTGACAGCATAACCCAACCACTAGAACAATCAGAACCATCTCAGCAGGGGCCTATTAATGATACATCTGAGCGACACAGCAAGCGATTTAAGTCCAGTGTAACTACAAATGTCTGTATCTTTTGTGGTTCGGATTGCAAGACATTTAAACAGAAGAAAATACACACATTGTTCAGAATCTGTGAAAGGCCCATGGCCCAAAAACTACTAAATGCGGCCATGTTGTTCAAGGACCATGTGTACACTGAAACAGCGGCAATGTGTAAGCTAGATGATGTTTTTGCGGGTGATATCCGATATCACGACCAATGTTGTAAAGTCTATTTCAATAAATATCATGCTAAAATTGAGGAAATACTGAAAAACCTCGAAATGGAGGAGTCGGTAACAGCCGGAGACAACTCCTTCAAGGCTAGATTTTTAGCCCTTGGGATTGACTTTAGTAGGTCAGCACACAGTCTGACTTCCATCAGAGACAGGCTAAATGAAGGTTCAGCTGGAATAGTGTCAAACAGAACTGTAAAGCAGCTGATCATCGAGATGTATGGAGACGCCGTCAACACTTTTTTACACACATGAACGTGCACATGACGTCAGCAGACTGGTGAAAGTGGCCGCCTGCAGAGCCCTAGAGAGGGCTCTGGCCGTCTGTTGCTGGCGAGTCATTGAAGTACTGCTGCAATGCACGCCCAATGACGGCACGCCCAATGAGGGCACGAGATACATTTGTGCGTGCACGAGATGGAAGGCTGACAGACAGGGCAGCAATCCTGGCTAAACGGATTGGTTGTACTTTTTACAGTATTACGGCTTCCACAGATGACTTTTTTATGGATTTTTTGTCAAAGCACTTAAGATATTCATTGCTATCGGGATGTTAAGAGCATTCCATGGAATATAACAAAGTGTATCTCGAGCCGGTTTCTGAAACTTACCTACCCCACCTTTAATGTCTTTCATTTTTTGTAAAGAACTTTGAATTGCCTTGTGTTTAAATGTGCTATATAAATAAACTTGCCTTGCCTTACATTATTCGAAAGTATACAGTAATTTACAATAACACGGGAATAATAAACGGAGCGCTCTCAGATTACAGGCAGGTGCAAAGAACGCAGACAGAGGCAAGCAGCAGCAGTGAGCGGTGTTTCGAAGGTAAATCAGTTGAAAGCCGAAATGCAATAAACATCCCAATCCCCTATGCCGAAGTTGCAAAAACACCACGATCTTATTATCCAATTCTATCAGTTTCCCAGTTACAAATGGACCGGGGGGGGGGGTAGCAGCAGCGTCTCGCAGGGGAGAAACTGGGACGTGCTGGGACAGCTGCCAGTGGAGCCTCGCAGCAACTCTGCTTTCTGCACCACAATCTGGTGCTGCTGAATTGGGACTACTAAATAAGTGAGACTCAAATATCAGAAGTTCAGAACAAGTTTTAGTAGTTTTTATTTTATTTTTTACTTAATTTACTTTACTCAGGGTCACAGAGAGGAAACCAGTTTTAAGATGTTGAAAAGTTCATTAGACATAAAAAAAAAAAAAAAAAAAAAATGCAATGTAATGTAATAAAAAGGCATTTCATAGAAGTTGTGTTATTCTACATTTTGACACCAAGATTTTCTGATTTACTGCAAATGAATATCGGTTCCAAATATCGGTTATCAGTCTCCTTGATTACTAATAATCGGTATCGGCCTTGAAAAAGCCATATCGGTCGATCCCTAAACTGGACAATAACTAAGCTACGCTACTACTTACAGCATTCAGGTGACTTTTCATAATTGTTGTGCCCAGAGTTGCCGGTCAACATGTCCGTTGAAGTTTCAATCTTCCGGACAAAATGAGAAAAGTGCCTGTCAAAGGTCTTCTTTGTTATTTATTGAGCGTTAAAACAAACAAATTGATATGATTCGATATTAAACAAACTAATTATAGTAGATTAACTACATTATTCGAAAGTGAACAGTAACTTATAATAACACGGGAATAATAAACGGAGCGCTCTCTCCCTCTCCCGACAGCCCATCAGTCTCATGCAGCTGTACTGGAGAGAGTATGTGTACAAATATAAAAATAACCTTGTGGTAAACCTGAGAGAGAAAAAGTATTTGAGCTCCAAACTGTTCCAGAAATAATCCTTGAAGTGGTTTGGAACATGATATGGCGTTTAATCACGTCATATAGTCTCATAGACATGTTTTTTATATATTTGTATATATCTAAGATGCATAATATATATGCCTAAAAATAGCATGTTAGGAGATCTTTAACCTGTTTAGCCCGGAGCCTGTTTTTCAGGTCTCAGGCTCGATAATGACATTCCCAGAACAAATGACCATATCTTCACTTCTAACAGGGTTAAATTAATAATATTTTTTTCTCAAAGCAATGATAAACCTGTGAGTTGGATGTAGACAAGTTAGAATCAATATAGATGTTTTTATTTTAAAGTAAATTCAGATTGAACATAGTAAACAAAATGTAAATGATAGTGTCCATCCAAAAAACAACAACATTACTTATAGTGAAAACCACCCTTGAATGATGGGATGGTAGATTAAAAGCTTTAGGAATCCAAACTATGACATATAAGTACCCTGTATCAAGATTGATGCAACTTTTGATGAGAAACGGCGAAAGGTAAGACATTTCTCCCGTGTTTGCTCCGTAAAGCTTAGTTTTGTGATGTCTGTGTTTGCTTCCCCTGTTGCGAGTTCTGATCGCTCAGTGATGATACTTATATGTCTGGAATCTGTGGAATCTCAGCTTGCTAATCGATAATCTTGTTTGTGCAGATCACGGGTTGAACAGGTTAAGCAAAACTAGTGTTGTTTCACTGTTTTTCAGCCTGGTTGCTGTACAGGGATCAAGTCCTGCTGCAGATCAGTCAGAACCTGGAGCTGCTGAGAGAGGAAACGGGCCTCCAGGCGTCAGCGCTGACCCAGAGTCTGAAGCCCTGGCTGGAGCTGGACTCATCGAGGGGGAACCAGATCGCTGAGAGGATCCTGAACTGGAAGCCGATGGAGACGCTCGGACCGGTCGTCGAGCTCCTGCTGGAGAGGAAGAACCGCGTTTGGGCTCGAATCCTGATCCAGCTGCTCAGTAGCTGCCGGGATATAAATCCTAAACTCCACAACTGGGCGAGCCACCTCAACGACGCAGGTCAGCATTTATCATGTCACGATTTAATGTGTGTGAAGCTCAGTGTCAAGATTCAAGGCTTTTATTGTCATTTGTACATAGCGACAGTGTAGTTATGTCAATGAAAATCTTAGGTCGCAGATAAAATAGTGCAAGTAAATACAAATAAATTAGAATAGTAGTTTTGGAGCAAATTCCTCTCTGGGGTTTTGTCTAAAACAGGTATCATGGGAGCTGCTGTTCTTCAAAAACTGTATAATTACTCAAAATATGAACATCGCGTCGAATAGACCGTCATACAGCTTTGTTTTTACTGAGCTCCGAATAAATATAGGATTGATGTCTGATCTGGTCGAGTGGCAGGAAGCAGGCTGACACTGAAACTGTGATTTCTGAATCGGGCCGCTGTTTTGATATTCCGCTGAAGTATACGCTGTGACGTAATAGCTCTTCTTTTTTTTCTCGAGGGAAGGGGGGGTCAGAGGGCCTAGGTATAAAAGTCACGGCTCGCCACTGCCATTAAGTAATGGTTGATTACAGTGGCGAGCCGTGACTTTTATACCTAGGCCCTCTGACCCCCCCCTTCCCTCGAAAGAAAATAAGAGATATTACGTCACAGCGTATACTTCAGCGGAATATCAAAACAGCGGCCCGGGGTGCAAAACGCATCAATGACAGCGACCCTCTACCACACAAAACAACATCATTTATATAAACACCTATCATGACAGGGCACCCACAGCCAAGTAACAATTAAAAATGAATGAAGTCGGCACGGCGGCCCACATTGAAAATGACTTAGGCCTACCTTTGATGATCAAATCACTTAAACACAAAGTCCATCCTCCTGTCCTTTTGGATGAAGCACTTCATGGTGGGGTCATGCAGCTGATCCTTTGCCACTCCAGTTTATCATTGTAACTCAATCTTGAAAATGACTTGGTTAATAATTTCGCAACGATGTCACCACTATCACTGAAGTGAGCCATCATGAACGAACTTATGCTAATCATAAATCTATCCATCATAAATCTATCGATTAGATTTATGATTCGAAAATAATAAAAGTAGGGTAGACATGTGGATATTATCCGGCTGAACAAAACGTGCATTTATCTAACAGGTTCGTTTTCCACAGACCTTATTTCGAGCTATTTTCCAAAATCCTCTGGAGAAATCCCATTGCTTTCTGTCGAGGGAATCCGAGCGAAGCTTACTTCCGGGTTTTAGGATGCGTCACTGCACCACTTGCATAGACCTCACAGCGGGCGGAACTTATCATAAAGTCCGCGAAAATAAAGCCCGCCCATTTAGAGGGAAGATATGATTGGTCAATTGTACTGTCATTTGACATTACTCTCTCGTTGAGTTACTATAGCTGGCCCTCTGTGAATGTAGAGAGGGACCAACAAGCCCTCCCGTCTTCACATAACTCGCAGAGACGGCATTTAACCCTTCACATTCCAACAGAAACTGAACAGGCAGATTCGAAGGATTTATTTCTTTGGAAATATTATTTTAAATACAATTCAATCAAGTTATTTTGGTAAAACTAATGAAAAATGTAACAACAAAAAAATATAAAAAATAATATTTAAAAAAAAACATTTTTTTTTAATGTTTTCAAATATTATTTTTTAGAACACCTTAGGTCCTCACAGAGGGCCTAGAGGGCCCAGACGGCTCGCCACTGGTTGATTAATAAATCCCATTTTATGTTTCATCATACTCTCAGAGTAGTCAAACTTCAATTGATTCTTATTCAATATAGTATGTCGGAAAAAATCTCATGCTTTAAGTATGTTGTGAAAAATTGCATTGAAAGAAAGCCATAGCATAGAATGTAGTAAACCTGTCATGCTCTGAATGTTAAAGAAATGTATAAAAAATAAAACGTCATGCTATGGTTTGTTGTAAAAATGTCATAAAAAGTGAAAATCTGAATTTCTTTTATTTTGTATAAATCAAATATTTTTTCATTCTTTCAGGAGAAACTAAATGCAGCCAAATTGAACGCCAAAGGACGTGACAGTCCGGCTCAGTGTGCCGCGCCGGTCTGGTAACCGATGGGACACCCGAGAGTCAAACACTCTGACGCAGTAAGTCCTGAAATCAGTCCTTAGTAAGACCTGCAGGATAATACTAGAACATCAGAATAACTTTATTAGTCCCACAGAGGGGACATTTACATTGTTACAGCAGAGAAGAGCCAAAGACAGCTTAATGTTACCTAAGAAGCATAATTTAGTCTGTTCTTGTTATTGATGAAACTGATCTATGAGTCTTATTAGTTTTACTGTCTATCAAATTGTAATGATTGTATGACTTCATGAATTTGACTTAACAGACTGTACGTGGTTTGTCATGCTTTGCTTTCTGTTATTTTGTTCATGTATAAGACGTTGCTTTTGTCGGGACCCCCTTGAAAACAACATGGTGCATTTCAAGGGGTTTATCCTAATAAATACATTTCTATATATATATAAAAATACTAAAGTTAAAGGTCACCTATCATGCTATTTTTAGGCAATATCATAGGTCTCAGATATATAAAAAAATATATCTATGAAGTATTTTGCTCAAAATACCAAACAGATCACCCATTCTAGCCATGCCTCATATCCCTCTATTTCACTTCCTGTTTCAAAAGTTTTCTGATTTTGGGTATAAAGCTTTAAAAAATAAAAAGGAGGGGTCTGAGCTCATGCGGGACCCGGCAGCTACTGTCTAAACTAAATACTGCTGTAATGAAACGTCATATCATGGATTATCAAGGATTGTTTCTGAAACAGTATGGATGGCTCAAAGGCTTTCTCTCTTGCCGGTTATACCACAAGGTGAGTTCCTTTTTTATTTCCTGCTTCTTCACACACATGCTCTCTCCAGTACAGGTTAGCTCTGAGTGTTAGCGATGCTAATGTAAACACCGACCATATTACGTCCAAAACAGTCGGGCATTGTTTCTGATAGCAACGTTTCTGATAGGGCCATGGGTCCACATTTCAGATATTACGTCATATCGGACGCAAATCTGGATCAGCTCCGTTGTAGCCCCATTTTTAGAGATTTGGGTACGGAGGAAAAGAGAGGGTTTTATTTTCTGACGCTGCGTGAGTTCCCTGACACACCAGGGACACATGTTGATGTATAAAAGACATCAAAAAGTGCATTTTGCATGATAGTTCCCCTTTTAGAAAATTATAATAGAAATTACACAATTTACTAAATACACATCCTGTAACAGTTCTGAGGATTTAGCGGACAGGTATATATTGTACATAGTTGGTATGAAAACTAAACTGAAAGTTCTTAAGGTATCCCTGCAAGTTACTATGGGATTAATTCAGCTTTCTCATCTTGACTCCATTCTGTTTTTGTTTTGCAGCTGAACGTGGAGGACCCGTGGATCATCTGTCACGAGGACATGAGTCCGGACGACATCTGTGTGCTGGAGTGCCGACACAGCTTCCACGACAAGGTGAGCCAATCACATCATAGGAGAGGATGTCATGACACATTATGAAGGTTTTATATCAATTGTTATAAAAACATATAGTCCCATAAAAGCCATTCAAAAGATGCAATTATTTGTTAAAACGCTTTTATAAACTGAAGAAATAAGCAGTAATGATGATTATTATTATCACCTGGCAGCGTCAGATCAGTTTACAGAGTCGTATTCAAGTGTATTATTCAGTTACCTCAAAAAGAATGTATTGAAATGTCTTTAATGTGGTTAGGTCTTATATATTTCCTTTAGCCGTTCACAGACCTTTCATCTAAAAATGTATGGAAAACTGTCAAAAAGTATGAATTACTTCCGGAGTTTTACATCAATTTGACAACTCTTGTTACTAGTTTACTTTAGACCGAACATTTAATTCATAATTCTAGTTTACTTTAGACCGAACATTTAATTCATAATTCTAGTTTACTTTAGACCGAACCTTTAATTCATAATTCTAGTTTACTTTAGACCGAACCTTTAATTCATAATTCTAGTTTACTTTAGACCGAACATTTAATTCATAATTCTAGTTACTAGTTTACTTTAGACCACGGGTGTCCAACTCAAGGCCCGGCCGGGGGCCAAATCCGGCCTGTGACTTCATTTCATGTGGCCCCGCAAGAGCTCTGAAAGAATATAATAGGTTTATTATACGGTTACATGCCGATTTACAGAAGCACGTTGCCCATAAACTACATGTCCCACAATGCATTTCATTTTGTGACATTCTCCCTGAAGAGACTTGCAATTATTGGCCCTAGACTTCTGCTTTCAGATGTAGTTAATTATAAAGTTATTACCCTATCCGATAATCTAATACAGAGGCAATAATGTAATGTGTAATACATTATTTTATATATATTAAATATTTATATATGTATTTTTTAGTGCTGTCAAAATTATCGCGTTAACGGCGGTAATACATTTTTTTAATTAATTGCGTTAAAATATTTAACGCATTTAACGCATGTGCAGAATGGCCCGCCCCATACGTGCCACCAGTGACAGCGCCAGGGTATGGCTGGGGTAGGCTACACCCATACCAAGAAATGGCTTAGCCCCACCATGAAAAATGATGTTAAAGTAAGCAAAATAAAGTCTGCCAACTCGCGCAGAGTAAACTGCACAGACAGCAGTTAGTAAGATTGATTTCAGTAGCCACGGTTTTGAAAACTTTTGTTACGTAGTGATCGTCTTCTCAATAAAACATCTTTGATAATGTCTTCTGGCCAATCAGAATCAAGATAACTGCGTGGTGTTGTTTCTGGAAGTCCCGACGGAGAATACTTTTGCTGTAGTACAGGGGTGCACATAACTGGTACGCAGGTTATGTGCGTAATCTGAAATGCGTACCGTCACTTGTGTCACAAAGCGCATTTGCGTACCGACGTACTTGTGAAGCTTTTCCAGAAGGCGGTTAGATCACCGGACGACAGAGTCGGTCTCCGTGTGCACTAGGGTTGCCAGAAACTGACCATGATCAAAATCGATTATTCGGCAGGTATTTTTACCTGCCGTTTTGTTCATCTTTACGGCCCGTACACACAGCAGCTTTTGGCGATTTGTCCACCGCGTCTCCGCCCATTGACTTTGAATGGGGATGACGTCACTTTCCCTCGCTTGTCGCCGAACTGCATTGTGGGGGGGGCGAGGCGAAGATTTCCAGGATTTCCAGGATGTTCAGGATTCCAAAGTTGAACAATGTTCAACTTTTGAGGCTGAGCTGGAAGCGACAGCCAATCAGATCCGTTTATGCAAATCTGACAGTTCAAGCGCTAGCCAATCAAACCGCGTGCAAGCTGGGAGAACCAAACCCGCAGTCCATTTCTATATTCCACAAAAATGGAGGAGAACTTAGTAGGCTTGTTTGAGACAAGCAAGACCTGCGCAAACCTGCGCAGTTGCGATCAACGTCTTGCTAGTGCGTTGCATGATGGTTAGTCATTTTGTCCGACTTGCTCTGGAGGCCCGCCCACATGAGACTTTGAAATTTTGCGGGACAAAGACGCCCGCAGCCTTGAGAGCGAGGCGAGGTGAGTTGGCGCAGTTGCTCTCCACGGGCTGCGGAAGCGAAATGCTTGATGGGAAACGTCTCGCTGGTATCTCGAGCTGAGCGCTCATTGGTGGTTTTTACCACGTGCTGCTGATGAAACTCTCCAATTGGCTGGCAAAAGTTTGTTGTTGTTTTGTGTCAGTTTTACGTCGCCACATCCATTCCCATTTTTCATCATTGTTCCACAATGTTTATCATCATGAAATTAATATCTATATATTTTATACTATACTGCTTACCGTTTTCATACTTTATATATCTTAGCATATTCATACACACTGTTCATGCTGCTCACAGTCTGATATCTAGTGTATTCATACCCCTCACTGTTTATTCATCATTCAATTCATTTTTATTCTGTAGGTTGTGTACATTACTTTTCACTTTACTGCTTGTTGCACCTGGTTAGAAGCTAAACTGCATTTCGTTGTCTCAGTACCTGTAATATGTGCAATAACAATAAAGTTGAATCTAATCTTGAGCAGGAACAAATGCATTTACTTAGTACATATCTGACATTAACTAATATACACATTTGTGCATTCTTTATAAATGCAAACTTGTCAAGACCACTGACGGAAGTAGTTTTGAAAAGTAATAAGTGGTTCTGTCTTTTACATGTATTCAACCCCCCTTGTACTGATTTGTTTCAAAATGAACTGACACTTGAGTCATTCATTTGTAGTGATATAATAGTTGTGGGATTTCTATTGCATCCACTTCATCTGCAACGAAAAACGCCAACGCAATTTCCGCCATTGCAAACCCAGCCAGTCAAGCCGACTCCGACTCCGAGCTGTCCGACTTAAGACGAGCTTTTTGACACCTCCCCCGGCTGCGATCGGCTACTCTCGTCTACTTTCGAGGCGAGCCGCAATGTGTCTCAAACAAGCCTACTTATTGCGGTAGCAAATCACCCGGTTCTTTATGACCAGTCCCTATTTACTTACCGGGATACAAACCGGAGGAACCAGGGTGGCAGAGACAGTGGGTGAAACTGGTAGGTTTTCGCTTGTTTGGGGATTGTATATCCAGTTTACTTCGTTGCTAGTTTATTTCGTTGCTAGCAAGCATAGACAGTATCATTAGCCAGCATGGAATGTAGCATAAAATAGCACCATAGACATTAATCTCATAAATGTTCAAAATGTTAAAAGAAATAGTGGAGAAGAACCGGGGTTTTTTGCTTTGTATGTCGGGGGCGGGAGATTCATGTGATTGGTTGTTGGTCGCGAAATCCCCAAGCTTTCAGACACGCCCAGCTCCAAGATTTTTGAAAAGTTGCTGTGTGGACGTACCGTTAGTTGCATGTGTGAGGGAGAGGGGGGGGGGGTGGGGGCGGGGTCGGTGTGTAGCGTGCTGCAGCAGCAGTCTGCTCTGTCTACACGCAGGCTTCCTCCAAGTTTACAGTAAAACAAACTGGTGGTGTGACCAATGGCCATTTACAATTATTAATACTATTACTATTATTAGCATTAGTCTATATTTTGGTTGAAACTAAGCCAGAAAAAAAAAATATATATATAATAATAATATAAAATATAATAAAAAAATATATAAATAAAATCGATTTTTAAAAATAATATTCGATTATGGAGACTGTAACGAATATTCGAATAATCGAATAATCACTGGCATCCCTAGTGTGCACAGACAGGGCTGCTGTTAACGTCGGTCTGTACTACGCCAAACGGCTGCGGAGGGAGACTCCCCCCCTTCACTGGAGAACTGCGCTCAAACAGCTGATCACAACGTTCACACTCTGTGGTCACGAAGTACTCCACTAGCCGCCGCCCCCCCCCCCCCCCCCCCTCTGTCGACTTTCCTGAAGTACTCCCCTGTTGATAGAAATCAACACTGAATTAAGACCCCACGGTTTGATGATTAATAGGTGTGTGGGTTGTCCTTCATTTTGACACGCAGAACATTTTTATAATAAACATAGATACTGTATGTTAAATGGATATATCCGCCTTCTTTCATTTATCTTTCCATTCCCACAACAATATACAGTGGGGCCAACAATTATTTAGTCAGCCACCAATTGTGCAAGTTATCCCACTTAAAAAGATGAGAGAGGCCTGTAATTTTCATCCTAGGTATACCTCAACTATGAGACAGAATGAGAATTTTTTTTCTCCAGAAAATCACATTCTCTGATTTTTAAAGAATTTATTTACAAATTATGGTGGAAAATAAGTATTTGGTCAATAACAAAAGTTCATCTCAATACTTTGTTATATACCCTTTGTTAACAATGACAGAGGTCAAACGTTCTCTGTAAGTCTTCACAAGGTTTTCACACACTGTTGCTGGTATTTTGGCCCATTCCTCCATGCAGATCTCCTCTAGAGCAGTGATGTTTTGGGGCTGTCGCTGGGCAGGGCAACACAGACTTTCAACTCCCTCCAAAGATTTTCTATGGGGTTGAGATCTGGAGACTGGCTAGGCCACTCCAGGACCTTGAAATGCTTCTTACGAAGCCACTCCTTCGTTGCCCGGGCGTTGTGTTTGGGATCATTGTCATGCTGAAAGACCCAGCCACGTTTCATCTTCAATGCCCTTGCTGATGGAAGGAGGTTGTCACTCAAAATCTCACGATACATGGCCCCATACATTCTTTCCTTTACACGGATCAGTCGTCCTGGTCCCTTTGCAGAAAAACAGCCCCAAAGCATGATGTTTCCACCCCCATGTTTCACAGTAGTTATGGTGTTCTTTGGATGCAACTCAGCATTCTTTCTCCTCCAAACACGTCTAGTTGAGTTTTTACCAAAAAGTTCTATTTTGGTTTCATCTGACCATATGACATTCTCCCAATCCTCTTCTGGATCATCTAAATGCTCTCTAGCAAACTTCAGACGGGCCTGGACATGTACTGGCTTAAGCAGGGGGACACGTCTGGCACTGCAGGATTTGAGTCCCTGGCGGCGTAGTGTGTTACTGATGGTAGCTTTTGTTACTTTGGTCCCAGCTCTCTGCAGGTCATTGACTAGGTCCCCCCGTGTGGTCTGGGATTTTTGCTCACTGTTCTTGTGATCATTTTGACCCCACGGGGTGAGATCTTGCGTGGAGCCCCAGATCGAGGGAGATTATCAGTGGTCTTGTATGTCTTCCATTTTCTAATAATTGCTCCCACAGTTGATTTCTTCACACCAAGCTGCTTACCTATTGCAGATTCAGTCTTCCCAGCCTGGTGCAGGTCTACAATTTTGTTTCTGGTGTCCTTTGACAGCTCTTTGGTCTTGGCCATAGTGGAGTTTAGAGTGTGACTGTTTGAGGTTGTGGACAGGTGTCTTTTATACTGATAACGAGTTCAAACGGGTGCCATTAATACAGTTAACGAGTGGAGGACAGAGGAGGCTCTTAAAGAAGAAGTTACAGGTCTGTGAGAGCCAGAAATCTTGTTTGTTTGTAGGGGACCAAATACTTATTTTACCGAGGAATTTATCAATTAATTCATTAAAAACCCTACAATGTGATTTCCTGGATTCTTTCCCCCCATTCTGTCTCTCATAGTTGAAGTGTACCTAGGATGAAAATTACAGGCCTCTCTCATCTTTTTAAGTGGGAGAACTTGCACAATTGGTGGCTGACTAAATACTTTTTTGCCCCACTGTACATAAATAAATGGCATATTTTGGACATAGTTCGAATGGTGATTAATCATGATTAATGAATTTTTAAGCTGTGATTAAAAATTGTAATCGTTTGACAGCCCTAGTATTTGTATATAGTCTTATATATAAAACTGGCCCTTTGAGTGCTACCATGATGCTAATGTGGCCCGAGATTAAATTGAGTTTGACACCCCTGCTTTAGACCGAACATTTAATTCATAATTCTAGTTTCTAGTTTACTTTAGACCAGGGGTGCTCGATCGCGGGGAGATTCCCAGTCGATCGCGGGATGTGTCTAAAAATAGAACAACAATATTTTGTTTTATCGTTAATGTCCTATAACATAATCTTCCTGTGCCAGAATAATGCACTTGAACGCACCAAAGCTTTGTGATTGGCCGGCGTGACCCCATGTGTCGGGCGTGGCTGGTGGAAAGTGGGCACTATTTCGCTGACGTTGTCCGTGTCAACAGGAGTGACAGTCCGCACACACACAAGACCGCAATTATGGCAGAAGCAAAAAAGCCCAAAATATATCATTTTCACTCCAAGTGGGAGGATGATTATTGTTGTATCTATTCCAATTCAAAGTCCATCTGTCTCATCTACAATGCGAGCGTGGCTTTATCGAAGAAGGGTAATTTAGGAGCGGCATTTCAAAACAGTGCACAAACGCTACGAGACGGAATTCCCTCCTAATTCTGCCCTACGCTCCAAAAGGGGAGGGGCCTGAAAGGACAGCTAAATGCACAGCAGTCCATTTTCACCAGGCCCAACAACAAGAGCAAGGCTGCTACCAGAGCATCTTATCGTGTCAGTCACGTTCTTGCGAAACACATGAAGTCTTTCAAAGACGGCGAAGTTGTGAAAGAAGCTTTCCTGGAGGCTGCGACGCGCTTTTGGGGGACAGTAAAAATAACAGAAGCATTTCAACAGGTTTTTGATATAATAAAAACTCAAGTTAGATACCGTTATTAATCAGCTGTAAGTTTTAGTTTTTTTGAACTTATTCATTATAATTATTGTACAAAATGGTATAAGAATGCAAACATTAAGATCTGTTCTGTTTAAATTGATTATAGTCTATTATCAATTCAGGTTAAGAAACTAGTGTTGCTTGCATCCTATCTTAAAGGCATTTATTTGTATACTCTACTAAAATGCAACAAAAAAAGGGTTTGATTATATTAATTTTGTCTTTTTTATTGCACTTTGGCAGCAGATTCCTGTGTAGCTTCAGATCTGAGTTGTCTTATTAGTAAGCCTCATTTATACTTTTGTAGCAACACTATTTGTATATAATGGCAAAGAAAGGGTTCAGTGTCTTTTCTTTTTTTCCTGTGTCATATGTGGCAGCACTGTTCAATGTTTCTTGAAAACATTACCCACTGTAGTGACGTGTGAATAAACTCCAACTCTGTATCAACAACACTGTTGTGTGACTTCAGTTAAATACTTGTATGTGTGTAGATTAGAAAGAGGTAAGATAAAGGATCTGCAGTATTTTATGAAGTATTAATTGTACAAAGGTCAGTTTTATTCAAGTAGAAGTGTGTATTTTACCTGTCAGTAATGGCTACGCCTCTCTATTTGGACTGGTAGATCTCGGCAGACTGGCAACTTTAAAAGTAGCTCTCGGTTCAAAAAAGGTTGGGCACCCCTGCTTTAGACCAAATGAAACTGAATTTGTGTCACTTATGCGCGATCAGTTTAATTGGTCCAGCCTTTGGAGCTGCAGGTTTTAACTTAGCGTTTCCTCCTCCTCTCTTCTCTTCTCCCCTCCTCAGTGCATCCGCTCATGGCTGAAGGAGCAGAGCACGTGTCCGACCTGCAGAGATCACGCTCTGATGCCCGACGACTTCCCCGAGCTCTCCGGACGCAGACGCCAAGCTCCATAACGTCTTAACTCTGATTATATCGCACAGTTCTTATTACCAACGTGCTTTTATCTTCTTTCACATGTTTTATTCGCCACTAATATCATTTAAAACTAATAATGCATAGTTGTTGTTGCATCGTTGATGTGTTCAAACTTATAATTTCTTTACATTTAATAAAGGACACGTCTTGTGTTTGAACTGGTCTCTGTCTGTGTCTGTGTTTGCCCTTCAAACCTCAAACTGTCAAATATCCTGAAGAGATTAAAACAAAGAGGTGGGAGAAGTACTCGGATCTTGTACTTGAGTAACAGTGTAGGAATACTCTGTTACAGTAAAAGTCCTGCATTCAAAATGTTCCTCAAGTAAAGGTGCAAAAGTATTATCATCAATATATCCTTGCATGCTGGGAACTGGGAAGTTCCTCTTTCCTTTCATCCAAAATGGCTGGCATACCAACAACAACATTTTATAGAGGGAGGAAGAGAAGGCAAATATTGTTGATTAATTGTTATTTTTAACATGAAAATCATATATGTTATGTGAGGAACTATATAATTAGTTCTCAAAGCAATTAAATAATTCAAGTTTTGAAATAACAGCTCTTTTATAAATGTCCATTCTAGTGGACTTCAGGACCATCTTCATGGACTTAATGACTCAACATTGTTGCAGGAGACGGAACTGAAGCAGGCATTTTCTGTACCAAATAGTTCAGGGAGATTCAGATGTTGAGCTCTCAGATGATGAGATAGATGAGGATTTCACACCTGGGATAGAAGAGGGTCAAGAAGAAGGGGAAAATATGTAGGAGGCTCCATGAGCGCACAGATTCTCCCCAACGCCGTTACGGCGCTCACAACAACAACAACAACAACAACAACGGGGGACTGCATCGGGTCGATGATCGTGTTGCTTTTAATCATACGAAGCCAGATCAAATTAAATAACGACTTCTCCAACCTTATACTTTTCTGCAGAGTGCCGTGGTTCATTGTTAATGTGTTTTAGCGGCATTTACATACCACTGCAGTGCCGCTCTTCCACCGGATTGTATTCTCCCGTTAGCTCCGGGTGAGCTCACACGGCAGCGGACGCTGTAAAGCAGGGGTGCCCACACTTTTTTGGCTGGTGAGCTACTTTTGAAATGACCAGCTCACCGAGGTCTACCAACCCAAAATAATATCCCAAATTGCAAGGGTTGCTGAATAACACGTTTTATTTATACATGGGATAACTACAATAGGGCTGTAACATGTAACCACACCTTGGAGCGCTTCTCTCCGCCATCCCAGCGGTGTGTTGCTGCATGTAGCGGCCGCGTGTGTGTAAACTGCCCCGCCCCCTCGCACACGGGGGAGAGAGATCTCGTCTCGATTGGAAAGATCAAAAATACACCGACCATAGACGCATTTGTTTTGTCTTTTTGCATATTAGAAACGAGTTGGCGACACTAAGACTTCGAGATAATGTTTGTGTAGCAATAATAGCCTACATGACCTTTCTCAACTCGCTACTCGGAGGGAAGTCGCTGTCATATGCCTTGTGAACACTCCGATAATGCCTCACCACGTTACCTTTCTTTGGCAGAGCGACGCTTGCTTTACAAATAAGGCAATACATAACCTTTGAATGTGACATCACAAACAAATATTCTTCCTCCCATTCTGGGTGGAAGTGGTATGTTTTTAGCTTTTTGCTCGGTCCCGCACTCATTTTGTTGTTTGTCTCTTTAACTTAATTTGAGTTTTCCCGGCACTTGACTGATTTTGTATCGCTTTGCATTCTGGGTTAACAGACTGGAAAGCGATTGGTCGTTTTTTCTGTCAATCAAGTAAACTCCTGAATTAAGTGGCAGGGAGGCCAAGGGAGGAGGGATCAAAACCTGTTTTGTCTATTTTAACAGAGCTGGATTTTTTTTTTTATGAATGACTCGCGATCTACCAGCATTACCCCGCGGTCGACGTACTGGGCACCTCTGCTGTAAAGTATTCACTGTATGACTGTCACACAAGCAGGGGATACATATCCCCAATTCCCCATAAGTGAATGTGTTGCAGTATGAATTGACGCTGTTTGGCATCAAAACGCTGCTATTAAAGTTTATCTGGTATAAAATGGGTGATGTTAGCATAGCAACCGAAGCTAAACTGACTACTTGTTGTTGCTATCCTATTGTGGCATAAGCCGTTTTCTACAGGCACATTTTACCGGCGTATTTTTCATTATGATTCTACTTGTGATAGTCGGACTTGACAACCTGTGCAGCCCATGTATTGATTACTACGGTGGACCTGAAGTGCGAGACACTACAGCATTTCAGAAAACGCCACAGCATTTCACATTGGACGGAAAGGGTATTCCTTTAGGGAGAACACTTGTTTGTGATTGGACAGAGCCAGCCAGAGAAGCATTGCTGTGATTGGTTGTTTTTGCTGCCAGTAAACAAATGACGCTTCGTGATTGGACAGCGCAACATGTCCCAACACATCAGCCGTTAGCTGTTAGCACTCAGAGCTCACAGCTCCTCATATCTGTTCAGAAACTGGACAAAAGTTAAACATGTACAAACCACAGACTGTCTGTGTCATGGCGAATACAGTCTCTGATTTATTTATGTCTGTATGACGTGAGTGTGGACGGAGCAGCTACAGGTGATCATGAAAATGTAGCAGAATAATGAAACTCTGAGGTCTTATTACACACATATCAGTACAATGATAAGTCTCTTGAAATGTGTTTCCTTCATTTTATACCTTGTTTTTCATTGGATGTACATGATTTTGACATGTCCCACACACTGCTCTGCTAACTACAGTGTGTGTAATAAGCATAGACTGTATATATAAAGGTAATAAGTGATTAAATGATACTACATTTAAAATTAAGGGGTAACTGCCCCATAAAAAACCCTCTGATGTTTTCAGTGACATCACTACCACCATTTTGTCTTTCCTCAATGGAGGCTGAGACATTGGCTAGTTGCAGAGTAAGTATTTAAACTTATATTTCATAATTGTAATCCTATTATGTGTGTAGTTGGATGTTGTCAAGCTTAACATGTCCACTCTGTCATAGTGAAATATCAATTAATATAAAAACCTTTCAGAAATTCGAAATATATTTGTTAAACAGTACACAGTCACCTTGCTAACTGAATCATGTTGCTAACTGAAGCTCCACCATGTGCTCATTAAATGCTAATTTAAGCAGCCTTCCATGACAGGGTGGACACGGTACAAATAGTTTGCCATAATTTCCTTATTATCCAAATACTTTCTCCATTAACTGAAATATATTGTTGAGAAAGGGAATTTAGCTTTCTGAAAATGTACATTTTATAATCACTATGTAATTACAATGTATTTACTCTTTGAATTGTGTCAATGACAGGGTGGATACATGTTGCTGTTTGCATGTACTTGCAGTTAATTTATAAAAAGTGCGGGAGCTTGACCAACATCCATTTCTAACTTCATAACATATACTTAATAAAATGAATATGAAGTTCAATGGAACATCTCAGCTTTTTTAATGGCAGACGGATGCAGTGGGAACACATACATCAAGTGCCTCAAGTGTCAGATGTATCTCTGCATTTCAAAAAAGGGCTCAGTATTTGTTGCATTGAGTTGTTGTGCTCTAATGTTGTCTAAATGTACTTGTATGTTAATGTTGTTTGTATACTATGCTTCGCATAACTAACACCCAATGTCCTCTACAAAGGACACACAATAAAACAAAAATACACTTATTTTTTTTTTGTGTTAGTCATTATGTTAATACCACCCTAAAGACTTGTGTGATCTAAACAAAAAAGGAAATTTGAAATGTTTTTCTTTGTGGGTCTCAGGGGGGTATACAAAGTCATTCAAACTAGCTGCACCTTTACCAGCTTTGAGAACACTTTAATGATCAATCATTATAAAACATATCATATCTATTATTCTGAAATGGACCAATTTGCACAATGACTACTTTTACTGTCGCTACTTTAAGTATATGATCTCAAAAGTATTTTTGTAATACTTTAAATCTTAATGTTAATTACAGAGAGGGGTGCTGAATGATCTAATTTGAATTATAAATGTAATCAAGCATATGAGGGTTTATTAAATATTAAGGGACGTTTAATAATCAAATCCATATATAAGAATTATATAAATATTATTTAAAGAAATACCTTTTTCCCCTGAATGTTAATGTGGAGGCTGCAGCGTTGGCCCCGCCTAGCAGCTTTCCCGCTCTCCGTCTTCTCTTAGGTCCGCAGTGAATATATAAATACTGCCGGTGAAACTGCTTCTACCCATTCTTTCTGAACGACCCGACCCAACAAGACTCGGAAATGAGTGGTAGAGGAAAAGGAGGAAAGGGACTCGGCAAAGGAGGCGCCAAGCGTCACCGTAAAGTTCTCCGTGATAACATCCAGGGAATCACCAAGCCCGCTATCCGCCGTCTGGCTCGCCGCGGCGGAGTGAAGCGTATCTCCGGTCTGATCTACGAGGAGACCCGCGGGGTGCTGAAGGTCTTCCTGGAGAATGTGATCCGTGATGCCGTCACCTACACCGAGCACGCCAAGAGGAAGACCGTGACCGCCATGGATGTGGTGTATGCCCTCAAGAGGCAGGGCCGCACTCTGTACGGTTTCGGAGGTTAAATACTCACCATCTGACAACAAAAACACAAAGGTCCTTTTAAGGGCCACCCATATCCTCAAATTAGAGAGCTCCATTCCCTCATGATACCGCATTAGTGAGCACTAGAAGTTGGTGCAGGCGAGAGTTTTGTGTCTTCTCTGAAAGTATGTTCAGGATCAAAATGTAAATAAAAGTAAGCACTTCGCTGAACGTTATCCCGCTTATTACATGGCCACATTCTCAACAAAGTAACGTTATGAATCCCAATATTAATTGAAATGGATTTAGAAAATTATTTTATTGATTTAAAAAATAGTTGTATTGATTTAAATTGACATGCATCCGCTAAGAAAAATAGTCCGTTGTTACCGTTTGAACTAACGTAGCAACCGCAGGAACTGCTTCGATAGCGTTTTTGAGGAGCTTTTTGATTACAGATTTGAAAACATCGCTGCTTGCTCTAAAAGTAGCACAATTCATGATGTCAAACCTTGGGAAGTATCTAGATATCCCTGCCCTAATGCCAAAGGAACTGCACACTGAATATGTGTCGCCGTTTGATGTCTATGTCTGGACCGCTGCGTAAAAAGGAGGGTTTCTGCCCGTTACTTCTCCGCTGTTTTCTTGTTCCTCTTGTCTTTTTCTTTTCTTCACTGGGGACTCATCAGCCACTAACCATTACTCCAAATTACTGTGCTCTCTAAATATATTCAAATTCATGTTAAAATCCTCCATGTTGCTATCACACGACAGCGGAAAACTAAAGACAATCAGACAGTTTGCTTGCTTTTCAAACTGTTACATTTGAAAAACAGTTGGAGCGTATCTTGTCTTCAGTTTGAAAAGCCAACATTAGGAACTGCTTGCGTTTTTGAGGAGCTTTTTGATTACAGATTTGAAAACATCGCTCCTTGCTTTAAAAGTAGCACAATTCATTATGTCAAACCTTGGAAAGTATCTAGATATCCCTGCCCTAATGCCAAAGTAACTGGCAACTGAATATGTGTTGCCGTTTGATGTCTATGTCTGGACCGCTGCGTAAAAAAAAGGGTTTCTGCCCCGTTACTTCTGCGCTGTTTTTCATGTCCCAGTTCGAAAAGCAAACTGCATGCAGTTTGCTTTTCGGCCCAACGGTATACAGTTAAATCGACCGGACTTCTTTCTGAAGGTGTGAGCGTCCTTAACAACGGTCAATAAGTCCTTGACAGCGGTCTGTCTGTTCGGTATTAACAACGTGTCACGTGTTCTGAATTGACCAATCAGAATCAAGTATTCAACTAAGCCATGTAATAACGACAAATAACATCCCTTGCAAATTAACATTTGGACAAGGACATGAACTGTATGGAAATACTGCTACGACTGCGTTTTGTGGTCAAAACAATAACTGATATATTTGCAAAAGGGATATAACAATGTGCATACTATGTTTTAAAAAGTGTAGGAATAATATCAAAGCATTACTGGAATCTGCTGACATGTAGAGCTGATTTGACTAAATTGTACACACAGTAAATACAGGTATATCTATATATAATACAAGTTTGCAACTCACATATCATATACATATTCCTATTATCGTATAGACCAGCAGTTCCCAACCTGTGGGCCGCGGCTCCCTAGTGGTCTGCGAAGGCATTGCACATTTTTTATTTTATGTTGTCCAGGCTAAAGACACAAACATGGACATAACAATAACATATAGGACATGACATTCCCACCTCAGACAAAAACAGAAGACATGAAGATATAGTCAGTAGGATCACTTCAACATTTCACAAACAAAAATAGGTTGACAACCAAATGCCACCAAAAACACAACATGGTGAGCATATTTATTGTTCCTTTAATCCCACTCTTCGTTAGCGCTCATTATTTCCCATTTCATGGTGTGTTGAGCCACCCTTTGATTTGTAATCTACTCTTCAAACACCTTAAATTAAGATTACTCCTTGATTGATTTAAAATATGTATTTTAGCCAGAAGAATAGTTGTATTTATTAACTGTGTGCGTCTTGTGTCTTCATCTAAAAGCCCATATAAAATATTTAAGGGCCGCCAAAATAATTTACAAAGCATTATGATTTGTGTGGAAACATTTTCATTATTAAGATTTTTTTTATTTTAACCTCTTTTCCTTTCTCTTTCTTGATCCTCCTTAGCAACGGTCATTACAGTCCTTGTCTGTTATCGTGGATTTACAACGTGTCACATGTTCAGAACTTTGTTTAGCCTCCGTATTGTTTATGGTTGAATGTGTGCCGGAACATTTTTTTATTCTTAAGTGGGCCCTGAGTTGAAAAAGGTTGGGAACCGCTGGTATAGACTATTCTGCACAGTTTCTATCATATTCTCTTTCGATTATTTTCAATTTTATTTTATTCACTTGTACTATTTTATCTGTTTTATTAAGTCAAAAGTCAACGCAGCCGTCAACCAGGACATTTTAGAGCACTTCATGCTTCCTTTTTTTGAAAAGCTGAATGCTGATTTTATTTTCCAGCAGGACTTGGCACTGCCAACATTACTAAGCCCTGGTTGAATGACCATGGACATACTGTGCTTCATTGGTCAGCAAACTCGCCTGACCTAAACGCCATAGAGAATGTATGGGGTATTGTCAAGAGGAAGATAAGAGACACAAGACCCAACGACGCTGACAAGCTGAAGGGCGCTATTGAAACAACCGTGGCTTCCATCACACCTCAGCAGAGTCGAAGGCTGATCGCCTCCATGCCACGCAGTCATTTGTGCAAAAGGAGGCCCAACCAAGTACTGAGAGCAGAAACATGAACATACTTTTTATAAGGCCGACATTTCGGTGTTATTATGACTTATCAATTATGTAATATTATAATTTCCTGAGAAACTGAATGTTGGTTTTTCATTAGCTGTAAGCCGTTATCATCTTGTTAACATGTACCAGTAGATACATGTTCCAGTTGATGGTAAACAAAACACATAAGAACAATATGAGCTGAGATAGTTATTGTTCCACTTAAGAGTTCTTAAAGAAGTTGGTTATTTGATGCTGTTGCATTTCCTCATATAGAACTATATTTGTAATGTTATAATCATAAGAAACCTCATGTTAAAGAGCTAAACAAAATTAAGTACATTGTTCTAAATTAACATTAAAAAAACACAATGTAAAAATGTAATTAAAATAGGGAAATTAAAAAATTGATATTATGTATGCACACATTTCATACATAGTGTGTGTAACATAAGGGAAACAATGTCAAGTTTACATTTACAGATCAGTGCCTCTTAAAAGCCACTCTTGTCCTTTTTATATTTTAATTAGCCCATTAAATCAGCATCAAGTTTTCTGATGAGTGTCAGTGAAACATTACATTACATGTCACTTGTTAGACGCTTTTATCCAAAGCGACTTACATACTCAATACTGTGGGCAATCCCCACAGGAGCAATTTGGGGTGAAGTGTCTCAGGGACACAACGACATGCTGACTGCAGTGGGACTCGAACTTGTTACCCCCTGAATAGAAGTCCAGCACACTACCCACTGAGCCACAGCCTCCCAAACAGTTTAACTAAGCTGTATTTGCCACGCTGTTTGATATAATTAATAGCCTAACTTTGTATAATGAAATGAGTCCTCCTCACCTGGAGACATGTTCACAGCGAGCAACTTTAATGGGAAGCCTGGTTAAACCGCACCCTATGCCCCGGATCATCAGTGTGTTTGCTCCTACCAGAAAACTTCACTTTATTATAATATCATAAACTAAATACAGCTGTTTTTTTACAGGGAGTCCCTGGACACACATGTGGGTCACTTGAAAACAGCTTTTATCAAAGATTTGGTGCATTTGAAATGTTTTCAGTAGAAGAATTAGAGGATAAGCAGCTAAACAGTGCTGGCAACAGCGGGGGAAATGTGACGATTGGAAGCTCCACAAACAAAATTCAGTGAGCATCAGAGCTATACATACTTTCAAAATGAAGCAAATCAAGTCCGCTATCAGTTCCATTAACAGTCATTCTTCAGCACTTTTTCCACAATGACTTTGGAGTCTTTTATCAGTGAAGAGAAAACACAAGTGGCAAAGTTTTCAGACTGCAGAGTGGCGCCATGGGCTTAGTTGAGTCTCCACGGTTCTCATGGTGTGTTTAAGGCCAGCCCCTGCTCTGCTCTCTCCAGCAGTTCAGTCAGACTCGTGTTAGTGTGAGCAGGAACAGAAAACTTGAGCAGAAAATGGCAGAAGTCCCTCCAGCCGCTGCACCGGCCAAAGCCGCCAAGAAGAAGGTTTCCAAGCCGAAGGCAGCTGTCCCCAAAGTCAGCGATCTCATCGTTGAAGCTGTGGCCGCATCCAAGGAGCGAAGCGGCGTGTCTCTGTCCGCCGTCAAGAAGGCTCTGGCTGCCGGAGGCTACGATGTGGAGAAGAACAATTCCCGCGTTAAGACCACCATCAAGAGCCTGGTCGTTAATGGGACACTGGTCCAGATCAAGGGCATCGGAGCGTCCGGATCATTCAAGATAAGCAAGAAGGTTGCCGAGCCTAAGACCAAGAAGCCCGCAGCCAAGAAAGTCGCTCCTAAAGCCAAGAAGCCCGCAGCCAAGAAACCTGCAGCGGCCAAAAAGCCCGCGGCAGGAAAGAAGTCTCCCAAGAAGGCAAAGAAACCCGCAGCAGCCATGAAAGCAGCTCCCAAGAGCCCCAAGAAGGCCACCAAGAGCCCGAAGAAGGTCGCTAAAAGCCCCAAGAAGGTCGTTAAAAAGGCTGCAAAGAGCCCCAAGAAGGTGGTGAAAAAGGCCCCTGCAGTCAAGAAATCCCTCGCAAAGGTCGCCAAACCCAAAGCGAAGAAGGCAGCACCCAAGAAGAAGTGAGCTGTCATCAGACTGATCTGACTAAGATCCACAAAAGGCTCTTTTAAGAGCCACCCATTTTGTCATAATGAGCATATTTCTTGTGTCAATAACTGCAGTCAGAATAATAATGTCATGGTTATTATACTTAAGGGGCAATCCGATTAACAGAAACAGTACTGTTGAATATGTACAAAGTCCAGAAGTGTAGTTAGCGCTATAACCAGCCCATCACACACTACAGCCACCGTTCATCCACAGATTCATGCCATTATCTTCCAAACTGTTTCTTTTGCTTTATTTCTGTTTCCATACTTGAATATTATTATACCAGTGGCCAATCTTCAATTATTTAATTTAAATGTTGTGGATTGCTTTGTTCTGAAAAGGTCATTTATTTTATATGTAGAACATTTTTATAATAATAAAACATAAATAAATACATTAACAGCTGTCAGTCTGCAAAAGCACCCTGCATATATCTCTGATACTTCTTTATTATTTTTTTTAGAAAACTTTATTTTATATTATTTGGGCAGTACATGATATAAAAAATGTACATTAATAATACACTCTTAAAACTACTGGGTTAAAAAATAACCCAATCATAACCCAGCTGCTGAGTCACTATAGGACAGAACACACGCTGGGTTGTCTTAACCAATATTTTCGTTTACTGTCCTATAGTATACATTGGAATGATTTCAAACCTGTTTATCCCAATAATTATAAAGGACTGCCTTGGAAATATGTGTTTACATAAATTGTGATCAAAACGTTTGAGACCCACTGAGATAACTTAGACCAGTGATTCTCAAATGGGGGTTCGCGGACCCCTAGGGGTACGTTGGGGTACTGCAGGGGGTACGTGAGATTTATAAAAAAAGAAAAAAAAATGAATTAAAAAAATACCATGCATGATTACAAAAATAATCTTAGTACAATAAGTTAAATAGAAAACACCATCCATCCATCCATCCATCTTCTTCCGCTTATCCGTGGTCGGGTCGCGGGGGTAGCAGTTCCAGCAGAGAGCCCCAAACTTTATTTTCCCTGGCGACATCAACCAGCTCTGACTGGGGGATCCCAAGGCGCTCCCAGGCCAGCGAAGAGATATAATCCCTCCACCTGGTCCTAGGTCTACCCCTTGGTCTCTTCCCAGCTGGACGTGCCTGGAACACCTCCCTAGGGAGGCGCCCAGGTGGCATCCTAACTAGGTGCCCGAACCACCTCAACTGGCTCCTTTCGACGCGAAGGAGGAGCGGCTCAACTCCGAGTCCCTCCCTGATGACCGAACTTCTCACCTTATCCCTAAGGGAGACACCAGCCACCCTGCGGAGAAAACCCATCTCGGCCGCTTGTATCCGCGATCTCGTTCTTTCGGTCATGACCCATCCTTCATGACCATAGGTGAGGGTAGGAACGAAAATGGCCCGGTAGACAGAGAGCTTTGCCTTCTGGCTCAGCTCCCTTTTCGTTACAACGGTGCGGTAAAGCGAAATAGAAAACACAATTGTATATAAAATATTCCTAGAACCACCAAGGGGGTCCTCATATAAACTTGGTGTATTGTATTTTATAGTTTTGCATAATATATCATTGTGTTCATTGGTTTGTTAAACAGATATTACTTCAGTTGAAAAACTCCTTTGAAAAATCAGTTTCAATTTGTTTTCTTTTTTCATGCATAAAATGAAAATATCCTTAGTTTGTTGTAAAGGAGTTAATAAATCACACACTGAGGGAACATCACTATATTGGAATTATTTGTATAGGCTTTTTTGATCAAACATTTTCGGGGTCGGTCAGGGGGTACTTGGCTGAGAAAATGTTTCAAAGGGGGTACATGACTGAAAAAAGTTTGAGAAGCACTGACTTAGACTAAAGTGAACTATCTAAACACTCGGAGTCCTTTACCTCACTGAGCTGTAGTATCAGCCTCTCAGTCTGACTGGAGAGGACTCTCCCTCCACATTATTGTAGAAACATCTTCTTCCGTTAGAGCAGCTAGCACCAGATGCTAATAACAACAGCGCCGGAACCGGTGCACCCTCCCTCGCTCCCACGCTCACTCGCACTTTGGCTGTGAGCTGCGGGCGCCAGATAAGCCAACATCCCCCATTTTCATAACTTACAGCGCCCATCGTACAGGGCAAATTAAAAGTGTAACCGGGATGAAAAGGGTGTTACATTTACTTAATTATGAATATTGTTACATCAAGGCAGAACATTAGGATAAGCCCCGACGGTCAAAAATGTATGTTTCCCTCCCAGAGCTTCCAGCGTTGCGCCTCCACAGATCTGGCGCCCTAGGCGAACATCTATAACGCCAGCGCTACGGGCCAGCCCTGAGTTCATATGCAACTCGCAAATATATGTCTCTCTCTCCTTTCATCTCTCTTCTCTCTTTTCTCTTCTCCCTTCTCTCTCTTCTCTCTCTCCCCTCTCTCTCTCAATGTTGGTACGCAAATGCGCCTTTTTTCAAATGACCCGCTGCTCTTTTTTTGGCGGAGGTGCGCATGCGCACCTGCGCACCAGTTATGTGCAGCCCTGGTTATACTACTACTACTACTACTCCTACTTTAAAATAAGATCACTTACAAAAAAGTAGTCATTCATGTGCAAGCTGAACAATATTATAGACCTATCTATAACATAAATTACAATGAGACGTGCAGCGGATGTTAATGTCAGACGCCCAAAACAAAGCGAAAGATGCAACACAGCTCTACATGCAAAGGCTTTGAGAGCTTATACAGTAACAGGAATATTTATATGATATGTGAGTTGCGAACCTGTATTATATATAGATATACCTGTATTTACTGTGTGAGTACTTCCTATTGCAACTTTTTTTTAAATGGTAAATGATTTCAAATATGGAGGTGTTATAACATACAAAAACCTAACACCTGATGAAGGTAACGAAGTCTTGAAATGAGTGAAAAGTAAACAGTTATCAGAGAGCATGAGAGACGTGAGGTGGCTGATATCAGTCAACAGACTTGCGGTCAGAGCTGTGGTTTCATGGAGCTGCTATGTGAGAACTAGAACATGTCCCAGGGTTAACTGTGAGGAGGACGAGACTAGCACTTACTCATCACTGTACCCTGTATGCCAAGGCAGGTCTGCCAACACTTACTGTTCGGAGACTCAGTCACTGGTACATGTTCATCTACAAAGCCATGTTGGGTAAACTACCTTCTTATATCTCTGATCTCTCAACAAATTGAAAGTACTTATTGCCGGAGATCTCATGATGTGGTTTTATTAAATGTGCCAAGTGCCAGGACTGTCTTAGGGAAGAAAGCTTTTAGTTGTGCAGCTCCACTAACTTGGAACAGTCTGTAAACATGTTTAAAACTGAGCACTTTGGTTCCCCTGCATCATTTTAAAACTCGGCTGGGTGACATGCTGTTTGATACTCATGGTACCTGTCACTGTAAATAGAGTTTGTAAACTGTACCCTGTAAATTATGTTGTATGTCGTCCTTATTGTTTTTTATTTTACATGTGTAACTAATGTGTCACCCTTGAAAAAGAGATATTTTGATCTCAAGGGGCTTCACCTGGTTAAATAAAGGCTACAAACAAACAAGACTTTACAGCACCTCCTTATGGACTGCTTATATAGCATATATATATGTATAGTATAGAGCGAGTCAACTTCTGTGTTGGAAAAGTTGTAATTATAACGACTGGTCTCTGTCGCCTTTATATAGTGTGAGCTGGGGCGGCAACGACACTGATTGGTCCAATGTTATCACGTGATACAGCAGCGCGCCTAGAAGAAACAACATTTTTTTTTCTCCACAACTTTATTTAAAACTCAATGTACAAGAGTCAAATGATTTAAATCATAAAAATAAACAATGTTTTTTCTTTACATTCAATACAAACTATATAATTAGGATTAAACACTCGATTACTAAATTATGAATAACATCAGTCATCATTTATAAATTATATTCTTTAAATACTGTTTATGGCTTTACTATTTTCTGCTTGACTAAATGATTGTTATAAATATACACATCCATTATCTATTGACTTTATTTGAATAAAAATACATTTGTATTAAAAAGATAATATTTCATTTATGATGTATTAATTGTATGAAATGAATCCCTACAATAACACATTGATATTGGTCCTGCTTTTCTACTGGCCATACTCACATTTATAAGATTTAAAAATGACCATATTGTGTAGCTAGTGATTGGCCAGTATAAAAACAATTAAATTCAAAGTGCTTGTGTATTATAACTATGTAAATGTCTAATGTATAATAATTATAATATATTTTCTATAAAACACTTTAGTATATTGTATGCTATAAAGTGTTTATAAAGTAAAGCAAACTTGTATCAAGGTAGGGTACTTTAGATATGCGATTATTATGTTAGATGTAACTTGTGATAAATGGGTAAGAATATTTGCCATTGTGGTAAATACCATGCGGTATGAGATCATGGAACATGTTCAATAACACATGGGAGCAGTATGTCGTTTCCTTCAATACACCAAATATGTGAAGAACGTTTTCTTTATAGGGTTTTATTTATGCAACATTATAATCAGTGGCGTTTTTATATGTACAAAAGTGGTGGGGCACACAAAACTTAGATGTCTATATATAAGCTTCTGCAGTGAGGTTCATGGCTGGTGAGGCTCTGACTCTTCAGGTTTACAAATATTATATTTTGACCTAAATCAAAATATCATATTATTTTCAAAAGCTTTTTTTGTCTGATGCTTCAATTCATTTTAAACAGACAGTTCAACAAAAGGATACCCAAAAAATGTAATTGTATCATTTAAATATTGAATTGTTCTCTCTTAGTAAGATCCCATTTTCAATCAAATTGCAGTCTTACCTTGACATGAAGATGAAGTCCATTTGCCTATCCTTCTGGACAAAAATCTCTATTACTTTTTTGTAAAAGTCCTCCTTATGTTCTTGTAGTTTCAAAAGTCTATCATAAATCTGATCTAATCAATAGATTTATGATTCGAAAATTATAAAAGTAGGGTAGACATGTGGATATTATCCGGCTGAACAAAACGTGCATTTATCTAACAGGTTTGTTTCCCACAGATCTTATTTGGAGCTATTTTCTAAAATCCTATGGAGAAATATCATTGCTTTTTTGTGGAGGGAAGCCATGCGCAGTTTATTTCCGGGTTTTAGGATGCGTCACTGCAGCTCTCTCTCCTCCTCTTCACACACCACACTTTTGGCGGCACAGGTACTTACAGCCAATCAGCTCTGAATTATGTGAGATGACGTATGGTGGGGATGGCAGCACTATGCCCCTATGGTCATTATTTTTTTGCCACACACATTAAATAGGACAATACTCTGAGCATGCGCAGTGTAGTTTTTACAGTCACCATTGACTTAAACAGGGAGAGGGAGGGGCAGGATCGGGTTTTGTCACACATGGCTCAAAACAGCTCAATAGGCACACACTGTAGACACTAATTAGAAGAACACAGACTAAAACAGCAATGTACAGACGAATCAGATGAATAAACATGATCTTAAAATATATTTTTTAATTTATCTTTTGCATTTTTTTGTAATCATTACTTTTAATACTTTCTGCTGACACTAGGTGGGGCTGTGCCCCACCTGCCCCTAATGACCAGTCGCCACTGATTATAATATTAAAACAGGAGAAGTGCTCTTTTGGTGTATGTGGGTGGCTCTTAAAAGAGCCTTTTGGAGATGAAGTAGATGTTCTGTTTACTTCCTCGATGCTTTCCTGGCTGGTGCCTTCTTCGCTGCTTTGGCAGCTGGTTTAACCACCTTCTTCACAGCTTTCTTGGGGGTTACTGTCTTCTTGGGTGCTGCCTTCTTGGCCGCCACCTTCTTCTTCGGGCTCTTTGTGATCTTCTTCACGGGGGTTTTCTTGGCAGCAGTAGCAGGCTTCTTCACTACCTTCTTGGGTGTTACTGCCTTCTTGGCTGCTGGCTTCTTCGCGGCGGGTTTCTTCGCTGCTGCTGCCGGCGGCTTCTTGGCTTTGACTGCGGGCTTCTTCGCTACCTTCTTGGGCTTCTCGGCGGCCTTTGCTGCCTTGAAGGAGCCGCTGGCTCCGGTTCCCTTGACCTGCACCAGGGCTCCATTCTCCACCAACTTCTTCACGGCGCGTTTCACCTGGTTGGCGTTGTCAATGCCTTTAACGGCCAGCTCTTTCTTCAGGGCGACATAGGAAGTCCCTTTACGCTCCTTGGAGGCGGTGACGGCTTTCAGCACGAGATCAGCGGCGCTGGGGCCCGCCTTCTTCGGCTTGGTGGCTCTCTTCTTCGGGGACTTGGCCGGTGCGGCGGGAGCGGATTCTGCCATGTTGCTTTCAAAGTGGATTCTCTGGACTCGGTGAGACTGAGAGAGAAATCCCAGCAAAGAGCGGAACTTAAACACACCATGAGAACCGTAGAGACTCAATCTGTCTCACAGGAGCAGCACTGTGCCACTTTGTGTTTTCTCTTCACGAACACATGTAATAAAATCACACCTGGAGGAAACAATATAGTGTAAAATTCACCCTAAACGATAGCGAACGAGTTTATCTTCATGCAAAAGTGAAATAAACCTCAATATATTTGTATATTATTACTGGGAAGACTCTGAACCTTCCCAAACTACTACCGTGTGAGTCGCTAATCTGTGACTTTCCTCTCTAAATGTCTTCCGAAATACTTTTAAATACCTTGTAATCTTATTAAAACTAGATATATGTTGAGAGTATATGTTTTTTAATAGATTTAAGGTCAAACACAGTAATAGTTTTTATTGAATCTGTATGAAGCAGAGGTTCATTTGAACTCTGCAAACACACTCAAAAGAGGCTTAGGTCTGTGCTCCTGCTCTGATGGAGAGTCAGTGTGTTTTGTTTGTTTCTGCTTTAGAAATCTCGAAATGTAAGATTATTTACAAGTATTTCTCACACATTCAAGTGAATGCTCATACAATTCATGTTTATTTATACAACTTATTCTTTACTTTAAAAAGACCTTTAACTTTTCTCATGCAGTAAACCTAAGCCTGTTGCATTGTTTTTGAAATATATATTTTGTCTTACATCATTGATTGTTTATCACTTTAATAATCCTCACACTTGTATAATCACAATATTATATTTACTATTTAATATGGTGGCATTTATTACTGTTTGCTTTCATGTTTATCTTGTATTATAATTGGAGCTGGTTCTGAAAAAGTGGTTAATCAAAGCTTTAATCTTTAGATTTCCACCACGATGATACTACAATATTATTATTTAATCACCTAATTTGCTCACAGTTAAAAACTCTGACAAATGTTTAAACACTCTTGCCAATCACATGTATTTATGGGATTCACATAATACTGTAAATGTGCTTTTAGTATTAAGAGCGTTAAGAAATAGTGCAGTGGAAACATATTATAAAATGGCATTTTAAAACACTAATTTAAAAGCAAAGATAATAAAACATGAATAACAGGTACATGAATAAAAGTTACAGTGCAGTGTGAGATATTAATTGTTCAATTGAAAGCAGCGGCACAAATAAAAGTCTTCCGTCTGGATTTAAAAGAAGTAAGAGGACCTGCATGTTCCAGATATTTGGAGCATAATTAAAGATCTTTTTCAATCAGACTTTTTCTATGAACACAAAAGGCATATTTATCTCAAATATTGTTTATAAATGTGTCTAAATCTGTGTCAGTGAGCACTCCTTGCCAATATATTCAATCACCTCACAGGTGGCACATCAACATGCTGTCAGTGTCAGCCATTGAAGAGCTGATCAACTCTATGCAAAGGAGATGTGTTGCACTGCGTGAGGCAAATGGTGGTCACACCAGAAACTCACTGGTTTTCTGACACCCTACATGTAATACATGCAGTGTTTCCCACAGATCTGAAATATACTTGGGGGGTGGTGGTAGAGGGGGGTGGGGGTTGAGGTGACGTGCCTTTGTGACGTGCAACAACATTAACATGAACCTTTCTGTTGGTCACTTGTTAGCAGACCCTTCACGCGATGGCAGAGCGAACAGGTACAGGCAGGGCCCATAGTGATAGCCCTATAGTTTAAATCTACTACCCACAAATAAACATATGGACATGGGATACTATTTAAAAAAAAATTGTAAATGTATTTAGGAACCTGTCCATGTAAGGTTTTTATTTTTACTTTGGAGTTAAATGCATCAATCTGGTGCATTTTGAGGGGGAAATAAAGAGACTAGATCGATGGGAACACCTGTATGAAACAGAACTGTATACATTTCAATAATCATAAAATCATGGCCATAACCAATAACATCCCATTTCCAATATGAAAAGACACTTAAACTTGTTTATTTATTTATTTTTGGTTCATTTATAGTTGTGAGTGTGTCTGTGCTCCTGAATCAGCCTCTCCTGTAGATTAAACTCAAATCAAAACTGATTCATATTTTTTAAGTATATTCTCTATTTGTAGATGTTGTATCATTCAAAATTGAGTTATTTTGCCTCAAATGTGTTAAAACACGAATGATTATTATTTAACTCTTGCCAACATATTTTCTGAAGCTATAAAACAGTGACATGTGTTTGTGTATTAGGAATCCACCTGAATAATATGTATAGGCTTTTTGGGAGGGTTTAGCTATATCTAGTGAAGCATTTTGTGATTAATAGTTGTTTTTCTAACAGTAATTATATCGACAAGGTCCCATGATAAACCGAAAACAAATACAAACTACATGTTTGTTTTGTTTTCAATTAGTCCTTAAATTGGTTGATTTGTGTCAATGCTGAAAATTAAGCTGAACACATTTATAATTCCTTACATTTTGTTTGTATTTTATCAAGGTAATGTTGGGTTTCTACATGTGGCTTCTTGTTTTGTCTTGTCTGCCAAATTCAACTTAATTGATTTCCCTTAAATAAATTAAACTTAACACAAAAAGTAAGGACATTTGTGTTAGGTAGATTATTTCTTTGTTGTACATCTTCTACTTTCTTGTTTATTTATTGTCTTTTAATTGTTAAAAAGGGGTTAATTGTTATTGTAATTGTGTACTTTTTGAGTAATACCCTGTCAAACTCCCCTCCCGAGTACAATAATTCATGTATTTGCTATATTTGATGAGGGATAAAATGATTTTTCGCCATAAGTTCTCAGTGAAAGTGGTACTGCTGGACAGAGTATTACTTGGACTACTACCACAAGTACAATCAAGTACTTTTATCGTGTACTTTTTGAGTAATACTCTGTCAAACTCCCCTCCTGAGTACAATAATGTATTCTGCTATAGACCTGGTACAGGGACAACCACTTGGAGCTTAATGCTCTCAAGACAGTGGAGACTGTTGTGGACTTTAGGAAGAACGCAGCCCCACCCGCCCCCATCACTCTGTGTGACTCCCCAGTCACTGCTGTGAAGTCTTTCCTCTTCCTGGGCACCATCATCGTCCAGGAACTCAAGTGGGAGCAGAACATCAGCTCCCTCATCCAAAAAGCCCAGCAGAGGATGTTCTTCCTGAGGCAGCTGAAGAAATTCAACCTGCCACAGACGATGATGGTGAACTTCTACACCTCCATCATTGAGTCAATCCTCACCTCCTCCATCACCATCTGGTACGCTGCAGCCACAGCCAAGGATAAGGGTTGCAGCGTGTCATCAGCTCAGCAGAGAGGGTGTCTGCCATCCTTCCATGACCTGCCCGCCTCCAGGACCCTGAGGCGGGAAGATAGTGGCCGACCCCTCCCACCCTGGACACAAACTGTTCACCCCCCTCCCCTCTGGCAGGAGGCTGCGCTCCATCAGGACCAAGTGTTCAGAAAGATTAAATCAATGATATAAAAATCTTAAAATCAACATTATTATTAACTTCAACTAAAGTACATTTTAATAGTGTGCACAAATGTGTTAATTGCATGCACCTGATGTTTGATACTGTTTACGTTCAATTTCAGCTATTTTGGGCAAAAATCTTAGATTGACTAAACCATTTTTTATGATTTGCTTTGATTTAGTTTTTTGGAGAAATCATTGAAAAGGTCAAACTTGAAAAAATGTAGTATTTACATTTTAAATGTTTGCACACAACATTATTTACTTTTGAACCGATGTTCACTGTTCTATTTCCTTGATGCCTGGGAAATATATCCAGCCTGTAGTTCAACGTGCACATTTTCTATACAAGTATGTAGAATAACATGAACAAGTTAATTTCCTCTCTCTCCTCTTTTAATAACACAATCAAATCATCTTTAATTTTCCCATGACCTTCACTCCCAAAAATAATGTTGTTATGGTTTGCATGTTATTCTTGTATCAAGTTTGGACAGATATGTTTGGGGAAAAAAGCTCCTTTAAACTTGTTTCGGCAAATTCAGATGATAAATACAACTTTGAATCTTCGGCATAATTACAAGCAGAGAACGGACTAATGTAACATCACAGCAAGCATAACAACAGCCGGTGTTTCTTGTAAGTGTTTCCCCCACAAATGCAAAAATACAGACAAACACACTCGTGAGCTTCCCCCAGACCAGTAATACAAACGAAAATGTGTCTTCAGGTCAAAGTGACTGATTTCGATAGAGCAAGTCACATTTGGTTTAGGCACGAAACATACTACCAGTAGAAATACATTGCTTTCAAAATCGCTCTGTGTCGAATCAATAGATTATATTTCGTGACTATAACACGAAATGCCGTGAGTGCTTCATCCTCTGAACACCACACGATGGCGACTGTAACGCACATAACATAGGTACGCTCCTCTGAAATGATTGTCCTCTGCAATTATTATTATCCCTCAATCGAGTTCGCTATTCAGCTCGCTAACGTTAGCTTCAACAAACGTAACATGCAACGTTAGCCTAATCTAAAATGCTCTTCTACGGCGTACCTTTCATGTGGCTCGTCAGCGCAGACTCTCGCATCGTTATTTGTTGCAAACTTTGCAGGAGGCTACTCGTGGGCTTAACCCTCGTCTTAGCCATGGCTTGTATTTGTCTTCTGCTAGCCAACGCTCGTTGAAACTGCAACCTCCTGGCACACAGTCATCTATCGCTCTCATCAGAATGCCCAGGTCACACGTAACACAAACACTTGCAGGTCGCGCGCATAGCGCGGGAAGGCCGCAGCGGAGCTGTTTTATGTAGAAGCGAAGCAATTATTTTCTTTTAATCTAAAAAGCGAACTATTCAGTCAGACAGCAATTTATTGTAAAAGTAAAGCATTTACATTTTCAAGCACTTTATCTCAATTTCAAGCACCATTCCCAAAATTCAAGCACTTTCCCAACCTTGAAAACACCACCTCAAATTTCAAGCATTTTCAAGGATTTCAAGCACCCGTACGAACCCTGCAAGTTGTTCAGTGGGGTCATATTAGTCTAGAACAATTGAGATATTATCTCCTAAATTAAGTGCATACATATCTAACCCAGGTCCTAGACTAGTGTTGGAGGAGGTGCTCTGTAAGGAAGTCTGAAGGAAGGGGCGGATTATTTTCGGCTGTGTACTTTCAAATTTTAGTGCACTTGAGCTGGTTTCTGAAACTTACCTACCCCACCTTTAAGAAAATGGCATTTAAAATCAGTCATTAAAAAGAAAAGCTAATAAAAGAAACATTAAAAGAAAAAATACATGGATAAAAGTTGGGGCTGCAATCACCCTGGAGTGAGATGAGTCTTTGATACTGGACAGTTTTTGTTTTATTCTCATCTAAAAACAGGGATGTAGCTCATATATGAGACTTCAAAGGTCTTTTATTTTGAAACTGTACATCAGAATGTCCTGATTTTTTCTGAGTGACTAGATGGGGTGTCCTGCTATCACCCTGGAGTGAAATGAGTCTTTGATACTGGACAGTTTTAGTTTTATTCTCATCTTAACACAGAGGGATGATAGCTCATATATGAGACTTCAAAGGTCTTTTATTTTGAAACTGTACATCAGAATGTCCTGATTTTTTCTGAGTGACTAGATGGGGTGTCCTGCTATCACCCTGGAGTGAAATGAGTCTTTGATACTGGACAGTTTTAGTTTTATTCTCATCTTAACACAGAGGGATGATAGCTCATATATGAGACTTCAAAGGTCTTTTATTTTGAAACTGTACATCAGAATGTCCTGATTTTTTCTAAGTGACTAGATAGGATGTCCTGCTATCACCCTGAAGTGAAATGAGTCTTTGATACTGGACAGTTTTTGTTTTATTATCATCTAAACACAGAGGCAGTGTTTCCAGGACTGCCGTAATGCATAGGATATTCGCGCACCGCAATATCACGTGCGGGCTGGCTTGACTAGGTTTTCCCGAGTGGAGGCTGGCTTGACCGCAGTGAAAATGCTGTTTATTACTTTTTAATAGCCTTAATTTTCACTAAATTGATTGATCAACTTTTAATACTTTTTAAGACCCCGCAGACACCCTGTATCACATTGAACATGTGCTCTGTTATTAAATAAACTAAACACTTTCATTTTAAGTTTAGTGTTTTTGACCCTAAGAAACACTGATGCATTAATCAATAACACTAATCCACAGCCCCTCTCTCTGCTCCAGAGGATTACAAATATATATATATATTGAGTTGACATCATTACATGTACATTACTCATGCTTTTGGACACTGCACCCAGAAGTAACAGTTAGCTAAAATAACAGCAAGTCATCGTATATATAATACATTTTAAACTTGAATGTCTCAGTTGTGATTATAAGAAAGGAACATGTGAGCAAACAATGTTAACATTAATAAAGGCTTAGTGTATTAACAAAATGCGGGAACACTTATATTTCAAGTAGTGTGTCGGTTAACCTCGCGGGAATGCTAACGCTTGTTTTTTTTTTCAATATGATGTTAGCATTGTTTAGCTCATTAGCCAACCTACGTAGTTTTATCAAAACCACCTTAACAGTTGTTCGTCTCATATTGCAAGGTTAGGAGCTAGTTAAATTGACCTATTTTGTTGTAAATGTAGTATATCACATACATTTTTTTTAAACACAGCTTTTGTTTAATACCTGTTAATCAACACTACGACAGTTTTGTACACGTCGTAGCGCGAGGCAACCGTTCCCGTACCTCGCGAGGAGGAACCAATACACTGTCTTTAAACCGTATGTTTGGTGTTATTTTAGTATCTAAATATACACACCATACCTTGATTTAACTAAATGTGTGGACGATTAGCAGTGTCGGTCGTCTGGGCAGCTCTTGTTGTTCATATTAGTGTGCGGAAGTTAAAAGTGTTCACGCAGTCCCACGCTTCTGCGCCTCGTCGAGACACTTTCTGTCGTCGTCACGTGATGATTGGGGACGTTGCACTTCTTCTTCTCCTTATGTATTTCCAGTACAGACGTAAATGTCGACCCCCTGTGGCCAGTCACGTACATTACACTATATTTGTTATATTTTCATTTCCACAGAAGTGCTGTCTTTATTTCTTATGTTCATAGGATTGCAGTGATCTTTGAAGGCTCTGATTCGTTCCTGAAGTATAGTTCAGCTGCATTATTATCGGTTAATGAGAGAAAAATGGCAACAAGGGGTCAACATATTCATGGTAAGTTTTGTTTTCATAAATGGCCTAAAATGAAACCTAGTGTACAGTCCATGCATGAATTGAAACTACACTTAAAGGGACAGGGCAAGATCAGATTGTGGTCAGGTACAATGGCTTGGAAAACCCTTTTAAATTTGAGTTGTAGGTACTGAAATGAAACCTATTGCATGAAATGAAACTACACTTATAGGGACTAGCAGGGACGTGCACAGACATCTTGGGGGGTGGGTGCTCAAGTGAGAAAAAGGGCACTTCCCATAATAATTTATTGACGTTTCATAGATGGTGCTCATACATTTAGGGTTTCCCATTAATGTACCGGGCGCTACAGTGGAATGTTCTACTGCAACACTCCCGCTTAAATACACAGTGTACCCGCGACAGTTACAATGAAGGCTCGATAATCAGCTCACGGCATATAGTAAGCAGGGGTAAAGTGCTATTTGTATAAGTGGTGTATAATCTGGTGCACTTTGAGAGCAAAACGGAGAGATCTATGGATACATCTCTCAACACCCATATTCAGAATTGTAAACAGATTTTCTTTTTCTTTATGAATATTTTACAAATCACTCCCCTTTAAACTCTATTATTTGTTTACAGTCATATAATATTTCAAACCTGTTTTTCATTTATTCTCTTGTTCTTTTATAACTATAATGATCATATAAACGTGTGCCTCGGAAATAATTGTTTACATTAATCGTGACCAAAACGTTTGAGACCCACTGAGATAACTTAGACTAAAGTTAACTATCTAAACACTCAGAGAGTCCTTTCTGTACTTCACAGAGCATTGTTGAAAAAGCTCCTTATATCCGTTAGCGTAGCTCGCTAGCACCAGAAGCTAACAACAACGATCTCCGGTACCGGTGCGCTCTCTCTCTCGCGCGCGCGCACGCACACAAAATGGCTCGTTTCACACACACACAGAGCTGAGCTTGAATGAAACACAGAGACCCAGACGTACTTGTACTGTATCATATTATTCATCAGTGAGACTAAACAAATATGGACCCTGAATCTAACTAGAGCTCTCGTCCATAGGAAAGAATGTGTGCCAGAGAACCTACGTCCCTGAACAATAAACTACCTCATGGCGGCTTGTGCTCTGTCATAGACTGGCAACAGCAATGCGCCCAAGCTGCCCTCAAGCAAGAGCAAGATAGCAGCAATACCCAAGAAGGCCATAGAACTATGCCATGGGATAGGAGACAGTAAAGAGAGAAAACGATGAACTGTGTTGAAGGCTGAATACCTAAGCAAATTATTCCCTAACAATATTTATAAATGTTTAAATGTTTTCCAGTTTTTTTTCCTGTATTTATGCGTTTATACATTTCTTACTCATGTCATGTTCTGTCCTCCTATCTGTGTGCTCGTTGTGTGCATACAGGTACACATTAAATCCAAATCACATCACAACAAGACCTTAAGTTGGGTGCTCATTGTTTAAACAACACATTAATGGTCGTCTACAGGTCTATGCATTGGTATTTCATACAGTGGCTCGAGGTTTAACCCCCAGTTGAGGGACATCTTGTGTCTTCTTCTATGCTGGTCACACATACACACACACACACACACACACATACACACACACACACACACACACACACACACACACACACACACACACACACACACCATGTTAAACCTGGAGAAATTGTCCCCACCACTTTCCTAACAACGGCCATGATATGTTGTAATAGTTTTGACTCTACTGTCCGTGCCTGCAGTATAATAAATGCAGCCTATATCCACTAATGAAAACATGCCAGTGAAGTAACCTTTTCATGAATTTGTTTATTTCTATTCATGCAAATAGCCAGAAATGAAACCAACACTACAAGCATGAAACAAAACTACAATACAAAAACTGACTATCAGATCAGAAAGACACCAGTATGTACAATTCCTTAAAAACATATTTTCAATTGAAATTTGATTGTACTTCCAAAAATGTGATTAAAATACTTGTTATTTTTTCCTGCTAAAAATCATTGTTTTACTCTTTTTCTTCTACTTTTATGTTACTTATTGTATTCCTTATATTTCCGTATGAAGAAGAAAGAAAACAGTTGGACTGGCAAACATGGAAAATAGACAAATACAACAAACCACATGTAACGTGTTAATTATTTAACTTTAGAGATGCCAAATTATTCTTCACATCTAACTGTCTGAAATGTATTCAATAAGTCCATTTCCCAACATGTCAAACTTTTCCGATACACAAGATTTTGATTATCAAAACCCAGAGGTGTAAAGTAACTAAGTAGATTTACGTAAGTACTGTAGGCTACTTAAGCAAACATTTTGAGATACTTGTACTTTAGTATTTCCATGTTATGCTACTTTGTGCTTCTACTCCACTGTACTGTAATATACCAAATGCCTACTTAGTTACTTTCTCATTTGTCTTCAGCTCGAAGTCATCACTCTGCCTGAGAAAGCTGAGGAGAACCTTCTCTTGGTACAGGAAGAAGTTTCTGTTCCTCTCGAGGTCCTGAGCGTTTATTATACGCGTCACCAGAGCTTGTTGAATGGCCGGAGACTTACAGGGGTGATGCTGCACATCGTGACTCACATTCCTCCACGGCTCAATAACTAACAGACCCTGAATGTCCTCGTATCCAATCGAATCATTGAGTGTCTCTCTGTTCACTCCAACAGTCACCTTGCTTCTGTTTGTCACCTTAGATCCAAAGTCTCCACCGGGTGTGTTTGCTTTACAACGTCTGCGGTTTCCTGCAGTGATATTGGGTGTGATAGTGTCCTTAAAGTTAACCAGGCTATTATTAGAAATGTGATTACTTGAGCAGCTGATATTTGTATTTTCTGGTCGACTGACTATCCTTGCTCTGGGTTTCCTGGATGCTGGAGTCTCCTGGATGTTTCTGTGCAGATAGGATGTGTATCCTTGCACCAAGTGACTCAACGCCGACTTATAGGAGAAACGCAGCGACTCTGCTGATCCCAAAGGAACAGAGTGAAGACGGACCTGTTGGAACAAGAGGAGAGAAGTTATTCTAGATCAGATCTCTTCAGAAATTATCAGTGTCATTTTCAGTGTCAAAAAGAGACACATATCAACCCGAAGAGACTCAAAACAAAAAGACTCACAATGAACTTCTAAATGGACAAAACAACCAGAAAGAGACACACAGAGAATCACAACAGCAATTGCAGCTATGAATATGGGCAAAACAACCAAAACTTAAAAGGACTTAACAACAACACAAAGTGACACAAAGACATAGACATAAATTCAATTCAAACACTCCAACAAGGGAAAATCATCAAACACACACACAGGACAAAAGCTACAAAAAGACCTAAAATCAACAACAAAGTGGCACAAAATGACAACATAGACACATAAATCAACAACAGAAAGAGGCAAGATAAATATTAAGCGTGTGTGTGTGTGTGTGTGTGTGTGTGTGTGTGTGTGTGTGTGTGTGTGTGTGTGTGTGTGTGTGTGTGTGTGTGTGTGTGTGGTGTGTGTGTGTGTGCGTGTGTGCGTGTGTGCGTGTGTGTGTGTGTGTAAAACATGTTAGGGCCTTTTACCAATCTATTGTTTGATTGGCCTAAGGATGCAGTGTCCCTGTGGAGAGGAGGAAATTAGAGGTGTGGAGGTCTGGCGTGTATTTGCATGTCTGACTCCCAGCATACAAGAGTTTCATCCAGTTATAAGCTTGCAATTAATATTTGTCTTTATGCAAACCTTAAAGCTGCTAGAACAGGTTCCCTCACCCTGAAGTTACAAAGGAACATTATCATTCATGTCTCTCTTTTTTGTTCTGCTGTATCATTCATGAAAAATAATGCAATGATTATCACATACATGTTGCCAACATTTGCAGTGGACATATTTTCTAATTGAGAGCAGAGATTTTAACCGTGGGAGAAGTAAAAGCATTCACTTTTACTAAGACAAAGTATACTTAAAAGACAATTTAACTGCTGTTTTGTTTCTTCTGTACAATGCATTGATGTCCATGTATCAATGTTATAATGTTGAAGTTCTGCCTCTTCCTGTACTTTATATTATTTTATATCTCTTAAGCAGGTGGGAAGTAGTGGAGTACAAATACTTCGTTACTGTACTTAACTACATGTTTCTAGTATCAGTACTTTACTCCACTACTTATTTTTCTGACTACTTTTTACTTTGACTTCTTACATGTTGAACACTAATACCTGTACTTTCTACTTCTTACATGTTGAACTCAAATACCTGTACTTTCTACTTCTTACATGTTGAACACAAATACATGTACTTTCTACTTCTTACATGTTGAACACAAATACCTGTACTTTCTACTTCTTACATGTTGAACACAAATACCTGTACTTTCTACTTCTTACATGTTGAACCCAAATACCTGTACTTTCTACTTCTTACATGTTGAACACAAATACCTGTACTTTCTACTTCTCACATTTCCCAAACAGCTGGTTCCTTTAGTCTGAATGTGTGTTTGGTGGCGTGATCATTATTCTTTAGAGTCATTGCGTGCCTATTGATTTGAACACGATCCGTGTATCCATCATTTCCTGGTCTTCTCTAAAGAAGAGGGACCAATGAAAACGTTGTCATGTTGCCGCTGTTCAACATGGAAACATTCATTAGCTAACAATGACATTATTGTTCTATTAATATAAAGGGAGGTCAGGTACTCTTTAAAACAGCTGCTAGTTATAGGTACTTTTTACTGAAGTACATTTCAAAGCCTCTTTTCTTTGACTTGAAGAAAGAAGTTTAGTCAGTACTTCTACTTTTATCAGAGTATTTTTACTAGTATCTGTACTTCTACTTGAGTAAAGGATGTGTGTACGTTTGCCATCTCTGCTCTTAAGTTTGTATATTTTAAAGCAGACTTATTTGTCCGTCCTGACCTGGTGAATCCTCATGTGTAGATGAACCGCAGCTCCTGTCAGCCACTGCTGCATCGACGCTGAACTCATCCTCTTCTTCTTGGTCATCCTCTAGTAATGGTCGATCAGCTCCAGCTTCAGCCAGTTGTCGTGGTGCTCTGTCGTCTCGGCCATCTTCTCCTGGTCGTTGGCGACGCCAGGGACCAGGTTCAGGAAGCTGTGGATGATCCAGCCAATCCTCGAAGATCTGCTAATGCCTAAAATGTTTTTAACCTGGGACCTTTGAGCTGAAGCCTCTCCGTCTGCTGATCCATGGGCTCTGACCTGGTGGAAAACAAGAACATTTGAGTCTGTGTACCCTTAGTTTGAAATGTTTTCCTTTATTTGACCAGTAAGATAAGATAAGATAAGATAAGATAGTACGTTATTGATCCCAATTTGGGAAATGTTTGTGTTGCAGCAGCATAAAAGACAAGGCATTGTACAATACAAATTAAAAAGACTAGAAATAAACAAAAAAGTAGAAAATATACATGTTGAATTTACAAATGAACAATAACAAAAAGAAAATATAAAGCAAGTTATTATATATACATAAGTATGTGAACAGAAAAGCGAGTGCAATGGGTCGAATCTCATGCCAATCAAACCAATAACTGTGAAGATGTTTCACTAACAACAACATTTGAACCACATGTTAGAGGATACTCTGAACCTTTTTAGCTCTACAGAGTGTTGGGGAATAATTTGCTTAGGTATTCAACCTTTGACACAGTTCATCCTTTTCTCCTTTCACTGTCTTCTTTCCCATGGCATTGGTCTACGGCCCTGGGTATTGCTGCTCTCTCTCTTAAGGAGGGGCAGCTTGGGATCATTGTTGATGCCAGTTTATGAGCACAAGCTGCCATGAGATAGTTTAATGTTCAGGGACATTTAGAGGCTCTTCTTTTCCCTGGCACACATTATTTTCTATGGACGGCAGCTCTAGTTAGATTCAGGGTCCATATTTGTTTAGTCTCACTGATGAGGAATGTTGATTATTACACTCTGAACTAGTTAAAACCTCGAACTGCAGACGAGATCTTCAGAATTGGTTTGACAACCGCTGTGTCACCTCGTGGCAGCAGCACTCTTGTGAATTCCCTAGCCGTAACTTTATAATAAACCATCAGTGTTTGCCATCAAAGTTCCAGCTCTCCCTGTGTCTCTCTGAGTTTCATCTCCATTGGCCAAGACCAAGTCGTTTTTATCTTTTAAAGACCGAGGGTTATTAATGCCTTTGATACCTCGAGACTGGACTATTGCAACGCTCTGTATATGGGTATGGACCAGGCCTCAATTAAACGCCTGCAGCTAGTTCAGAACGCAGCTGCACGTCTTCTGACTGGCCACAAAAAGCGTGACCGCATCACCCCAATTCTGGCCTCACTGCACTGGCTTCCAATTCGGTTCAGAATTTATTTTAAAATCCTTTTATTTGTTTTTAAAGCCCTAAATGGGCTGGCTCCGGCCTATATAGCCGAACTCCTCCATCGCTACACCCCAGCCAGAGCTTTAAGGTCTGCTGACCAGCGGTTGTTGATAGTGCCCAAGACCAGGCTCAAAACAACCCGAGGGCACCGAGCCTTCGCAGCAGCTGGCCCCAGGCTCTGGAACAGTCTGCCCCTCCACATGAGGTCGGCCCACACACTAGGGTTTTTTAAATCATCACTAAAGACATACTTCTTCTCTCTGGCCTTCTAGCCAGAGCAGAGCATGACACCTGACTATTCGCTGTGTTTTTGTTTTTTATATTTCTGTTTATAAACATTTATTTATTGTCTTTTATTGTGATTGTAGTTAAGTGTTTTTATTACATGTACAGCACTTTGACTCGACCAAAAATCGCTTTTAAATGTGCTATATAAATAAAACTTGATTTGATTTGATTGCTTCAGAAGTTCCCATCACACAGAGGACATTATTAAATAATGCCTAACAAACAATAAACCAAAAAAAAAACACTTGTTGGGCAACCTGGTCAAACCCTGCTGCTTCCTAACTCTCCGGTCAAACGGAGGCCAAACTATTGAGTCTGTGTACCTTAGTTTAAAATGTGTTTCCTTTATTTAACCAGTAAACAGAAAAGCCAAGTCAAATCTCATGCCAAACAAATCAAAAACTGTGAAGATATTTCACTAAAAACAACATTTTAACCACATGTTAGAGGATGTTTTGAACCTTTTGAGCTCTACAGAGGACATCATTAAATAATGCCTAACTGTTAAGAAAAATATCACTCGTCACCGGCTTGAGCTTCAATCTCAGGATCCATTTATGATCCTCTCAAGAATGGAAGTAGTCATCACATACAGAGCATCAACTAGTTCCTGAACAGTGTCCTTCACATGCTGATATCCAAGAGAGGGAGTTACACAGTCACAAGATGGAGGAATAGAAAGCAGTATTCAATGTTTACTTCAGATTAGCTCCACGTCAGAAATGATCATGCTTGTCATATGTCTATCTCCATAGAGGCTGAATCATCATGTTAATCACATAGCTATCATATGCCTAAAACAGTCCTGATGCTCTTCTAGGTAATCATACATCCTGTCATGTACAAATCTACAGTTGTGATAACTTTGTTATCATGTTACTCTCATATTGGAAGAGTACATTCAGTATTTTCCCAACACTAACAAACAATAAACCTAACCCACCTGTTGGGCGACCTGGTCAAAAAGCAGGGACAGAGCCAGAGCAACGACCCCGACCCCTCCATAGGAGACTCTGCTGCCTCCTAACTCTCCGCTCAGACGGAGGCCGAACGCCGCCTGCTGCTCGCCACTAAAGCCTCGCTGTAAGGAGGCGTACTGATGCTGAAGGGCTGCGGAGGAATCCAGAGACAGGAAGGAGGTGAGGACAGGATCCAAGGAGACGTCTGGGACGATGCTGGCGTCCCGAGCCACGGAGAACAGCTCCTGGACAGTGGCTGCAGAGGGAAGACATAAAGAACCACCAGTCAGGATCATGGCTATCATCTTGTGTGTGTGTGTGTGTGTGTGTGTGTGTGTGTGTGTGTGTGTGTGTGTGTGTGTGTGTGTGTGTGTGTGTGTGTGTGTGTGTGTGTGTGTGTGTGTGTTGTGTGTGTGTGTGTGTGTGTGTTGTGTGTTGTGTGTTGTGTGTGTGTGTGTGTGTGTGGTGCGTGTGTGAGTGAGTGAGTGAAAGACCAGTGTCTGTTTGCTATATGTGTTTCCAACCCTATATGTGTGTGTGTGTGTGTGTGTGTGTGTGTGTGTGTGTGTGTGTGTGTGTGTGTGTGTGTGTGTGTGTGTGTGTGTGTGTGTGTGTGTGTGTGTGTGTGTGTGTGTGTGTGTGGTGTGTGTGTGTCTGCGTGTTATCTGTGTTTCTGACCCTTTGTTCAGTTCACCGCTCAGTTATTATGCTCCAAATATCTGGAACAAACTCCCAGAAATCTGCCGGTCCGCTGCAACTCTGACTACTTTTAAATCCAGCCTGAATACTTTTCTTTTTGTCGCTGCTTTTAATTGAACTATTCATATCTTAAACTGCACTTTTATTTTAATGTTTATTTTATTATCTTTGCTTTTTAATGACTGTTTTTAAATGCCATTTTATTAATGCCTTTCATTTTTGTAAAGCACTTTGAATTGCCTTGTGTTGAAAGGTGCTATATAAATAAACTTGCCTTGTCTCTGTGTGATTATTCTCCCCAGTCAGAAAAGGCGTTATCAGCACGAAATCTCTCGCAAATGAGACGTCTATTTAAATGGTTTATACAAACAGACAGCTTTAATAAACTTAAAATAACAATACAAAAGTAATTGATTTCCCTCTGATGTATAGTGTAAGTATAAAGTTGCATACAATAGAAAGGCTCAAGTACAATTACCTTGAATTAAGCATTAACACACTTTGATATATGTTCCATCTCTCCTGCTAAAGGTCGAAAGAGCAGGATTTTAAAGCGTGGTTAAGCAGCATTAAACACAGTCTGTCCCATGAAGAATCAAAATGCATAGAGAATGTGAAGAATCTCAGAATTGTGACAGAGTAAAGAAAACTGTTAGAATAAAATATCTCTGCCACAACACGCTTTTATCATGACCAAATGTTTCAGTTGTGTTACTGGTACATACAAGTGATTGCACGGCACTTTTTGTTATCAGACTAGGACCTTTGAACATTAACCCACATGTCAATAAGCACAAAGTCAGCAGACTATTGAGTTTGTTCACTGAGACCCAGAAATGTGTTCCTCTGAATGTCCATAAACTGACTGTATCGTGTGAGAATATGTAAATGTGCAGACTCAACTATCTGTGTTAACTTCAGTTCTTATATAAATGAACAAAGTAGATAACATGTGTAACTAAGTAGATTTACTCAAATACTGAACTTAAGTATAGTTTTTAGATACTTGTAGTTTACTTGAGTATTTCCATTTGATGCTACTTTGTTTCTCTACTCCACACTACCAATACAACTAAATCAGAGTTAAATCTTGTACTTTTACTCCACTACATTGATTTAATACCTTTAGTTACTTTACAGATTTCGATTAATGATGTGAAATATAATCAACCCTTAAATCAAACTTTAGTTACATTTGGAGTAAATTCACAAGCTACCCTATATTATTCTGAAATGGACCAATCTGCACAATGACTACTTTTACTGTCGCTACTTTACGTATATTTTAATGCCACCATTTTGTACTTCTGGTTGAGTAACATGTTGAATGCAGGACTTTGACTTGTAACAGAGTATTCCTACTCTAGTCTGGTACTTCTATTTGTACTGAAGTACAAGATCTGAGTAGGCTACTTCTTCTTCCACCTTTGAAGATGATTCTATCACGATTTAACTCAATCATCGTGATGAATGATGATGAACTCTGCGCATGCGTGAAGCCACTTGTCCAATCCTTGAAAACTAGTCCCACAATGCGGAAGTAAATAGACCTGTGACATCACCATCACCCACACATTAAACAAAACAAAAGCAATACTCTACGTTTAAAACAGTTTGTTCAAGCACAAACTCTGCTGCTGTTTTATCATCTTATATTCAATTAATGTTCCTAGATTGAGTGTAAATCTGTAAAAGCCAGGGTTGAGATAACGTCATTGTCCGCACCTTGTAGCTTTCGCCAGCTCTCAAAACAGAAAGGAGGATCTGCTCGTGCTCCGGATCGATGCAAACATAATAACAGGTTAGTTAAACAGCGACATATGTGCATGAAATGATCAGAATTGAGTCATTAGTGAAACAAAATATATCTCTTAACTTACGTCTCTCCACGTCATTAGCTACGGTAAATCCTGCAGCATTTTTTAGCTAACTGACCTGAAGACTGGCGAAAAATGGTAGGACACAAACACAAATAAAGCTAGAACAAAGCCTTGTGTAGCATTACTGCTGTAACAACTAAGCAATGAATATGTGGTAATTTCCTCATTTGCATTTGATGACTCTTACGTACTCAAGTTCTCAAGCTACTTGTGTTTGAGTATTTCCATTTACACTACTTTACTTTACCCCAGCTTTGGTAGCTTTAAAAACATATTAAAAGCAAATACAATTGACTACACAGCAGCATATAACAGCAACGTTACAGCTGAAACAAATTAAGACAATCGGCAGATGAATCCAGTATAAAAATAATCATAAGATATGTTTTCAAAATGAGCTTCACATCAGCAAAGTAAAATCCTACTTTTTCATTAATGCATGAGTAATAACAATCGAATAGGTAATGTATAATAGTAACAGCCACAAGAAGCAGTTTTGACTTGCATACTTAAATCATCATGCATTTGAGGAGTGCCCCTTTTTAAATACCTTCAAAAATGTAAGTTGCTATGACTAACCACATTGTTTCCTAGCACACATATTCACTTGGAGTTGTGTGTCTAGTTTTCAAACGTGTGAGATATTGGAGTGACTGTTATTTTGTTGTTGTGCATTTATTTAGGTCTTAATGTGTGCATATGTATAAATGTGTCTGTTGATTGTGTATACATAGGATATACATATTTGTATTATACATATTTGTATACATATTTGTATTTTTGTATTCGAGATTGTTGGAAACGGTATTTCGATCTCTCTGTCTGTACACACAAACTGAGAGATTGACAATAAAGTTGACTTTGATAAGTGCATTAAACATATTGTATATAAAGTGTATTTATATAATATAAATACACTTTATATACAATATAAATTATATTGTATATAAAGTGTATAAATTCACTCTGTAGGGTTGAATACTGCAGCACATACAAGTCCACAGATAAATCAGATGAGAATTTTTCCGTTGCAGGTCTCCCGGCATCATGAGTCAGCGGACGGAGCGTCGCGGCGGGATTCACGTCGACCAATCGGACCTGCTGTGCAAAAATGGATGCGGTTACTACGGCAACGCGGCGTGGCAGGCTCTGTGCTCCAAGTGCTGGAGAGAGGAATATCAGAAGGTCCGCCATAAACAGATCCAGGACGACTGGGCGCTGGCAGCGAAGTAAGAGAGGAGTAGTTAAAATTAGAAACACTATGAAGTCAAGGCATAGATACACAAAAACTGCAGTTCATCAACTTGAAGTTATTTCTCAGGTTCTGGATTAGCTTTAGCACAGCGATCAGCAACTGGGCATCACTTACACTAACTAATACAGAAATATACATTAGAATCTTATTCACATTTTGCAATATTTATATATAAGAATAGTAAAATAACATGTATAATTCAGAAAAATATATAACATATAAACACCAACTTATTCATTTCAACCCCCGTTTTTAAATCCCTTATTATTACTTTTTTTTGTACCAGTAGTGAACAGTACATTTACTAAAGTACTTCACTAAGAACATATCTCTTAAGTATTTCTATTTTATTCAACCGACAGCTTTATTTATTTCTCAGATGACTGTTTTTATCCCCTTTCCTTTTCCTGTGAAATCCATAAATCTCCAGATGTGTTGATTTTAAATGTTGGTAATACAGGATGAAATGTTCCCTACTTCCTAAGTCAATTGTGCTGGTATATATTTGTACACATGTGCAGCTTCTTGGTAAAGAATTGAATATAATAATAAATAAAACCCTTAAAAAGCCTCTTGGATCAGCAGGAAGTCACAAAGCTGTTGGTTTCTGAAAAACTCATGAAAGGTTTAGGTCATAAAAATGTTTAGAGATATGTGTTATCACTATGATGATCTTATAGAAAATGTTCTGCATAATGACTACTTTTATTTTTCATGCTTAAGGTACATTTTACTGGTTCATATTTTTACATATGTGCAGATTCTTGGTAAAGGATTGAATAATTCTTTCACCATCCTTACTGAAAACAACACCGTCCCTTCCCTAAGTCTTGTGATGCTTTCCTCCAAAGTTTCCCTCCATTATACGATACGATACGATAGGGATGCATACCGGTATCCGAAAATATGAATTTAATATTCATTTGACATGTTAACTATATCGTAAAGCGCTTCATGGGAGTAATTGCGGGATGATACATTTTCACATCACGATATGTATCGGTTGAGTATCGGTATCGTTCAGTGGTATCGGTATCGTAAAAAAGTCAACGATATGCATCCCTACGATACGATAATACTTTAATGCTCAGATCAAGTCTGAAATTTGACTTGCATCACAGCAGCTCCATGTGTAATATCCACAAGGACAAATATCAATATCAAGACACAATACATGAAAAACAAACATTTAACATAAGAGCACAATCACTGAGAGAAAACATGCTCAAAGAACCTTCAGCGTGTATTTGATTATCCCCTCTTTATCTCTGGCGTTTGCTCTATTAAAACGTCTTCTGCCACAGGTTGCAGCGGGAGGAGGAGGCAGCGTACGCCAGCAGTCATGGATCTCAGACTCAGCCCCCCCCCTCAGTCCTCAAACCCCCAGCCGGGACACGCCTCTCTGGGACCCTTCTCCAAGTTTGAGGAGAAGAAGACCAACGAGAAAACACGAAAAGTGACCACCGTAAAGAAGTTCTTCAGCCCTTCGTCTCGCTCTGCTCCCAAGAAAGGTATGTAACCATTTAGAGCAGGGGTGTCCAAACGTTTTTCACCGAGGGCCACATATAGAAAAATATACGAAGGACTGGGCCGCTCACTAGAGGTTTATTGCCTCATAAGTTAATAATAATAATAATAATAATACATGAGACTTGTATAGCGCTTTTCTAGAAACTCAAAGACGCTTTGACAGGGAATAAAACAAAACAACAAAATACAAAAAGAGATAGGGGGGTGGGGGGTGGGTGGAGCTTGATGAGGACGGGTGTAATGTGTTCACGGATTCGGGTGTGGGTGAGTAGACGGGCGGCGGAGTTCTGGATGTATTATAAGTTTAGTTATAAGTTAGCAAAATCAATCAAATGTAGGTAAATGATGCTTGTGAGTGTTGGCAGCTCATCCCTTAGAACAGAAGCCTCAGATTGATTACAATAAGGAAAAATATGAAGGTTGTATTTCAAGCTTATTACGTAAATAAGTCATTGGGCGTTTTCTTCTTATTTCTTATATGTTAGAAAATGTTTCCAACTTGAATTGACTGAATTTACTTGAAAAGTTGTCTTATTAACACATGAATACTACTGTGTAATATGTTTTTACATTTATATTTAAGAAGTACAATATAAGACAAGCACAAGTTTCATTTGTGGGCCATATTCAATTATCATTTTTGAATTTGCTGAGGGCCGATTCAAAATGGTCCGTGGGCCCCATTTGGCCCCAGGGCTGTAGTTTGGACACCCCTGTTCAAGAGCAACTCCACATTATATTTAATCTCAATACAAGCAAAAAAAAAGTCACAAACATATGGTTTGGGTGCAGTTTCTTTCCAACATCAGCAGCACTTTCTCTAAAAGCGTTTCTTCCTCACCAGAAACCCAAGAGGGAAAGACTCCCAGTCCGTCTCTTAGCCGCCGAGCGAGCTTTGATACCGACCAGGTGTCCAAAGACTTTATGGACTTCTTGAAGAACCTCCAGAAACCCGGCAGAGAAATCCACAAACAGTGCCGAGCCTTCATCGTCACCATGTCCAGCAAGAAAGTCCAGGTTTGACTTTGAGAATAATACTCTTAAAGGGGACATTATGCAAAATCCACTTTTTCATGTCTTTTATACATAAACATGTGTCTCCTCTGTGGAAAGAGATTCTGGAAGTTTCAGGAAATTATTTATTAATATTGTAAAGTGTTCCCATGAGCTCCTAACCTCCTCTCCTCTCAGGACCTGGGCGCTGACGAGCTGTCGGAGTGCGTTCAGGACTTCTACCAGAACTTATCCGACCGTTTGTTGGGTCACTTTAAAGGTTTGTTCAGAGATTTCAGTATTGTTTCCATCAATACTTTTTTTTAATAAATCCGAGTATGTAGCAATCACTAAATGGCAACACCAGAAAGATTTTCCAGTAATATTTGTATTCATGTTAATTGATAACATCCATTGGTAAAAACAGACTATATTGTAGTCACGGAATGTCAGGATTGTTTTGTTTCTAACTTGATTTCACAAGTAAATTATTACATGAAGATTAAAAAATAAAGCAGTCTGTCAATACGTTTAAAATGTGTTATTATATAATCAAAGACTTGTTTAGGTTAAAGACAAAAGTGTATTATTTTTGCAAAGCTCCCTGTAGGGTCACTTTGTTATGGTATGCTTACTTTGTGATGATTGTCACTAGTGTTCTGGTATAATAAGATTATTTGGAACATGTATGAAGGGTCTTAAAGGTCACCTATTATGCAAAATCCACTTTTCCATGTCTCTTCTACATCAACATGTGTCCCCTCTTCTTCATGTCTCTTCTACATCAACATGTGTCCCCTCTTCTTCATGTCTCTTCTACATCAACATGTGTCCCCTCTTCTTCATGTCTCTTCTACATCAACATGTGTCCCCTCTGTGGAAAGAGATTCTGAAAATTTGAGGGAAAAAGATTCTCTCTCTTTTTGTCCTGATCCATTTCTATAAAAACCTGTCTGAAAATGAGCTGATCAGATTTTGGACACTTTATGATGTCATAACAATGTTTTGGCTTGTGTAACCATTAGCCAATCAGCAACCCCCTCCACACACCTTATCACATGAATCTCCTCCTAGAGCACCATTAGGCGTTTTCACACCGGAGTACTTTTACCCGTACTTTTCCCGTGTAGTTCCGTTAGTGCCTGGAATTTTGCGTTCACACCAAAAAGAGAACTTAGTTCAGAGAACTGTTACCCCCATTTTTAGTGCCTGCTAGATAGGTGGTACTTTCCTGGGGAGATAAAAGTACCAATTTCTGATTGGCTGGGCGAATTGCAAACCACGCTCCGTAAAACTCTGAAAAGTTTTGTGAAGCCGCCATTGTATTTGCTCGCATTAGCATTATTAGCCCCGTGCACCAACGGAGAGAGACTAACTTATGGAAACACAAAAAAAACATGGGAGCGGTGGAGATGAGGAGGTGTCAGCGTTCTGCCGATTTACTCGGAAGGCTTCAGTAGAAGCTGCTGGGAGTCCCAGCAGCTTCGACTGAAGCCAGTACCCAACTCCGGGGACTTCCGGCCGGGGACTTCGGGTGGCAGTATACACCGTGAAGTTGTTTGCGGCCTGCCAGTAAACCCAAAGCAGAAGAAGAAGAAGTGACGTCAGCGGCTTCATTTACGTAATCTTCCCTCAGGGAACTTATTCCGGTGTGAACGCGATCTGTACTTAGTTCCATGGGGGCACTAAGTGCTGGGCACTAAATGCTGGGCACTAAGTGCTGCAAAGTACTTGGTGTGAAAGCGGCTATTGTGTTATTTTTCACTAAATCTCTCTCAGAGGGGCGTGGGGAGTGGCTCCTTATTTTCATCTAAAGTAAGAGAATCACAGAGAATCAGCACTTTGGAAACAGGGCTGAAACAGAGGGGATTATGGGATGCTGCAATGATCTGTTTGGTGTTTGGAGCCAAACACTTCAGAGACATGTTTTGTATATATCTGAGACCTGGAATATATTGATGAAAAACAGTATAATTGGGGACCTTTTAAAGGTTTTCAATGGAAGTGAAATTATCTGTGAAGTGGCCAAGATGCATTGCAAGGCAGACGGTATGAAGAGTATTAACAGATTGGCTTTATAATAATCATGAAACTTGTAAATGTTCCCCTCTTTATCGATGCAGCTCTCACTAATGTGGTCTGATGACTCTTTGTCCACCAGGATCCTCAGAGTCTGTGGAGCAGGTGATGGATCAGGTGGAGAAATACATAATGACCCGTCTGTATAAGAGCGTGTTCTGTCCAGAAACCAGTGATGACGAGAAGAAGGACCTGGCCACACAGAACAGGATCAGGTGGGACTCATGTCTTCATGATACAATCCAATCCAAGTTATATAGCACATTTAAAAACAACAGATTTGACCTAAGTGCTGTACATCAATAAATATATAAAAAGCAGCATAAATACATTTAGACAAAACCGAATGTTTTTTTAAAACACGAGACAATAAAACCATACTTATAGCCACAGACTGAAAAACTCTCATACACGGGTAACACTTTAGATTAAGGTACACATATTCACCATCAACTAGTTGTTCATTAACATATTAAAGTCAAACTACTAGCTTATTTGTTATGAACAAGACTTCACTTTAAAATAGGGAACATATTCTGAGTTGGAAATACCACATTTTTTGTTATTTTGACAAAAGTAACACTTTTAGTTTCATGTCTTGTTACATAAGAATGGACCATAATTGTGAGGTGTTACTATGGGAGAATTACTAGTCTTGTGGTACTACTGCCTTATTAAGCCCATATTGAGCATATTAAGACCCAAACTCATGTACAACAACGTCCTTACTTGCAATAAATAAGCACTAATTAGAGGGTTATTGAGGACAAACTCTCAACTAATGGCCTATTAAGTGTAGAATATGGTCATGTAGAATAAGGCATTAATAAGTGTTTAGTAATGACTAATAAAGGGCAAATATACAGTACTGCTAATATGCATGTTAATTAACAACTAGTTGATGGTGAATATCTGTACCTTAATATAAAGTGTTACCAAATATTTATAAAACACGGACTCCTTGTCATTACACATAATAATTTATATTTTATAGCGCCTTTCAAGAGACCCAAGGACGCTTTACAATGGGAAACAAGGTTTGCAGGTTTGAAAAAGAACAGGTTGCTGGGTACTGCATTTTAGCTGAGGCCAAAGGCCTGAGTGAACAGATGGTGTTTGAGTTGTTTTTTGAAAGTGGGCATTCCTGATAGCAGAGGGGAGAGAATTCCAGAGGGTGGGGGCTGCGACACTGAAGGCAATATAATAGGGGTGTTGAAAATAATCGTTTCTACGATGTATTGCGATGCGGACGTGGACGATTCGGTATCGATGCAGTGACGGAAGATAATCGGTTATAGCGTGGTAACGTTGCTTTCTGATTTTCCGGCCGCGGCTTTACTATAACGTTTTTTTTTTTCTGTCACTTTAATATCAAATCGGTCGGTAACGTAGAGATCAGGGAACATACGTGACAGCGGCACAACACCAAACACGGAGCAGTCTGCTTTATCCACCAACACAACACCACCAGTCCAGAACCAACAGCAGAAGGACCCGCTCTGAATCACTCCGTGTCGCTGCGGCTCAGGGATTTATGTTTTTCAAAAATAATCGCGTTACAATCATGTCCGGTTTTTGGTGGATTTAATTAAGTCTTGGATTGCAAAGTATGAATGTCCTCTAGCAATTTTCAGACGATATACGTGTGTAAAGTTTGTGAAGGCAGGAGGAAAAAAGCTTCCACGATCACCGTCTCCTCTGTTCCTCCAAGCCCCGCCCCCTCCCTGAAAATAATGAGTGACAGGCTGATAGTGACCCGATAGAAACTTTATTATTCACTTAATCACTGAGATATAATGAAGCTAATTTAATCTCATACATTCATGGGATTTATGTAACAGTAAGACAGAGAATGTAAGTGTGCACCCACATGCAGTATTTGTTTGTATATGCTATTGTAAATACTCCTGTTGTCTGCTGTGTTCAAGACTCAAGTCCTGTGTGTGATGCCACATTCAGGACATTCAGTGTCCTTTCTTTAACAGAAGGCCGTTGCTAGAAGCTGCAGCTAGACTGCAGAAGCATTATTTTTTTGTTTTTGAGGATGGAACAACTTCACACACAGATATATGGAGGCTAGACCTATACAATTCATTTATTTTGGTTTATAAATTAATGTCAAGACATTTATGTTATTGATTTCTGAAGCACTTTCTAAATAATAAAAAGAGAGTTCATATGTATTTACTGATGTATGCATTGATGAAAAATAAGCCATGTGCAGTAATATAGAAAATTGAGGATGCAACGCATTGGTATGAATCGTGATGCATCGGGATATCGAATTGAATCGAATCGTTGACAGGATAATCGAATCGAATCGTGAGACCAGTGAAGATGCACAGCCCTAGTGTACAATGAATTGGAGAAAAGCTACTCCTTTTTAAGGTGCCATCAAAACATTCAGAATAGACAACATGGAACAACAAAGCATTCATACATAAAAGCAAAAGGAATAAAGCGCAGGAATTCATTCATTAGAGTAAGTATGTATGTGTGTATGATAAATTATATATTGCACATGTATGGGTTATTGCACAGGGGAGGAAGACTAAGCGGTATTAGTGTATTTAAAACAGTTCAATCAGGAGAGACGGTTTTGATGTAAGAATACATATTTATTGCAGAGATACACAAATGAATATAATGGAGTTTTGGCGATTAGGCCCCGTTGTGCAGGAAGTATCATTCGGGAGGGTAGAACCAATCAGATGAAACCCCCCGGGGTCTAGACACTGGTGGTGGTGAATGGATAGTTGGGTCGGTCTGAAGGGGAGGGGCTTAGCTTGACCCTGGATTCAGAGGGACGGGAGGTGAAAAGGGGGGGAGGAGGGTTGCATCGAGTCACCTGAAATGACAGCTGTCAGAGGGGAGAGCAGACTTAAAAGGTTTGGCAGAGCGCTATGATAGGCTCTTGGGAATAGAGCGAAGTGATTGGTTAAGCTGGAGAGTGACGCCCCCGATCACTTATTGAGAGGAGAGAGAGTAGTTACATGGGAATAGTAAATGAAGAGTAAAGACAATCTTCCTGGTTGAACTTACGCTGAGCTTCATTTTATAGATTTTGTATTTCCTGGTCATATGTATATTTGTCTTACTCTCTTATTCTGGTTTATTTCTATTTTGAGATGTTTCTATTTTTGAATTGTTTATTTCTTCTCTTTTAATGTGTTATTATGTGCAATGCAAAAAAGTTCCCAAATTTGGATTAATAAAGTACCTCTTATCTTATCTTATCTTATGAGTTCAGTGCCAGGGGAAGAAACCGTCTTTGAGTCTGTTCATCAGCCATTTTTAGCAGTCTTCTCCTCACGTTTGTTACACGTTCTGTCACAGTGGAAGCTGCTGACTGCATGTCATCCAAAGGGGAAGTAGAAGGCCTGGGAAAATGTATATCATGTGCATACAAATAACCCTTAATGCTTACTGTTTTAATGCTATGTGTTGCAGGGCGTTACACTGGGTCAACATCGAGATGCTGTGCTTGTCCTTCGATGAAGAAATCCCTGAAGTGTCTGAGAACGTGGTCAAAGCAATCACAGGTCAGAGTGTGACTGCATTCAGTCACTCATTGCATGTGTGTTTTATGTCGCAGAATTCATATCTACTTTTTTAATCATCAGAAACACGTGTCATTTTTATGATGGTGGTTTTTCGAGTATTAATCTGGTTTTCATCATCAATATCTGTATTATTACTTATACACCACTGTACATATTGTAACATACACATTTTAACATATTTATTGTATATATGTATCTTTATTTTTCTCTTTTAAATGTTATTCTAAAGCTGAGCAACTTTGAAGAAAACCTAATTTCCCCCGCGGATAAATAAAGCAGTCTGATGATTTTAATTATCTAAAGGTTATTTAAATATTATTTAAAGGTCTGGAAGTCAAGGCAAGATGGCCTCCTCTGACTTTATTACATTGTTCTGTTCAAAAATGTATTTTTTTTAGTGAAAGGATATTTTTCATACATCCAGTCTTGCGCAAGTACAATCAGGGTTTAAGGCTCTTACTTATTTTCTCGAATCGTAAAGTTATGGAGGTGTGTGGTGCAGTGGGTTGTGCGTTGGTGTTCAGATCAGGGGGGGTCACAGGTTCAAACCCCACTGCAGTCAGCATGTCGTTGTGTCCCTGAGACACTTCACCCCAAATTGCTCCTGTGGGGATTGCCCACAGTATTGAGTATGTAAGTCGCTTTGGATAAAAGCGTCTAACAAGTAACTAGAGAAGCCATAAGCCCAAAGTCGACTTGAAATACGACTTTTAACCAAAACACATATAAAATACATACATATTAAGTTTACTACCATAGATAATGAAAAAAAACAGTAAACCTTGACATACGAGCAGCTGGAACCAGTGAAGTGTTGCTTAAAGATGACTACACAAAGACACAATAATAAAAACAGTTAATCTTATGTGTAGCTGTAGAAAACGTTGTCATGTTGCCGTTGTTCAGCATGGAAACATTCATTAGCTAACAATGACATTATTGTTCTATTGATATAAAGGGAGGTCAGGTACTCTTTAAAACAGCTGCTAGTTATGGGTACTTTTTACTGAAGTACATTTCAAAGCCCTCTTTACTTTGACTTGAGTAAAGAAGTTTAGTCAGTACTTTCACAAGAGTATTTTTAAACACGAGTATCTGTACTTCTACTTGAGTAAAGGATGTGTGCACTTTTGCCATCTCTGGTCGCCGATAATATGTCTGTCTCTCAGTCCCCTGACTTTGTATACTTGTTTCTGCAGATGTCATTGAGATGGACTCGAAGAGAGTTCCTCGGGACAAACTGAGCTGCATCACGCGCTGCAGTAAACACATCTTCAGCGCCATCAGGATCACCAAGAAGGAGCCGGCGTCCGCGGACGACTTCCTCCCCGCTCTGATCTACATCGTTCTGAAGGCCAACCCCCCCCGCCTGCAGTCCAACATCCAGTACATCACTCGCTTCTGCAACCCCAGCAGGCTGATGAGCGGAGAGGACGGATACTACTTCACCAACTTGGTCTGTTTATATATCTGTGTTCTGTGGGGGACATTCTTAAAGGTCACCTATTATGCAGAAATTACGTGTTCATGTCTCTTCTAAATCAACATGTGTCCCCTCTTCTTCATGTCTCTTCTCCATCAACATGTGTCCCCTCTTCTTCATGTCTCTTCTAAATCAACATGTGTCCCCTCTTCTTCATGTCTCTTCTACATCAACATGTGTCCCCTCTTCTTCATGTGTCTTCTACATCAACATGTGTCCCCTCTTCTTCATGTCTCTTCTACATCAACATGTGTCCCCTCTTCTTCATGTCTCTTCTACATCAACATGTGTCCCCTCTTCTTCATGTCTCTTCTACATCAACATGTGTCCCCTCTTCTTCATGTCTCTTCTACATCAACATGTGTCCCCTCTTCTTCATGTCTCTTCTACATCAACATGTGTCCCTCTTCTTCATGTCTCTTCTACATCAACATGTGTCCCCTCTTCTTCATGTCTCTTCTACATCAACATGTGTCCCCTCTTCTTCATGTCTCTTCTACATCAACATGTGTCCCCTCTTCTTCATGTCTCTTCTACATCAACATGTGCCCCCTCTTCTTCATGTCTCTTCTACATCAACATGTGCCCCCTCTTCTTCATGTCTCTTCTACATCAACATGTGTCCCCTCTTCTTCATGTCTCTTCTACATCAACATGTGTCCGCTCTTCTTCACGTCTTCTATACATCAGCATGTGTCCCCTCTTCTTCATGTCTCTTCTACATCAACATGTGTCCCCTCTTCTTCATGTCTCTTCTACATCAACATGTGTCCCCTCTTCTTCATGTCTCTTCTACATCACCATGTGTCCCCTCTTCTTCATGTCTCTTCTACATCACCATGTGTCCCCTCTTCTTCATGTCTCTTCTACATCAACATGTGTCCCCTCTGTGTAAAGAGACTCTGAAAGTTTCAGGAACAAAGATTCTCTCTCTTTTTGTCCTGATCCATTTCTATAAAAACCTGTCTAAAAATGAGCTGATCAGATTTTGACCACTTTATGATGTCATAACGATGTTTTGTCTTGTGTAACCATTAGCCAATCACCAACCAAGGTAATCCCCCCCCCCCCCAACTTATCACCTGAATCTCCAACCCAGTCTCATAAAAAAACGTGTAATAACTGCGTTGGTCCACAACGTAGGACGTAGTATTTCTACAAAAACGTCTCTGAAATTGTAGGATCCCTACGTTTTTTTTCACCATTCATTCCAATGGCTGGCGTCTATCACGTGATCTTCACATTTCTCCCTGCAGAAAAAAAAAACATGGCCGAACTTCGTTTTATTCTCGGTGTAAAATGCCTATTTTAAAGTTAATTTGGCCATTGAAATGCGTTTTGATGTCATTTGATGCGAGAAATATGAGTTGTTATTTCAGATTATGTGTGCAGTGGATGTACATGATCTTTAGTTTGCTAGTTATTACGAAGATTACTTCAGGAAATTGTGTCCATACAACGTTTTCATTGTTACCAAGGTGGTTGCTAGGGACGCTGCTATCGATATTATTTCTGTTATGTTGTGTAACTGTTTAATGGTGTTATATGTATTGCTACCCCCTTCCCCGTCAACGTATAGTGTTGGTCCACAGCGCAAACATATTAGTTTAACAAAATCCGCATCTAAAATTGTGGCATAGATACGTTATTTTCCCCTGTGCAATTCTCCATTTACTCAACAATAACACATTATTATCCTTGTGTTTATTTATTTGTTTGATTAATAAACACAAGTTGGAGTCTGTCAGGACCGAGGGTCGGAGCAGCTCATTTGCTTTAGAGAATATTACACCCGGAAGTAAGTATTCTCTCCGCTTCGCTTGACAAACCCTGTGATAGTCCTCAAGCTCTGTGATTGGAGAGTGTGCCGAGCGTTGAACAGCACTTGAAATGGGATGGAACCCCGGCAGACTGTCCAAAACTGGATTTGAACGGGTCCACCGCGTCCCCCCCTCCCCCACCCCGTCCCCAGAACTACACATGCTGGCTATTGTGTTTCGCAACATGTTCTCTATCTATGGCATGTCTCTACTGGGAGTTGTAGTTTTAAAAGTGGTTTTCGTATTTCCCATAATAAGAAGTTGCCAGTATTAAACTGTGTACATCCCTGGAGGTTTAGGGGATAGGAAACACTCACATTTAAAACATATCATTAATAAACTATTAATGGGTGAAAATTGCTTGTCCCCATAATGGGCAGCATTAATATATACCCACATGCCAGCTAAGGTCAGAAGAGCTTTATTTAACAGCTGGTCTTATGTCTGTGACCCCTGTTGTTAATTGATAAGCCTGAAACATGCACTTGTCAAGGTTCAGAGGCACATTTTGCAAATATGGCAGTAGCCATCGATCATCTTAAGATAAGATATACTTTATTGATCCCAAGTTGGAAACATTTGCGTTACATCAGCATGTGTAACAGTTGTAAATATGCAGTGGTGTTTATTTGTAAATCATTTAGTATAATCACACAAATTCTGTGTTTTATATTTAACAATTCTGTGTTCTTTATTTATTGATTGTTCAATACCTGACAAGGCCGGAGATGAAATATCTACATACATCTTATAAGAGTATAATACATTATGTATAATATCAGTTAAAATAAGTGCTTCAACATAGTTAACATTGCTGGAGGTATGCACAAATATTGATAGATATCTTGTAATGCACTATTGAGGAACCTGCGACCCAAGTTTTTCATTCATTGCATAACTACACCATAGTTGTGTATATTATGTCAATAAACCTTAGAAAATCTTGAAATCTTGAAAGGGATGTGCAAAATAGTCATTATATACAGTCTTTAATGAACTATTAGTAGAGAATAACGAGTAATGAATATACTTTATAGGGATCCTATTAATATCTAATAATACAAATAATGAAATTCAATAACATGCTTTAACCCCTAGGTGTCCCTTTATATCAGCTGTGCACCTTTATGGTGTAAATACAGCCTATCTACCAATTGGATCAAATATAAAAGTCAGCCGAATTAGTGTTGATACTGCAAGGAGACGTATTGTGTGAAAAGAAATGTAAGATCTTGTTTAATTGCTGATATATTTATGATCCACGTCACGTTTTCAGTGTTGGCGGCAGTTCCTCATGTTTGTCTAGTCTTCTCATCAGGGCTCTATAAATAGAGAACTACGGCAGATATGTAATAATAATGCAGCCAAACCGTGTATTACAATACCGTTATGTGATGACTTTCAAAGAGAAAAGCAAGCACACTCGGTATAAAGTATTATTTTATTTTAAAAAAATGTTTTCGGTCTGTTTCCGGCATTTGTTAATGACGATGTGCTGTGAGATGTGAGACTGGAATTGCACAGGGGAAAATAACGTATATATGCCACCATTTTAGATGCGGATTTTGTTAAACTAATACGTTTGCGCTGTGGACCAACACTATACATTGACGGGGAAGGGGGTAGCAATAAAGATCACACCATTAAACAGTTACACAACATAACAGAAATAATATCGATAGCAGCGTCCCTAGCAACCACCTTGGTAACAATGAAAACGTTGTATGGACACAATTTCCTGAAGTAATCTTCGTAATAACTAGCAAACTAAAGATCATGTACATCCACTGCACACATAATCTGAAATAACAACTCATATTTCTCGCATCAAATTACATCAAAACGCATTTCAATGGCCAAACTAACTTTAAAATAGGCATTTTACACCGAGAATAAAACGAAGTTCGGTCATGTTTTTTTTTTCTGCAGGGAGAAATTTGAAGATCACGTGACATAGACGCCAGCCATTGGAATGAATGGTGAAAAAAAACGTAGGGCTCCTACAATTTCAGAGACGTTTTTGTAGAAATACTACGTCCTACGTTGTGGACCAACGCAGTTATTACACGTTTTTTTTGTGAGACTGGGTTGGAATCTCCTCCTAGAGCACCATTGTGTTCTTTTTAACCAAATCTCTCTCAGAGGGGCGTGGGGAGGGGCTCCTTATTTTCATCTAAAGTAACTGACAGAGAATCAGCACTTTGGAAACAGGGCTGAAACAGAGGGGATTATGGGATGCTGCAATGTGTTTCAGCCAATCAGAGACATGTTTTGTATATATCTGAGACCTGTGATATATTGATGAAAAACTGTATAATAGGGGACCTTTAAACTAAACCTGCTGTTTCTCCTTTCACTTCCTGTTCCTCAGTGCTGTGCGGCGGCCTTTATCGAGAAGTTGGACGCTCAGTCCCTCAACCTCTCCCCGGAGGAGTTTGAGCGCTACATGTCGGGCCAGGCGTCTCCTCGCTCCTCAGATGGGGTCTGGTCCTCCGCCCCCCCGCCTGACCCCATCAACCCTGTCCTGGCTCAGCTGAACACCAACCTGGAGGCTCTGTCGGGCCTCAGCACGCGGCAGGAGGCTCTGATGGAGGCGGCTCAGAGCCTGCAGGCCGAGCTGCTCTCCTGGCCCCAGAGCGTGCAGCACGAGGTGACCGGCATCCTGAAGAAATACCCTCTGGAGGTCCCGCCTCGACAAATTCCCGCCATCGACAACGACGACGTGGACAACGACAACCTGCCGCCGCCCCTCACGCCCCAGGTGTTCGCTGGGTAGTCTAAGAAGGGAGCGTTGCACATAGAGTGGTGCAGTGACGAGTCCTAAAACCCGGAAGTGAGTTAGCATTTTCACTTCCGGTTCCATCGTCTCAGAGTCAACGGGTTTTTTTAACTAGTTTTGGGAAAATAGCTGGAAATAAGGTCTGTGGTTGACACGAATTTAAGAGACGGATCACGTTTTGTTCTACGACATTAAATCCATCAGCAGTGACCCCACTGGTGATTTCTGAAGAGTTGACGTGTCTGAAAAACGATGGTTGTTACCAAGTGGCTGAATAGGACTACAGAAGTTGTTGAGGACGTTGTACGTCATTACGCCGAACACGTAAACACTCCTCTAAGTTTGTTTGCCCTGTCCTGCTTGAAAGCAAGTACCTGCCTCCTGCAAACTGTTAGAACAAACGCTTCAACTTGAACCATTTAGAATCTGTATTTTTGAATATCGATCTTAAGTTGGCGTGACGTTGAAGTCGTGCGACCCTGCTGTAGTTCCTTTATAGCATAACGTTAGCATTTTGCTTCTGGCGGTTAGATTTATGATTAGAAAATTATAAAAGTAGGGTAGACATGTGGAGATTATCCGGCTGTACAAAACGTGCTTTTATCAAACAGGTTAGTTTTCCACAGACCTTATTTTTTACAATATTCCAAAATCCTATGGAGAAATCCCGTTGCTTTTTTGTCGAGGGAACCAGCAGCTTACTTCCGGGTAAATACGTCATCACTGCACCACTCTATAAAAGGTACTCCTGCTCTTTGAATTTCAAGGTAACATATCATACATACTAATCTCCTGCTGAGCTTCTTCTGCACCTTAAACGCTCCGATCACCAGAATTATAAGTTCTGCAGCAAAATGTGTTCATTTTAATGCAATAACAGCGATCAGTGGGGATAAATAAACACGCTCAAATCTTTATTTCAATGTTGAGATATGTGCCATTGATCAAAACAAGTGGTCGACAGGGTTCTGAGTTTTGAGTGGACGGAGAAGGAGAAAGACCAAAAAGGAGGACATTTTTGTAGCTTAAAAATGTGGTTTAGTGGTTAAATCTAAGTACATTTATTCAAGTACTGTAATTAATTGTTTAGGTACTTGTACTGTTCTTTAGTATTCTCCTGCTTGATACTCCACTACACTCATCATCAGATAAATGTGCATATCGACATAATGAGGACAATACTCAACTTATACATTATATTGTATAAGTATACCGGGTTCCTGCGAATCCTTAAGAAGTCTTAAAAAAAAGGTACGAAACTAATTGATCTCAAAATAAGTCCTTAATTGATATCAAAATGTCTTAATCAAAGTCTTAAAGTTAGACAGGGTATCTCAAACAAGTGGTAATATATATTTAAAGTGAAATGCCTTTTGAATGACGGTCAGGCAGGGAGAAGAAGATCGGTCTTAACATTATTCTGAGGGGCATTAAAAAGTGTTTCTGTCAGCACCGGTTGTGTTTCAGCATCCATTTTGATCAAACCTCTTTTCTCCTAAGCGTGGTTTTTAGACGGGTATTAGAGAGGAACAAGTTATTGTCTGTTAGGGTGCAGAGCTTCTTTTCTGCCTTCAGGGACGCTTTAAAAAGGAAAACATGTGCAATCCTGGGAACAAAATGTAAAAGCATTAAACTGAAAACGTATTGCACAGATGTCTTTAAAGTCCCTTAGCTAACACTGCTGCTCCTTCATCACTAAGTGTCTCTGTTTAACTAATCACAGTATGTAGTGAATGTGCACAGTAAAAACAAAGCTAGTATAAACTTCTGTATTTTAGTGATGTGTTTCTGTTTTAGGCCAGTTGGTTTTCAACTCTTATTTATTTTTATTTCCTTTATTTTATTATTTTTTGCTCTTTTTTTCCCCTTTTATTTTTCTCATTATCTTATTCATTTTTTCTTTTATTTCTTTTTTCTTATAATTTGTTTGTTTTTCTGTTTTCCTTTCTTCCCCACACACATATTTTCTCTCTTATTTTTATCCAATTCATTTTTATTGGAGTTGTAATATCCTAACATGATCACATGTCTTGCTTTATTTAATATGATGTGTAATATAATCTGATGAAATCCAGCTGTAACTCAAGAGGCCCTTCAGTTTATTTGTTTGTTTCATAAATGTTTTAACATTTTGCTGTCAGGACTTACTGTGTTGTCTCACTGTTATAACGAAACAATGTAAAAAGCATGTTACATTACATTACATTTAGCTGACGCTTTTATCCAAAGCGACTTACAATAAGAGCATTCGACCAAGAAGACACAAACTTGAAGAAAACAGAATCATATAAGTACATCAGGCTTCATAGAGTCAAAACATTTCAAGTGCTACTCAACTGGCTTTGGATAAGCTAGTCCTTTATTAGTATATAAGTCCTTTGTTAGTATATAAGTGCTTTGTTAGTAATTATATTTCTCGAAGTGGAGTCGAAAGAGATGAGTTTTCAGTCTGCGCCGGAAGATGTTAAATGAAAGAAACTCTAATGTTTTTTAAACATTGATTTATTTGGTCTTTCTGTGATGATATTTGGTGTAAAAACAGACTGTTGAAACTCCACTGCTCTTATTGTTTTCTTGCTTGAAGATCATTTAATTAATTGACTGTTTAATATTTTAATAACGTAAATTACCATATTTTCTCACTAGGGCACCGTTTGGCATTCTGTGGTTTCATACTAACATGATGTTAGCCAACTAAAATGATTGTGTTTATTCTTATGACTTTATTAGGTCTTTAACATCAAATATTAGATTGATTTTTTAAAGAAAATCATGTATGAACTGTCTACTGGGCCATTTTCGTTCCTACCCTCACCTATGGTCATGAAGGATGGGTCATGACCGAAAGAACGAGATCGCGGATACAAGCGGCCGAGATGGGTTTTCTCCGCAGGGTGGCTGGCGTCTCCCTTAGGGATAAGGTGAGAAGTTCGGTCATCCGGGAGGGACTCGGAGTTGAACTGCTCCTCCTTCGCGTCGAAAGGAGCCAGTTGAGGTAGTTCGGGCACCTAAGGATGCCACCTGGGCGCCTCCCTAGGGAGGTGTTCCAGGCACGTCCAGCTGGGAAGAGACCGAGGGGTAGACCTAGGACCAGGTGGAGGGATTATATCTCTTCACTGGCCTGGGAGCGCCTTGGGATCCCCCAGTCAGAGCTGGTTGATGAGGGGAAAGGAAAGTTTGGGGCTCTCTGCTGGAACTGCTACCCCCGCGACTCGACCACGGATAAGCGGGAGAAGATGGATGGATGGACTTATTTGAAAGACTTTATTTTGGCCAGATAGAATTTACGAGATTTAATAAACTAACTTTGACTTGAACCTGAGTGCTTAAATCTAAGTGTGCATTTGATATTTATAAAACAAAAACATGTCATTTAAGTGTTTGATGACAGATATTGTGCTGGGTTTTTTCGGTTCTAGAAACGGGTATTAAAACAAGCTGTGTGGAACTCTACTGTAAACTGCAAATGAGGAGTAAATGTACTAATGGTGGAGGATGCTTGCTAACTGTTGTAATATTATGTAAATTATATTAAGTTCGCTTTTCATTTGAGTGAAATAAAGAAGACAGTGAAATTGATTTAGCTGACTGCAAAGATCATTAGTATTTGTACTCATACTACACTGTAAACATGTTTTAGTATAGATTTGCTCGTGTCAAACACAGTAGAGATTGTCTTCAATTCATCAAGTTTTTACTCCTTTTTGTGGAAAACATTGTTTTTCAAGAACTTGATAAATAATTGATAGTCATTATTATTATTTTCTGGGGTAGATTATTTCTTTAGCTACATTTGACTAGTTATACTTATTTTACTACGTTTCAATGCAAGACCTTTACCCAAATGAAGCATCTCAGTACTTCATCCACTGCTGATAAACATACGATGCAAAAACCACGACAAAAAGAGTCTCATCAAATGCATATTTTGCAATTTATTGTTTATTTACTTTTGATACTGTTAGGTGACAGGTGGGGGGTTTCTGGAGAATGACAGCCACTAACTTTCTCCATCAGACGCCTCCAATGTGCAAAAGTGACGAGATGCAGTTTTAAAGGGCCATTGTCTGAAGACGCAGCTGCAAACAGCAAGTCATGGCTTCTAAAGGAAAGTATTTAGCAGAACTAACTTAAACATTTATCATGAGAGTAAGTATTTGAGATTGGTTTAAACTAGTGTTTGCATCCATTGAAATGTACGTGTCCCTTATAATATTACAGTTTACACAATACAAGATAAATTAACTGCGGATAATGCTCATACATGCTAATATATATCTAAAAACAAAACAAATAATGAACGTTTTATAATACAGAGAATATACAGAACTAACCTAGAAGATTTAGTATCAAACATCTGTCAAGTATTAACACCGCCACAAATAATTCAAAACAGTTTTATAGTATATACAAAAATACTTAAGCAAATGCCCCTAGGAATATCTTAATAGAAAAAATAAGAGGAATCTCATCAGGAGGACATCACATTATATCTGAATCATGCACTGTCCCAGAGGGTTTTCAGTCCACATGTCTAGATGTTGCTTTTGGGGTTTTAACTGTGAAATCACTGAGAAAAAAGTAGTTGATGATGCAGGGATCACTTGGTCTGCTGTGCTCATTGGTCCTCGTTCTCAACCTCTGCAAGCTCATCCCGGAGGGACACACGATGATCTCATCCAACTTCTCTCACACTTTGGACTCGTTCTCTACGTTGGCAATGTCTCCGTTCCTCTCCGGCTGCAGGATCTTCCCCTGGTACTCCGGGCTCTTCTTGGTCTCCTGCTCTGACATCTGAAGCCCCTGCTGGCTCAGCTTGCTGCCCAGCGACCAGGTGAAGGGGAGGCGGCTGCGAGCGCCAAAGAGCTCTTTGGCGCTGCAGCTGGGCGTGTTGGTCTCGTAGATGTCGTGGAAGCTGTTGTAGTCCACCTCGTAGAAGCCGTCCTCCAGCGTCAGGACTGGCATGAAGCGGTAGCCCCACTTGATCTCACTGCTGACGTAGGAACTCCTCGCCTGGCACGTCATGCCTGCAGTCACAAGGACAAGGTTTTAAAGATTCAACGCTTTATTGTCATATGCACAGAAGCTATAGTGTAGATATGACAATGAAGAACTTAAGTCCCTGGCTCCTCCAACAATGCAACATGAATATATGGGACATAAAACAAATAAAACCAATACAAGGAAAACATTTTTATGAATGGTTGGTTCATCCAAATAGTATAAGAAATGTTTACACCTATATCATAAGTGTTACATTTTCATACACTGCACCGTCAGTTTTCTATTTTAAGCTTGTTTTAATTTCCAATGTTAAGGGTTCTTTACAACATTTCTTTAATTGAATGTGTATGTTATTGGGTTCTTTTTGCACTTAGTCTCAATGTTTTAGGAAATGCACCCATTGAATTGTCTTGTTGAAATGTGCTATAGAAGTAAAGTGGTGAGAAGAGAAGCTTAAATCTAAACTTCTCTGTGATCACCAGCAACGGGATATTGTTATTTAAACCAAACCCTGTCAAAGAATAACCAGATTTAACACATGTGGTTAGGAAAGAAAATGGCTATCTTTTCAGAGGTTTCTCTTGGCAGAGAGAACTACTGTAATGTCAGGTTTTCAAGCCTCTTTCTTAAAAGGTTTGAAAAACGTGAAACAGTTAGAATTGAGCTTCCAGGGGTTTTAGAAAAAAAAATTCTGTCAACTTGATCTGTCTAGGCAGATTAAAGGATTTAGTGAGTATCCCGGTGACACACTATTTTCATGCTGCTTTGCTACGTGAAACAATGAGGGGGTACTATCCCAAATTTAACACAACAGAAAAAAATGCTGGTACCAAAAGTGAATTGAGTCATGTGGTCGAGCACCACATGGCTCGGCTTTGTACAATGCGGCTGAAACACTGCATATGTAATCTACGCATAATAGGCGTGTGGCGCAGTGGGTTGTGCGCAGTGGGTTGGTGTTCGGATCAGGGGGTTCAAACCCCACTGCAGTCAACATGTCGTTGTGTCCCTGAGACACTTCACCCCAAATTGCTCCTGTGGGGATTGTCCACAGTATTAAGTATGTAAGTCACTTTGGATAAAAGCGTCTAACAAGTGACATGTAATGTAATGTAATAATAATAACATCACAAATACGATGTATATCTACATGAAATTATGGGGCCCTTTTGTGGCGGTGACTTGAAGTGCTGGAGAGCTCCACCCTCTCTAAAGTTAAAATGTGATGTACTATGTGTTTGATATATGTGCAGGATGGTTACCGCGTATCATGTATATCGTGTATACCATGGATGATGCTCTACCTCTGTGATGCTCCCTTTGTCCCGTCTTTTCTGTTCTTGTCCTGTCTCTGGTGTAGTTTGCAGTGGTACTCTGATATTTTGATATGTGATACATTTAGCAGGCTGTGTTGGTATGTATGCATGTATGTATGTTTTTCTTTTTCTGAAAAAACAAATACGATGTATACACCATCTGGCGTCTCACCTGTGGCCTCCACCATCCCCTCCAGAATCACCACGATCTCCAGCTCTTCCGTGTGCAGGTTGCTCCGTGAGACGTCCCAGAAGGGGCTGCCCTGGTTGATCTCGTGGCAGATGATGAGCGGAGACACCAGGAAGAGCCGGTCTTCGCCCGTGTTGTAACCCACGTTCATGTCCGTCTGGTTCAAAGGGATGAACTCCCCTTCCTTGGTCTGCTTCGACTTGATGAGCTTGGCTCTGATCGAAGCCTCCACGATGTGCGAGTTCCTGAGATCTCCCACTCTGAACATCAGGCACAGCCGTCCGTCTCTCATGGAGATCACGGCGTTGGTGGAAAACACTAAAGTTTCAGCGCGCTTCTTGGGCTGGGAGATCTTTACAAACATGCAACCCACCATGAAGGCGTTCACGATGGAGCCCAGCACCGACTGGATCAAAAGCAGAAGGATCCCCTCGGGGCATTGGTCCGTGATGACTCTGTACCCGTAACCGATGGTGGTCTCTGTCTCGATGGAGAACAGGAAAGCTGAGACGAACGAATTGAGGTTTTCCACACATGGAATCCACGTTTTGTCAATGTCTGATAAATGGTCTAAATCGCCCCGAACATACGCAATGAACCACCACGCGAACCCGAAGGTGAGCCACGTCACGGTGTACACCAACACGAATATGAACAGGTTGAGCATCCATTTCAGATCTACCAGTGTGGTGAAAAGGTCCGTCAGATAGCGGTACGTCTCACGCACATTGCCGTGATGGACGTTGCACTTCCCGTCTTTCTGGACGTACCGCTGAAGCCTCCTACTGCGGTCCCTCTCTGCTATCTTATTCGGAGGGTCCTCACGGGCCTGCTTCGGCAACTTGTGCGGTTTGAAAGTGGCCGGGCTCTCCACATCCTGCTCCATGGGGTTTCTGGATTGGAGGAATCAAGCCTTTAAGAGCAGAAAGAAGAAACATGGGGTTTAGCAAAGGCAAAGATTAAGAATTGAGTTAATAGTATTATGACTTTAGAATGAAATTAAAGAAGCCCCATTATGCGTTTGCAGATTTTCCCTGTACTGTAGTGTGTTGTATAGGTTTGTGTGCACGTAAATGGTCTGCAAAGGCTAACATCCTTATTCTCCCCCCCCTGCCTGAAACGCCTCCATTGGTCTCCTTTGTTTACTTACATAATGACATCACTATGTTACACTCTCGCTTCTATTAGCGCTCCAACACATTGTACGTGATAGGCTAAGGGGCGGGACATCTCTGAGCGATTGGCCAATCACAACAGAGCTGGCCAGCTAACCAATCAGAGCAGACTGGGCTCTGGTTTCAGACAGAGGGTGAAAAGAGGTGCTGCAACACAGTATGAGAAAAATAAAGACCTTTTTGAAAGTTAAAGCATGGAGACATGTCCCAGTAGAGACACTACATACAGCCTAATATGTCCTCTGTCCTCCATGTCCAATCTGAAGGCAGTTGGAGAACCCTGAATAATACATTTAAATAACAACACAATACAAAAAGATGGTCTCTTCTCCTTTGCACATTGTGCTTGCCTTCATCAGTGTGTGTGTGTGTGTGTGTTTTTTTTCTTCTTGTTTTGTATTTTACCACCTGAACAAATGGCCGCTCTGCTCTCCATTCATGGGAGAATATTATGAGCTGGAGCAGCACTGGTTTCCGTGGTAACGCACTGCTCAGTGTTCACAGAGGAAGGAATGTACCGGATGGATGAGGGCATGCACACGACCGCGGATTGGTTCTGTGTATGAGGGCCGAGGAGAAAAACTGCTTTGTGCATAAAGCTTAAATTAAAATCTGTTCTAAAAAATATATATATAATAGAAATATATTTTCCTCAGACGGCAGACTCTTCCTGCTACTGCGTACTGTGAACCTTCGCACATGCCAGCACGACAATATTACCTCTGCACAGCTCTTTCAATTTCATTTCAGGTATCCTGCATCTTTTTGGGATATTGTTTTGAATAAATAGTCTTTATATATTTGTATTTATTTTCTTTAATCTCGTTCTTGGTTGATGTATGCACCAATGCACCTAAGCAAATTCCTTTAATTAATCTACTGCAATTAACATGATTCCTATTCTAACATTTAGAGACTTGTTTGGATCATGTTTGTTATGAAAACACTGACAATAAACTATTTCACCCAGTAAAATATAAAACAAGTTTTAAGGTGGCAATACGCAATTTTTTCTTTGCCTTCACTTGTCATTTTGTAATATATTTTAATTGCAAAACCGAAGGCTTAATAGGCAGTGGTGTCTGTGGTGTTATGAGATTGATCCAGCCCCTTGACAAAAGTTATAATAATTTAATTATGTTATATTGTACATTTTGTGTATATTTTGTAGTTTTATCTCAGAGAAATGTATCTGCATTTTCTTGTGAATTTGTTTGATTAATATTTCAGATAATATATATTTTTAAATCCTGTTAATATGTGAGTGTATTACTTGTCAACGTACCACATTGGTCTCAAAGAGTATTCATGTATTTCTTTCTAACAAATGTTTCTCTTAAATCTTGCAGAACATCCATCCCTGATCTCTGAGTGTTAGCCGCTCTCCAGGCTGCCATTTATTTCCTACAATGGCCACAATACGCCGTCACAGTCTTATCCTTTAAGTAACCTGCTTTGTAATAGGATTACAGTATGACTTATGATGAATGAGAAGAACACACTGTGCTCATGTACAGCCAAGCTCTGCTGACATTCAATTAATAAAACATTATGGCCATGTCGAAAATAAATTACAAAATCATAGCAAGGATAGCAGTTAGCTGGATTGTTAAAGTCAGTATAGTGAAGTTACTGTTACCAATCGATGGAGGTATTGTTTAAAGGATTGTCTATTTGGAGTTACATGAGCGTCCGTGCTGAAACAGGTGTTTGGCCCGCAGCAGGACGCGGTGCATAAAGGCATGTTGTGTCCAAAGCAGTCTGTCGATATGCACAAGACGAGAAAAATAACCGTTGATTTCAGTCCTGATATTGATTCTGTCTCAGCTGCTGCAGGTAACTGGAGCCAGATGTGGATCCAACATCCAGCCGAGCACAGATGCTATCTTTAGGAACACGGCTCGTACTAAATATTTTCAAATCTCTGTATTTCTTACGTTTTTTAGATCTCAGGTTGTATGGTGGTCAGTGGTTTGAAACTAGCCTCATTTGACAAGATATTGGGAAAAATACTGCACTGTGTGTGCAAAGCGGTCAGTGTGAATATGGAACCCAATTATCCAAAATCACTCAAGACCATCCGCTGAGATTAAAGCATCAGCTCGTTCATATAACACAAACACACTCAATAAAGAGGAAACTATAACAGATTCACCTGCTGAGAAAAATATTTGACATCAAGAGGAGAAGTTTGTGTCTGTTTTACATTAAAAGCCGAGAGTCGGCTGATTCGATAGGTCCCAATGTTATGTCATATAAAACGTACTACAACGTATAAAGTAGTTTAAAATAATCTCCAGAGAAGAGTAATCTAATTTAAGATAAGTGGAATTGGGTTAGCATCTGCTCCAAGTTGTCATTTGTATGATGTTTGCTGTAAAAATAAAATATAGGTTAAACAAAATATCAGGAAAGAGAGAATTCCTGCTTGGCATCAAACCCTGGAGGTTTTTAAAACATGTAACTACAACAAGAGCACATCAGGAATCAGGTATCTCCACTTTAATTATAACAACATCATTGTGTCTGCCATTTAAATGTAGTGACACATTGATCAAACAGGTGTATTACTTTGAAGTAAGTAATGTAGTGGACATTTTATTATATCCTGATATGTTTAAACCAAATGCTTCTCATTTGGTTAGATGTGCTGTTTTCAGTCACTAAGCCTCAGGCAATCAATGAGTCATTAAAAAAGGCTTAATAGCTTTATTGAGTCTTAATTTATCCTCCAATTGTGTGACTTCACAGCACAATAATAATGTGCAATAATTAAACTGTGCAATTCTCTGGTTTGCTCTGGCATTGTTCTGCGTGTTACCGCACATCTCCTTAAATATTCGTATCCATCTTGCAGGGAGTTTTTTGCAGCCCTGATTGGTGTTTATTTTCTTGGTAGAGCAGCGGGCACTACGCCTGAGAGGCAAGTATTCGGATGAAATGCTTACGTAAATGTACCAATACCACAATCTAAGAATACTCAGTTAAAAGTAAACGTTTTTTTTATTTGGAAAATGTACTAAAAGTTCAAATAAATGCCACTTTTGAAAATAAAGTGTGTGCCATGTTTACGTTGCTCTTGAAATTGAATACAAATCAACTTATGACTGATAACTACACAAACCTCTCTATAATTAACCTTCCGAATATATATATATATATATATATATATATATATATATATATATATATATATAGAGATGATAAATCTCAGAAAACAGCCTTTGATTATATGTATTGTAAAAGTATTTTGTAAAAAGTGAACATTGTAACATATGGTAACACCATGAAACTGGTTAGTACATTAAGAAAATTATTTTTTGCAACGTTTTCTGAAATGTGTTTAAATATTCAGTTGAGGTTATGTAGAATTCTAACCTTTTGTAAATGTAGGAGAAATCTAAACACGCACAAAGACAGAAAATAGTGAAATAAAAAACGAAATGTGGATTTTGAATGTTCTACTTCCCTTGTAGTTTGAAAGAAGACAAGTGATGTAAGAAAAATCCTCTAAATTTGACCAGTGCAGGAAAACATAGACCCATGTAGATTAAGCTGATCTTATATACTCATATAATACTTTTTAAAAACATCATAATTAGCTTGTTAGAAAGATAGCTGCACGGTAGCCTGTTGCTAGAGACCACCTGTGTGAGGGCTTTTATCATTATAATAAGCACAATAATAACGGGGGTTTTTCATTATAGAGCCATGCTAAGCTACATGAGTGTGTGTGTGTGTGTGTGTGTGTGTGTGTGTGTGTGTGTGTGTGTGTGCGTGCGTGTGTGTGTGTGTGTGTGTGTGCGTGAGTGTGTGCGTGTGTGTGTGTGTGTGTGTGTATGTGTGTATGTATGTATGTATGTATGTATGTGTGTGTGCGCGTGTGTGTGTGTGGGATCAGGTGCAGTAAGAGCCAGCTATTAGTCTGGAGATGTCCCGTTGTCATGGATACGGAGGTGATCCAGATAATAAGCATAAGGATAAGCGTTGGATTTCTGCGTTTTCTCTCTAAATAAAAGCACCATTACTGCTGGTTAGTGGGGGGGGGGGGGGCGCGGGCCTGCAGGCTCCCCGGAACATTTGATCCTCTTCAACACCTCCAGGTTTCCATTCACTGCCGATTCCTCCTCTTCTTCTTATTCCTCCATAATGTCAACCGGAAGAAGCAGAAACCAGCCTTCTACAATTAATATTCATATCTTCATGCGTGTTTTCCTAATCATTGTTAATTAATCTGTGATTCGGCTCGCGCTGTTATGTAACCCTCCGCCCCCCGCAGCCAGAAACAGATGATCACATTTAACTAGCCTCCACCCGCAAAGCGAGCAGGAAAAGGAGGAAGAGCCTACCTTGATCTGAGTCTCCACCCGGGTCATCTTTACAACTCCTCTCCTCTCATGGAAAATGTTCCTGCTCAGGTTTCCGGGTTCTGATGATCAGCTCTGTGCAAAAAAAACACCGAGTGAAGGAGAGCCACTAGTTCCCTTGTTCCTCCATCCTCAACACGGAGAAGACATCCGTCAGCCTCCACCCCTCAGCTGAGAGAGAGAGAGAGAGAGAGAGAGAGAGAGAGAGAGAGAGAGAGAGAGAGAGAGAGAGAGAGAGAGAGAGAGAGAGAGAGAGAGAGAGAGAGAGAGAGAGAGAGAGGTGTGGTCATATGGGAACACAACGTGCTTATTATAATGCATGTAGGAGTATATATATATATATATATATATATATATATGTAGTATAGCAGCTTAATATATGATATATGAAGCTGCTATAAGAGGAGGAGGGAGGCTGACTGTAGTAGAGCATCAGTTCCAGGCAGAGAGGGAACAAGAGGAGGAGTTTTTATTTATGTTGCATTTAGAAAATAGTGTCGAGAAAAAACTCGAACTTTCAGCAAATGCTATTAGTTTCAACGATGTTAACATTTATTCTCATAATGCTACTACTCTAAATGCTATTTTTATTCTCAACCATAAAAGCTTAACATATATATAATGTTAAAAATATTGACACACACACGCTAATTGCACACACATGGATTATCAGAAAAATTAAGAATCATAAGAATACAAAACTACATTATTTCTAAAGAATATATTACGTTCAGTTTATTATTAGACATCACGACTCTATTCTTAAAATGCTGGAAATGCAAATCCTTTTCTGGTAATGTTCTTTTCTTATAGTGTTTACAGTAATATACTAGGTTATAAACCTAAAAGTAATATTCTTAAAGGACATTATCAGAAATACTGAAATTAAGTATAAAAAAAAAAATGATATTTATAAATAATACCTACAGTATTTAGTTCTGTTAGAACATAATAATAAATCAAAAGAACAGGGGTCTCGTGGTGGAGCTCTCCGTGGTGCTGATCTTCTCCAAACCGCTTCTTTATTTCTGACCGACATTCAAAGATGGACGCCGTTAATCAATCGGTTTCACGGTGAAACAGATCATTAACTTTGTGTAAAATGTTCCAGAAGCTTCTGTAAATAAACGGACACATTGTGAAATCATTTATCAGTTGTTTTTTTACTTTCACCATAAATAAAAAAAGAAAATGACATTTATTTTTTCACTGCAAACAACCTCAAATAATACTGTAGAACTATAGCTTCCTAGAAGCTAACAGAAACAGATCAATAACAATTAAAACAATTGCAACACATACAAGTGTAAACCCAGATTAGTTGTGTTGCATCACTTCTGCATTTATTTGTTTAAATTACAACAAAACAAGCTATTAAATGATGGATGTCGGCGACGATGTCTGAAGGACTCTCACTTGAGGTAAAAAAGTAAATAGTGTATTGGTTACAATCACAAGGTGCTTCATTATCAAGTACAGTAGGAAATAACATTTAACTTAGCTCTGACTCTACTTCAACGCTTCGGTGGGTTTTCTTAACGTGGTGATGTTAACAAAACATGTGGAACGAGAGTTGACATTAAATAGGAATAACTATTGATTATCTCCGTGACAATAATAAATATACATGTTCAAAGAAATGAAAGAATGTGTAAACAACTGCATCACATCTGCATTAGAGTGCAAACACTGCAGCTACCTTTCATTCTCTAACATTTAAATTAAGAGTCAAATGTGAAGACTAATCAAATGGATACCACCCAACCTTCTCACATCTTCAAAAACACGCTCCTCAGGAGGTTGCATAATTAAAATATACTCTGTTTATCCAAAAAAGGAACAGGCTCACAGTTCATCTGCATAACTTAGTCCTGAAAATACAGATCTGACATCAGACTTTCAATATTCAATATTTACCACAAGGTCCTTTTGATCTGGAGAGGTGAATAGATGACATGTTAGTTTAGGGAAAGCCAGGAGAAGTTGGGTGTGGTCACATGTGTTTTTAGACGTGTAACCACACCTTAAAGTGATGGACTGCACATCACTACGCTCAAGTGACAAATTAAAACACTGGAGGTCCGAAGATTTTATATTTTTAAGGGCTGCTACTTTACTTTCATCAAAACGAATGCAGTCTTAATACAACAGTCCTACACTTAACCTTTATGAAGGTTAGCATTTCAATTCTTTCTAGGATTTACAGCAGGATTTTTCATTAGAAAGCATTAGTTTTAACTGCTTAAAGGTAGGGTAGGTAAGAATGGAGAAACCAGCTCGAGTGTTGAAAGTACGCAGCCGAAAACAATCTGCCCCTTCCTTCAGACTTCCTCACAGAGCCCCTCCTCCAACACACACGAACGCGCACATGACCAATGAGGACACGAGATAAGTCTGTGCACAGATGGAAGGCTGACAGGCAGGCAGGCCATCCAGTTACTTTAGCCGGGCCGGCTCAGGTGATTGGTCGTGCTTTTTTACTTGGATTTTCAATAAAATCTTAATATTTTAGGGAAATGTAAGATACTAAGATGTTAAACCATGACTAGAAGAAGTCAAATATCAAGATATCAGCACAACATATTGGCGATATCAAAACTAAATAAGGCTAGTGCAGTCTTGCAATAACTCTTCCATTATGAAGGTTAGTTTTTCAGTTCTTGAGTCATGATTTAATGCAGGACTGCTGTATTAGATCACATTATTACATGGCTTAGTTGAATACTCGATTCTGATTGGTCAAGTGACACGTTGTTAATCCAGAACAGACAGACCGTAAAGGACTTATTGACCGTTGTTAAGGACGCTCACATCTGCACAAACAAGTCCGGTCGATTTAACTGTTTTGCTTTTCGAACTGGGACAAGAAAACAGCGGAGAAGTAACGGGCAGAAACCCTCCTTTTTACGCAGCGGTCCAGACATAGACATCAAACAGCGACACATATTCAGTGTGCAGTTCCTTTGGCATTAGGGCAGGGATATCTAGATACTTCCCAAGGTCTGACATCATGAATTGTGCTACTGTTAAAAGCAAGCAACGATGTTTTCAAATCTGTAATCAAAAAGCTCCTCAAAAAACGCTATCGAAGCAGTTCCTGCCGTCGCAACGTTAGTTCAAACGGACTATTTTTCTTAGCGGATGCATGTCATTTTAAATAAATATACTATTTTTTAAATCAATAAAAAGATTTCAATTAATATTGGGAGTCATATCGTTACTTTGTTGAGAATGTGGCCGTGTGCAGCGACTTGGTCATTATGGGGAAAGGACCCCCTTCATGTCGGGTGTTCTTTTCCCCATAATGACCGCCTCACTATCCCTTACTTAATAATAACTAGGTGTCATAATCAATTACAGCTGAGATTTGTTCTTCACTTCTTTCTTCATAATAAATGAGAATATGTTTTGATTAAGCGCAGAATACTTACATGTTGGTTTTCAAAAGGGTCACATTTTACGGATATCAGCTCAAAATATTGGCGATATCAAAACTAGTCTTGCAATAACTCCTTCTTCATGAAGGTACTTTTTCAGTTCTTGATTGTTGTACAAGACCACATTAATAATAGCTAGGTGTCATAATAAATAAAAACTGAGATTGTTTGTTTTCTTCACTTTGATAAATAATACATTTGAATATTTTTGGGGAATACTTACATGTTGGTTTTAAAAAGGGTCACATTTTAAGATATCAGCACAAAATATTGGCGACTTCAATACAAAAACCAATATCGGCCGAGTCATAGTAAAAATGGAACATCCTCCCTTGTTGCCCTTTGGTCCCACCCGCGCTCTGAGTCCCTGCAGCCTCACCACCACGTGATCTTGAACTCGTAGATGGGCCTCTTGCAGTAGTAGTGGTTGATCAGGTGTTTGTCACAGACGCCGATGCACTGCTGCTCCGCCGTGATGCCGCGCTCCGACAGGTCGCTCACGATGCAGTGCAGCAGGTCGTAAACGTCCGCCACCGCCTCCCAGGGCCCGAAGGAAACGTCCACCTCGCAGTGATGCTCGAACAGCTTGGCCTCGCTGTCCGAGCGCTCGAAACGCAGAGAGTTAAACAGCGGACGCTCGTACGGCGTGATGGGCATCTCCTCTTTGTACACGCAGATCTTCAACTTGGCAAAACGAGCTTTCTTCTGCATGGCCCTCAGTTTGGCGATCTCCACTATGCGCTCCAGATTGTCTGAAACCAAAACAGTTGCATTTATTATTGTTATTTTAAAATGCATAATAGCCTTATTTGTGGGTTTTTTCACGTCCAAGTTCCTTGACAGTGAGTCTCACACAACATGTTACATACTGTTATATACAACGGCGTGTAACATGGTGGCACGCGTGCCTAGGGTTGCCGACCCCTGATTTAGAGTCATTGCGTGCCTATTGATTTGAACACGATCCGTGTATCCATCATTTCCTGGTCTTCTCTAAAGAAGAGGGACCAATGGAAACGTTGTCATGTTGCCGTTGTTCAGCATGGAAACATTCATTAGCTAACAATGACATTATTGTTCTATTAATATAAAGGGAGGCGTGAGAGCACTGCAGGTACCTCTGTAGTAGGGCATCAGGTCCAGGAAGGCTTGGCGAACCCTCTCCCCTGTGAGCGGCTGCGTCTCCTCCAGGCTGTCGAGCAGCGGGCCGAGGGCGTAGTACTGCGCCTCCCTGTGCACCGCCCGCACCCTCTCTCTGTGGGGCAGCTCCCCCTCCCGCAGGAAGTTCAAGATGTCCCTATGAATAGAAACAAGCATCACTACAACAAATCCACACAGACAAATGTATTCCTTATTTAGAGTTGTTTTGAATCTATTTTCAGACAAACTTCCCCCTTAATAGCTATATATCGAAGAGGCCCTATTGTGCTTTGTGGGGTTTTCCCTTTCCTGTAGTGTGTTGGTGTGCATGTAAATGGTCAGCAAAGGTTAACATGCTTGTGTTCCCTCCAGAGTGGGTTTCTCTCCCACACACTGCAAACATAATTGACAGAGTAAAAGCAAGGCTTATAGGCAACCAATCTAAAAGCCTCTGATGTCTATAGCTTTTAAAGTGTGCAATCAATAATACTTTTATAATGATCAGTTTCAGCAAAGAAAAACATTCTGGGTGTGACCCTAGATAACAACCTGTCCTTCACTGCAAACATCGCTGCTACAACCCGCTGCTGCAGATACACGCTTTACAACATCAGGAAGATACGTCCCCAGCTGACTCAGAAAGCCACGCAGGTTCTGGTCCAGGCTCTCGTCATCTCACGCCTAGACTACTGCAACTCCCTCCTGGCTGGTCTACCTGCATGTGAATGCAGGGTTGGGTCCAAGAATGCAGGGTTGTTGGTTGTTCCTAGAGTCTCTAAAAGTACAATGGGAGCCAGAGCCTTTTCTTATCAAGCTCCACATTTGTGGAATCAGCTTCCAGTTTGTGTTTGGGCGGCAGACACCCTATCCGTTTTTAAGAGTGCGCTTAAGACCTTCCTTTTTGATAAAGCTTATAGTTAGGGCTGATTAGATTCAGCCCCTAGTTTTGCTGATATAGGCTTAGTTTGTCGGGGGACATCTTACTTCTTCCTTCTCTCTGTCTATACCTGTGTACTCTCATGTTCCGATTAACCCAGCTTCCCCAAATGTATTTCTTTTTGGTGTCTATATACGCCGGGATCCGGAGTCATGGATGATCCTGCGCTCCTCTGTCCTGGATCTTGAGTCGTGGCTGTGGTCCTGGATCATAGGTCCTGGATGGATATCCTCGTGGATTCATCTTCCTATTATACACACATGCATTTCCAAACATTTGGACTACCTATGTTGCAAATGTATTATCTTTTCAATTTACACACGGCATCTATTGCACGTCTGTCCGTCCTGGGAGAGGGATCCCTCCTCTGTTGCTCTCCCTGAGGTTTCTCCCATGTTTCCCTTTAAACTGTGGGTTTTCTTCGGAAGTTTTTCCTTGTACGATGTGAGGGTCTAAGGACAGAGGGTGTCGTATTGTCATACTGATATTTTGTACAAACTGTAAAGTCCACTGAGACAAATGTAACATTTGTGATATTGGGCTATATAAATAAACATTGATTGATTGATTGATGTGCCCTCCGACCTCTGCAGCTCATCCAGAATGCAGCGGCTCGTCTGGTCTTCAACCTTCCTACATTCTCCCACACCACTCCGCTCCTCCGCTCCCTTCACTGGCTTCCGGTAACTGCAAGAATCCACTTCAAGACACTGGTACTTGCGTACCATGCTGCGAATGGATCTGGCCCTTCCTACATCCAGGACATGGTTAAACCGTACACCCCAGCGCGTGCACTACGCTCTGCATCAGCCAAACGACTCGCTGCACCCTCACTGCGAGGGGGACCCAAGTTCCCATCAGCAAAAACACGTCTGTTTGCTATCCTGGCTCCAAGATAGTGGAATGAGCTCCCCATTGACATCAGGACAGCAGAAAGCTTACACACCTTCCGGCGCAGACTGAAAACTCATCTCTTTCGACTCCACTTCGAGCGATAGAACTTTTAACAAAGCACTTATATACTAATAAAGGACTGGCTTATCTAAAGCCAGTTGAGTAGCACTTGAAATGTTTGGCTCTATGAAACCTGATGTACTTTTATGATTCTGTTTTCTTCAAGGTTGTATCTTCTTGGTCGAACGCACTTATTGTAAGTCGCTTTAGATAAAAGTGTCAGCTAAATTTAATGTAATGTAATTTTGAAAGCCACATTCAGTAAAGAATGAGAGTATTGTATTGTATCATCACTGCTCAGTATATTGAGGGTTTCTGACAGCTGGACTCAAAGCCCTGGTATGATTCAACGTACTTGACCAATAAATGAATGTTGATTTTCTGCTTCGCTGCAGCAGAATCTGGAGGGCTTTTGAACATAGAGAAGAAAATGAATGCGGAAAAATACTGAGAAGTCCTGCAGGAGAAAAAGCTGCTGCAGTGTACAACACAACAGCAAGATGTGTTCCCCAGACAAAGACAAAAGCCTGAAAACACAGAGCAGGCTGTAAAGACGTTTTTATTTCGTTACACATCCTCCCAGCTCCTTGCTTTTCCATCTCTCACCCACACCCCCTCACATTCACACAGAACTGACCTCAGCCCAACCCACTCTTACAGAAGTCATACATCTTGACTCAGATTGTGATCACATTCATATTTTAAAAGACTTTCTTTCGCCTCTTAGCGACGCTAGCAGCCCACTTTGGTCCGGACTTAAATATCTTATGAAACGTTGTACATCCGGTACTCTTCCCCAGACGATGACTTCTCCTTCAAACCCCAGCTTGAGATTGACGTTTGAGTGAAATGTCTCGACAGCTATGGGATGGATTTCATTCACACATCTCAGAAACTATTTTAATCATTTAATTATAGATTTTACTCTAAATGATTATTTCATTTTTACATTTATTTCCAAATATAATTTGTTCAGCTCTGTTTGGATTTACACTCACATTATAACATTCACTTTTTAGAACGTGTATATTTTGAATTTCTCCTCACTGTTAACATGTTTACGTTTCTGGCATTTTGTGCTTTTGCACCTTATTATTATTCCTAATGTCTACACTTTATGTTTTTGTTCTTCATATATTTAAACTATTTCCAAATCTGTCCTCTGGTTATTAAAGTTGTATCTCTTGTTATCTCTTTCCCATCAGCCTCGGCTGTACTTTGTATTGAATGCTTTTGTTAGAATGATTATAAACTAATCTAATTATACCTTATAAGCTCGATAGCATGCTGATATTAGCATTTTAAAGCCTCATAGAGCTGCTAGCATACACTCTTATTGTGTCTGTTTGGAATGTAATTCTACTCGATTACAGTTGATTCACAATTGAATGTCATTATATGATTAACTGTGACTTTACTTTCATTTGTCTGTATATACAGCGTCGAACAGAGAGGAGGAGAAGGTGTGTCAGACCGAACAAAAACACAAAACAGGTACGAACATGCAGTGCAATAGCCAACAACAGAAGGAGATTTATAAATACGAATGAGAGGAAACTAATACGTTGCAGGGTAACGACCCCCTGGGGATGTTTACTGAAGTGTTGGTTTTTTAGCACAGATAAAAGAGATCGAATCTGGAGGCGAAACAAACGTTTTAGAAATCGTTGTGAAGTTTTCTTGATATCAGTAACAGAGGACAAACACAAAGGTCAATCGCTGCAACCTTTTGTCAGTTTCCTCTCCACTTTGTTAAAGGTCACTTTAACACAAAGACACACAGGCCCTTTTTCACTGGTATCGACTTCTAGATATCAACGAATAAGCAGGAAAATAAATATGTAAATCAGTTCAAACTCAGGGAAACCTGTCAGAAAATATAATGAGCTGTCATCAGCAGCTTTAAAACGTCTTACAGATTGCAGAGCGTTAACTTTTTTTCAAACGTTTCACTCTCACACTTCGCCTGCTCTCCCAAGCGTTTCTGACTTATTCATGAGCAAAATGCAACCCTTCTATAGATCTGTTAACAGTAACCATATCAAATCAGTTCGATAATATGAATGTTGTCTTCTTCTTTGCACTACTGCTCAAAAGTTTGGAATCAGCTGTTGTAATGTACAAAACAACTATTAGGCCGCAAGGTGAACCTCGAAAAGTCCTTTAGAAAAGAAATCCCGCTCCACAGAAGTGGAACTACATAATCTTTAGTTCATAAAAAACAACGAGTCATGCTTATCCACCAAAGAAAAGTTCGTCGCTAAAATTCCTGTCAATTCTTCTAGGCACGTAATTATTGGCTGAACTAGTCCCTTCAAAGCGTAATAATATCTTGGTCAAAAGTAGTGCCACGGTTTGTCACGTGATCGTGCTACACCAATTGGGTAGCTGCATATTGTCAACAGAAGTGAAAGATGGCCGCCTCCATGGTTACGCTAAACCAGACCAAATGGATTCTAAACAGTGCTGTATGCTTGTTTTATGTCATGTTTTGTCATATGTCTTAATACATCACTAAGTCCGAGGTATTTGCGTTATATACGCGGTATTTGTGAGAGGTTTTACTATCTGGGAACAGAGTTGACCATCGAATCAACATTGGCTAGCAGCGTTTATCAGCCAACTCCAGCTACAACAACATTCCTGGACTACCATGTTCGCATCGCTAGGTTCATTGGCTGAGCTCGTGGATTATTCCATTAGACTGAGACTTTTTGTCTGTCTGTTGTCTATGGTTACCTGTACCCGTTAAATGCACTCTTACAATAAACATGACTTGATTTCATACATAGCTGCGTCCAGAAGGTTAACTTGTTACGTTAAGTAATTTAGATCAATACAATGCAGTACTTATACCAATGACCATTGATTCATTTATTTAATCATTCATCATATAATAATTTGATGAATGCATTATTATTATTATAGATTATATTATAGATCTATAATAGATATTATTATAGACTATCTAGATTATTATATATATATAAGATTATTATTATAGATATATATAGATTATTATATAGATATATAGATTATTATTATAGATATATATAGATTCTTATTTATATATATATATAGATTCTTATTATAGATATATATAGCTTATTATTATCGATATATATAGAATTATTATTATATCTATAGATTATTATTATAGATATATTATAGATTATTATTTATATATATATATAGATATTATTATAGATATATATAGATTCATTATTATATATATATATAGATTATTATTATAGATATATATAGATTATTATTTATAGATATATATAGATTATTATTATATATATATAGATTATTATTATAGATATATATAGATTATTATAGATATATATAGATTATTATTATATATATACTATAGATTATTATTATATATATAATATAGATTATTATTATAGATATATATAGATTATTATTATAGATATATAGATTATTATTATATAATATATATAGATTATTATTATAGATAATATAAGATTATTATTATATATATATATAGATTATTATTATAGATATATATAGATTATTATTATAGATATATATATATATATTATATTATATTATTATTATTATTATTATTGTAATATGATAATATTGTATTTGTAACTTCAAAATCAATGCCACCGTTGTAAGCTTGTCCTGTACGTATTCCATCTTGTATTGGTAACATAATCAACCTTTTCGTGCTTCACAGACGTAATATGCATGTAACAATGTTTGTGTGTTGAGAATTTTGACTTTTTGAGACTTTCTGGTGCATTTTCCTCGTCCCCGCTACTCGATGAAACCATGGCGGTCGCCATTTTTTCCAAATCTGTTTGTTGATACCGGTATATGCAGCTACCCAATTGGTGTAGCACGATCACGTGACGGACCGTGGCACTACTTTTGACCAAGATATTATTACGCTTTGAAGGGACTAGTTCAGCCAATAATTACGTGCCTAGAAGAATTGACAGGAATTTTAGCGACAAAGTTTTTTTTGGTGGATAAGCATGACTCGTTCTTTTTTATGAACTAAAGATTGTGTAGTTCCACTTCTGTGGAGCGGGATGAAACGATAACAGGGTTCACCTTATGGCCTATATTTGTAAAGAGGACTTTTCACATCCTAAAAGCTTGAGTGTGTCAGAAACCTGAAACCAATAGAAGAGCTGTACAAGAGAGCTATCAGGGTGTTTGACAGAAAGCCTTATTCATGCCACCACGGCACCATCCTCGAAAAACACAATTTCTTAAGTTTTGACAATTTTAAGTCTTTTAAAAAGTATGTGTTTTATTTATAAATGTTTACATGGACTGCCCCCCCCCCCCCCCCCCCCCCCCCCCCATTAATTATTGAATGAAAATCTGCTGTTCCTATTTGACAAAAAACAACTCTCACACACTTACTGCAACTCACCCAAAGTATGTTCCGTCCCGATCTATGAAGTATCGTCCCTCAGCATCTCGAGGGATGTAGTGGCGCCCGCTGAACATGGCGGCCAACATGGTGTCCTCGTGCCGCCGCAGCGTGGACAGGCGGGTCGTGAAGTACGTGCCCCCGACGTTCAGAGAGATGACCTCTGGGAACTAGGAGAGGCAGGAGATACAAATGAAGGTAATGTGTCAATGAGATTGTTGGGAAAATTCTGAATGTCCTCTTCCAATATGAGAGTAACATGATAACAAAGGTATCCCAACTGTAGCTGAGTTCATGACAGGATGTGTGATTACCTAGAAGAGCATCAGGACTGTTTTAGGCATAGCTATGTGATTAACATGATGATTCAGCCTCTATGGAGATAGACATGTGACAAGCATGCTCATTTCTGACGTGGAGCTAATCTGAAGTAAACATTGAAGACTGCTTTCTATTCCTCCATGTTGTGACTGTGTAACTCCCTCTCTTGGATATCAGCATGTGAAGGACACTGTTCAGGAACTACTTGATGCTCTGTATGTGATGACCAACGCAACGCAAAAATGTCCCAAATTGGGATCAATAAAGTATCCATCCATCTATCCATCTATCCATCTATCCATCTATCCATCTATCCATCTATCCATCTATCCATCTATCCATCTATCCATCTAACTATCTACTTCCATTCTTGCAAGGATAATAAATACATGTATCCTGATATTGAAGCTCAAGCCGGCAACGAGTGATATTTTTCTAACAGAGATAATCCAGTATGACACATGTTATAGTAATTCAAGAATGTACATTTTGAAAGAACAACAAGGCGTTAAAGTGTTATTTAAACCACTTATAATGTTGAAAGGACCTTTTTTGATGAGACACAAGAGTGCAAATGTTTGTGTAATTCCCCATGAGATGGTACATCATATAAACAGATAGATCCGCACAACAAAAAGAGTGTTTTAATGCTGCTGTTTGTAATAATAATAATACATGTTATTTATATAGCGCTTTTCCTTGTGCTCACAGCTCTTCCCCATCCAAAATCAGCCATTACAACGTGCTACTACTGCATAAAAGCGGGCGCGGCAGACTGACAAACCCACATGTATTTGTGCAATTATTACAAAATTCACTAGCTGTGTCATCACAATGTTGACATTTTAATTTAGAAATTGCCCACCATCAACGAATACAAACACGTGCACACATGCGTGGCACACATTTGGTAAGAAATCAATGTGAGCTGGCCCAGATATATCGATATCGTTTTTATTCATCTGTTGTGCACAACATGTTTTTGAAAATACAGATTTTTTCTAGGAGTTTTTATTTTGATTCAAGCACTTTCGTAACCTTAAAGTAGTACTGAAAGCTGGTTGAGCTGCAACGATATGTTAATGGTTGGGAGAGAATTGCCATCTTTTTGGATAGTTGATTAATTGTCGAAGTATTTTTAATGCGGGAAAAAAAATGATAAAATGTTTTAGTTTTTAGCCTCTGAAATATAGAGGTATCCTGCTTTTCTCCATTTTATATAATTGCATTAAACATACAATTAATCTAGAAAATAATCATCAGATTAAAGATAATGAAGTTTATGATTTAAGGCCGCTACATATTGGACACACTAGGTTCAAAGTAGAACAGCTTATTTCCTTGTTGTTTATTGGACCAGAGAATTCAATAAATCACCGGACCCAGTTTTAAAAGCTAATTCAACACCTCTTCAGATGAATCCAAAGGGCTGTGAATAGCCTGTATTGACTGCAGGTCAGACTACAGAAATAAAAGGATTATTCAACTGCAATCCAAGTTAACACAAGTCATGTGACACAACTGTCGACCAATCAGGACGCGGCCTAGGGTCAAGACCACTGACCCCTTCTGTATGAATAGCCATAAACAGTCGAAAGTGAAATTATCAGTCAGGATGAACTAAGAATGTAGTTAACATTTGACACTAGAGATAATATGTTTTATTATTATATGGAAGTTTGAACTGACTTTAACTTTCTCTTCTTTTTAATAGTAGCCATTGACTAATGAATCCTTTGTTTATTAAGACAGTTATACTTACTCAAGTACTGTACTAAAGTAAAACTATGACACACTTTTACTTCACTCAAGTGTCATTCTACTTTCTACTGCATGTAGAAAATGTTGTGCTGTTTTTTACTGTTACTTTGCAAAATCCTAATGCAAAAAAGAATGACTAAATGACTAATAATGTAGATAAACATAAGGCTTTATTCATCGCTTGATACCCTGCACATAAGTTCATTTAGTAAATAATTAATGCAATAAATACTACAATACAATTTATAAATAGGCCATTCTGCATTATGTGTATTTTTACTTTTTGTAGCCTACTTTAAGAAGGCTATGTTTTGATGCTTTACTTCATTAATTTAAGTAAAATGTGTACTTGTTTACTTTCTACACTGTAACGTTACTGTTTGAACGTAAGTAATGGATGTGAGTACTCCTTCCACCATGGGTTATTTAGTACTAATACCTTTCAAGTTAAGAACTACATATCATGTCAATGTGTTAGCTTGTTTGTTTGCTGGTTTCACGTGATTTTCTCCCGGTCCAGCAGCTCTGTACCGCGGCTCGGCCTACCTCCTGCTCCGGTGTGTTGAACGCGGAGCGGAGAGTCTTGCTGAGGGCGAAGCTCGGCGTCGGGGAGGCCGGTTTTCTGAACTCGTCCTCGGCAGCCGTAGTGGAGCCAGAGCTGCCGGACATGGCATCACCCGGTTTCTCGGTGTCCTCCGCGGCCGAGAAAACCACCATCACCCTGGGTAGAGGCAGCGCCCGTCTCTCCTGGATGAAGCGCCTCACCCGAGTAGTGGCGGCGGGCAGCGGGCTGAAGGACGGAGCCTGCTGCCGCTCCTGCCGCTCCCTGCCACCGCCGCTCCCCTCAGAAGAACCGTTAGACCCGTTAGAACCGTTGGGACCGCTCGAGCCATTCTGCTGCATGCGCGCGGCGAGCCAACCGTTGGGCGGCGGCACCGAAATCACGGGACGATAGCTGCACGAGCCACGGTGAGCGACTGCTATTAAAAACAACAACAACACAGGGTGGGGAGCGAGCAGCTGCCGGAAGAAACACACCCCCGCCTTCAGAGCCGAACCGGAAGTAGGGGCACTCCGTCTTTCAATAATTAAACATTAAAAGAAACTGCACATATTTAAACCAAAGTGTTTTAGGTGAGCAGTCCAAAGCAAACAGGGCCCACAAAGAAGTCTCCACGCTGTCACGTATTGTGACGTCATCACGCCAAGGAGCGCTCTTAAAATAAATAATAAATGATATCAACACGTGGCAAGAGAATCACAACTTAGTTTATGTGAAATATATCACCTTTTTTTTACTTTGTATGTTGTCACCGTTTGTGTGTGTGTGTATATTCTATGTCTATATTTTTTCTTGAATGAATACGATTTTAAAAAAATAGGTTCAAAACAGTAGTAAAATATTGTACTGTGACTTTTAGAAATGTTAATGTTATCACAACCTGCTGCCACCAAAATATATTAAAGCAAGGCATCAATACATGTAGATACATCTGCAATTAGAATATATAGTACTTCATTATTTTCTAATTTATTATTAAATCAAAATACATGTACTAAATGTATTGAATGCATGTGGTGTAGATTAACATTTACAATACATAATATATTAAGAAGCAAAACAAAGAAGCTCCTAAAGTAAAGTACAATTACCTCAAACATTATACCAGAGTTCAGTACAAGTAAATGTGCTGTATGATTGTCCTAATATTAAGATAAGGTGTATAGTTGATTTAAAAAAGCAGCTGTTGTCAATTACAACAGAAACATATGTCATATGACATGTAATGTAATATGAATGTTCCTTTTATTATTATTTATTTTTTGTATTTTCTATGACTTGAATAAGTTGATTTAGCAAAACCTTTTTATTATTGTTTGTATTTTTGGCTGATCTGTGTTGCTAATTTCACTTCAGTAAAACAACTAGTCCTTCCACCACTGCATACAACAACATGTGCAGACCTGTCATTTAAAAAAACATCATTATTCAGCTTGGATTAAATGTGTTTAAAGGATGTTTTTACTGTGTCCACTCCTCAAAGCACACAGAGATCAGACGAGCAGCTTCGGGGAGGTCTTCTCTGCCTCGAGTGTGACGGATGTGGGGAGATGTTGAAAAAGGAAACTCTTTGCTGCTGCTGAGCAGAAAGAGGGCAGCGGACCACTGGAGGTAAAATACTTCAATCATTATTGAGTGAGTTACATCTAACATAATGGCTCTAGTTGATGTCTAATATTATCTTTAAAATGTTTGTGTTTGTAGGGGTGTAAAGTAACTAAGTAGACTTACTCAAGTTTGTGCTTACAATTCTGAGGTACTTGTAGGCCTACTTTACTGGAGTATTTCCATGTTATGCTTCTTTGTTCTTCTACTCCACTACAATTCAGAGGTAAATCTCGTACTTTTACTCCACTACATTTATTTAATACCTTTAGTTACTTCACAGATCTGGATGAATGATGTGAAATATAATCAAGTGTTAAATCAGACTTTAGTTCCACCTGGAGTAAATTCACAAGCTACCCTGCAGTATACAAAGTCATTCGAACTAGCTGCACCTTTACCAGCTTTGAGAACACTTTCATGATCAATCATTAAAAAACATGTCATATATATTATTCTGAAATGGACCAATCTGCACAAAGACTACTTTTACTGTCGCTACTTTAAGTACTTTTACGTTTTTTTACTCTGCACTGTTTCTCAATAAATAAAAAACTCATAACTAATTTGTTGAAATAACAAATGTTTAAACTAATGGAAGAATAGACATGGAAGATATTCATTCGTTACTTCAAGACACCCTAAATTCACATACAGACAAAATGTCGCTTCAAAATGCTGGAGAGAGTGCGGAGAGCAGAAGGAGAACAATGATTATATGCTTTGTTCCTGTAATGTTTTGTGCTGCTTCTTGGAAATAGTTATTGTTGGCATTTTTCAAAACAAGAATCCTCTATTTCTTGGGAAAACACCAGAGGCAATACAACAAAAAGATTGCCTAACCCTAACCCTAACCCTTTCAGTGACATAAGCAATCATTAACAAATCACAAGGAATTGGCTAAAAGATAATAACCTAATCAACTCACGATGGAACAACCTAGTAAATGAAATGTACGGAATAGAGAAAATGACAATGAGAATTAGAAACCAAGTTCATATTTTAGATTAAATATGGGTAAAGTATAGAGCACAAAACATGTATAATTAACATGAAGAACTGACACTTAAAGTACACCTAATAATGTCTCCATTATGTTTTTGCCATGTATTATTGTTTCATTTTGTTCCTGATTTGTCGACAGCTATGTAGATAAGTTATGTATCTATCTGTGTTTATTTGGTTAAAGGTGGGGTAGGTAAGTTTGAGAAACCGGCTCGAGATACACTTTTTGTTATATTCCATGGAATGCCGATAGCAATGAATATCTTAAGTGCTTTGACAATAAATACATAAACAAATGTCATCTGTGGAAGCCGTAGTACTGTAAAAAGCACGACCAATCATTTTAGCCAGGGCCGGCTAAAATAACTGGATGGCCTACCTGCCTGTCAGCCTTCCATCTGTGCACAAACTTATCTCGTGCCCTCATTGGTCATGTGCACGTTCGTGTGTGTTGGAGGAGGGGCTCTGTAAGGAAGTGACAGATTTTTTCCGGCTGTGTATTTTCAAATTCTAGCGCACTCGAGCTGGTTTCTCCAAAATTACCTACCCCACCTTTAACGGTAGGTAAGAATGGAGAAACCAGCTCGAGTGCGCTAGAATTTGAAAGTACGCAAGCGAAAAAAATCTGCCCCTTCCTTCAGACTTCCTCACAGAGCCCCTCCTCCAACACACACGAACGCGCACATGACCAATGAGGGCACGAGATAAGTTTGTGCACAGATGGAAGGCTGACAGGCAGGTAGGCCATCCAGTTATTTTAGCCGGGCCGGCTCAGATGATTGGTCGTGCTTTTTACAGCGCCACGGCTTCCACAGATGACATTGTTTAATGTATTTATTGTCAAAGCATTTCATGTATTCATTGCTATCGGGATGTTAAGAGCATTCCATGGAATATAACAAAAAGTGTTTCTGAAGTGAATTACCTTCCCCACCTTTAAGTAGGCTTTGTAAATAATTTCTGCACAAATAGTACAATACAAGAAGAAGTATTATTGGCAGAAAAGGAATTGAAGAGTCTTGAGCAAAAACACATTATGCAATACTTCCTTGTGAACAGCACAGAGAGGTTTCTGGGAAAAAAACGTTATCCACTTCCAAAGTGAATGGAGAAGTGAACGAGACACTCTGACGCCTCTGACCTCATTCAGGGTCTTCATTAGACACATAAAAACAACATTTAGTAGATGATTAGTGGCTTTAGCAGCACAGCTCAGAACAGGAAGTCCCTGCAGCTGATGATTAAAACCACACATATTATCACTGATATACATCAATCATCGAGCAGTCGTCTCACAAGTAAAAGTCCTCCATTCAAAATGTCACTCAAGTAAAAGTACAAAATGATTAGCATCAAAATAAACTTAGCGTAGCGACAGTAAAAGTAGTCATTGTGCAGATTGGTCCATTTCAGAATAATATATATGATATGTTTTATAATTATTGATCATTAAAGTGTTCTCAAAGCTGGTAAAGGTGCAGCTAGTTTGAATGACTTTGTATACTAAAGGTATTAAATACATGTAGTGGAGTAAAAGTACACCATGTACCTCTGAATTGTAGTGGAGTAGAATTACAAAGTAGCACAAAATGGAAATACTCAAGTATGTTTAAGTACCTCAACATGTTACTTAAGTACTTGAGTAAATGTACTTAGTTACTTACTATAACTCTTGTGTTTTTTTTAAATTATTTTTATCATATCTTATGTTATATAGTATTGTATCTTTCCAGCTATCGTGTCTCATCCTATATTACCGTAACTACGATATATTATTCAATTTTATCCACTATTATCATATCAAATCGATGTGATGGAACTGATGTATAAAGTTGCCAACAATGGAAACACTTTAGTAAAGTATAAGCAGTACTTAAAGGGGTGTAAATGTACTCAGTTTCACTACTGATGCTTCCGAAGCGTAGGTGTCAGTTTTAGATACAGTTGAGGTTTCATTTTGTTTTAGCCAACCACATCCTGAGGACTGCTCTGTCTCAACAGGAAGACAGCAGCTACTTCAGCCATGAAGGAGAGAACACTTCTTTAAACTGTGTCCACTGAGAAGCCACATCAAATCTGTGTCTGTGTGTGTGTGTGTGTCTGTGTGTGTGTGCCAGTGATGATAGGAAGCTCCGACGTTCTGGTCCTGACCGTCGGGTCGGTTCTGTCTCTGAGTCTGCTCTCAGTGCTCTGCCTGCGATGCAAGAAGAAATCCAGTAAGTGCATAATTTCCCTCCCACAGTAAAACAATCTGGGTCAGTCCTGGGCTGGTTCTGCTCTAACAGCAGATCATCTTTAGGGAGGGAACTTTCACACTTTCTACTATACTGCCCTTTTCAGCCTGGGGTTAAGAATAAGCTTTAGGTACAGGTGCTAAAGTCAGACTTTCTGTATCCGTGCTAATGCTACTAGTTTTGTTTTTTGACGCTTAAAAGATTCCTCCGATTTATTTTCTCTCATATATCTAACACTATAACTCATGTTTGACTTTCTTGACATATTAAATGTATTCTCAACAATTCAATTGTATTCTCAACATGTGGGCTTAATTCTCAAAACGCTAAATAAAGAAAAATGTGCTTTTCTCATTTTTGAGTAAGAATCGGTAGAATTAGGTAGCTCTATTCAAACCTTTCCCCCCAAAACATATAAACAAAGATAAAATAAAAATATACACATAAGGAGTTCAAGTTAAACTGAGGATTAAGAATATTAAATAAAATAATACAAATATTTATAATATCATAAAAAGTACAATATACAACAATGAATATTTAAAAATCACCATGTCACCATATACACAGATGTTTTAAGTAATGATATTAATGATCAAAACCAAATGATTACTAGTAAGATTAGAACTACATATTTTTGAGTAGATTAAGTACATTTACCCAAGTACTATACTTTGAATACGAGGATTGAACCCTCTTTATTTTTGTCACACATGCACACAGTACTACACACTGTGAAATGATCGTGCCGTGACCCGGCAACCCTTCGGAACTAAGGAACTTATACCTAACTTTAAACTCCATTTAAATATGCTTTATACTTCACCTCTCACACATCTCAAGGGAAACTATCGTACCTTTTACTCCACTACATTTATCAGCTTTAGTTACTTTCCAGAATAAGTTTTTCGTCCCCTTCCTGTCCAGTAAATAATAATAATAATAGATTTATTTTGTAAGCGCTTTTACAGGTGCTCAAAGTCGCTTTACAGAGATAGTGAAAAGAAAAGAACAACAAATAAATATAGTTGAAGTCAAATTAAAATCAAGCAATACAACAACAATCACGCATTAAAAGCCAGATTGAAGAGGTGAGTTTTTTGAAGGTGGTGAGGTCAGTGAAGACACATTTCTCCACATTTGTTGATTTCTAACGTCTTGAAACTGAAGGATGCGAACTATTCCGTTACTATCAAGGTGTTTGACAGAAAGCCATATTCATACCACCACTGTACCATCCTTGAAAAACACAATTTCTTGGGTTTTGACCATTTTAAGTCTTTTAAAACTATGTGTTTTATTTATAAATGTTTACATGGACTGCCCCCCCCCCTCAGAAACCAGAGGAGAGTGTGAAGTCCATCGCAGACGGACCACTTTTGGACAAAATGTCCTCTCCATTAAAGGCAGCTCATTGTGGAATAGCCTCCCAAATGAGACACGGGATTGTCCCACTCTCAATAGTTTTAAAAGTCAACTCAAAGAATGGTTGAGGAACAAACAGATGTGCAATCACCGCTACATGCACTTTAACACAGGGGTATCTCCTCCTGCACTTTACATATCATAGCTGCTACATTGTACTGCCATGTGGTAAATGCTTACATGCTGCTCTTGCTCTTTTGCACTTTCTGCATGTCATGTATTTATTTTTGCTATGTATATAAATGTCATGGTCTGACTCTTGTATGTTGTATGTGAGGAGACTGCGGATGGAAATTAGCTTAAAGCTAAAATCCGGCTCATTTACGCTTGTAAGCATTGTTTTGTTTTAAAGTGTTCATCGATGTGCGGTTCAAATAAACGATTAAACAAAACGTTTTAAATCCCCTCTTGGATAAACTGGAAATTGCATCGTCACAACGCTGTTTGTTGATTCTGAGAAACAAACAGCATGATTATATTAAAGAAATAAAGCACTGCTGGGGATTAAACTACCCACCACAGATAGAGGAGTTCACAAGAGGACAACATGAACATACAGCAGCATCACGTAGGCGGATGGAAACACGCTGATGGTCTGACAAGTGTTGCATGGCCCTGTAACATTTTCCATTTCTGATTGAAGCTCCTTTACCATCAGCTCTGTTTGTTTACAGCAGGGGTGTCAAACTCACATACACAGAAAAATGGGTACTAGTGGAGGGCCGGACTGGTTCAATGTTTATTGCAAAACTTATTGAAATGAACTTATTGAATATATTAAACCTGGAACTAACAAAGCTTAAATTATTGCCTATAAAAACAACATGAAACATTATATAATCAGTTGCATTCATTTCTTATGGCTCTATCTGCATATTTTCCGGAGTCATTTCTTATGATTACATTTTTCCACAGGCCAACAACAGCTTCAACAAAACTATTTCCCTCAAAGAGAAAACCAAACATGCCCTGTTGTCGTGAGAGAGAAAGTGCAGAAGGAAACATCCTTGTAAACTCAGTGTGCTGCTCTGTGATGCTAGTTCAAGCAGATACTTGGCATCTCATCTTGGGTGCAAGGTCATCAATGTTTGGGCTCAGGCTCTGAGCTGAGGAGACCCTCAGGATGGAGTGAAGGTGCAATATACCGGCGGGCCAGATCTAATAGTAATTCAACATTATCCTGCGGGCCGAAATTAAATCCACCAAGGGCCTGATTTGGACCCCGGGCCTTGAGACATGTGGTTTACAGTAACTTCACCAATGACTGGTTTTATCAGCAGCCTAGTTCAAAGTGTTGAATAATAATGTGGGTTAAAAAGTATCCCACAATGAACAATACCAGATTTTTATAAACCAGCCGACTGTATGTTCAACACATTTGAGTTGAATGTCAAATCAGTGCGAATTAGACAATATGGATGCTTTGATAATAACGATTTGATAACTGCTGTGTGTCGTTGCAGAGATCATCCACGAGGAGCATCAGATATACGACCCGAGGACGTTGTGAGTATTTGTTCCACAGAAGATCACTTTGACTGTTGTTTCAAACAGATTCGGAAGAAAAAATAAACACAAAACTGTCAAATGATTATACAGACTGTCTGTTGAAAACATCCATTATAATTAACACGGATGTTTTAAAAGAACTGCATACAACAGAACAGTTAGAAAATTGCTCTCATTTTCTTTTCAATCTTCCCGTCAACACTGTGGTTATTTATTTGTTAAAATTCATATTTAATATATACGGATTTGTTTAATATCTTGACAGCCAACGGGGGGGAAGTAGGTTTGCTGTGACAGAATCAAAAACAGGTACGGTTATTTATTTTGATCATCCAACTTTAAGATTATATAACTTATTTTGACTCCTTTTATTGTGCTGTTTTGTGTTTCAGTCACCAGAGCAAACCAGATCACTTCAACCACAGTGTATGTGTTTATCATTACATTTATTATCGTCTTTTTAAAGTCAAATACTGTTTTCATTTAGGGTTATGGTTAGGTGAAATACTGTTTTTTTAATTAAAAAGTCAATTACTGTTTTCTTTTACAGTTGTTTAATGCTGGAAGAAGGAGATTTTAACATTCAACAAGTCATATCGCATAAAATAACATAAAATACCATTATTGGTGTTTGAATTAGTAACAGAGTTTGTGTCGATTACTTTGTTAAAATATATTATTATTTGTTATGCTCCGTGTCACAGGGGCTCTGGTCCCTATTGGTCCCCCCCCAGAACCGCCCATGCTTCATATTGCTTTGATAAATTAAAAAGGTCAGGTCACATTTTTTATATTCCATTCATCTTTTCTCCATTTATGAAAATGTCAAACGGCGCTTTAAATTTCACTTTCTAATGGTCAGAACAAGCCTTGTGACTGAAATCAACCAAACAAGTATACGCTAGGACTATATGAGAATTGAAATTGCATTGTTTTCATTTTTACAACATGTTAAATTATGCTATTTAATATTTTAATTAACATTTTAATAAAGTCCTGTATGGACTTCCATAGAAAACAGTGTTATGGCAAACTAGTAACATTTCTCTCAACATTTGAAATACAAAATGTCCCGTGATAACAAATAAAATAATCATTTGATTTGTTTTTTTAGAGAAACTCAAGAGGACTTTGAGGACTTTTCAACAGGTACCATATTTTTCTCATGCTAAAGATGTCAATGCACACTAACAGTGGAAGTTAAATTATAACGACAATGTCTTACAGCTGCAAATGACGAGCAGTCAGACTATCAAAATGTCTCGGATGGTGAGAACACACACCTAACACACACTATTTAAAACATACTGTAGATATCATTATACTTATTAAGTGTTTGCATTTTCACATATGTTCATCCCTACTGTCGCTGCAGCTCAAACCGGAAATCCAGAACACACATATGTGTAAGTTTTACTTTTACTTGTTTGTATTTCTAAAAAAACTGTAAAAAGCAATTAATGGAAGCATTTAATTATTTTTAATGAAAATAATTAAAAGGGACCTATCATGCAAAATGCACTTTTGTATGTATTTTATAACTATGTGTCCCCAGTGCGTCGGGGAATTCACGCAGCGTCAGAAAATAAAACCCTCTCTCTTTTCCTCCGTACCCAAATCTTTTAAAAACGGGGGTACAACGAGTGGATAAAGATTTGCTGCCGATATGACGTCAAATCGGCGGTGGACCCACATAAAGTTGCTATCAGAAACAATGCCTGACGTGTTTTAGACGTAATCTCGTCTTTGTTTACATTAGCAAGCCTCGCTAACACTCAGAGCTAACCTGTACTGAAGAGCACATGTAGGAAAGCAGGAAATAACAAAATAACTCACCTTGTGATAAACCCGCAAGAGAAAAAGCATTTGAGCTCCATACTGTTTCAGAAATAATCCTTGATGTGGTTTAGAACAGGATGGCGTTTTATCACAGCAGAATTTAACTCTATCTCCAGTAGAATTCTGATCAGGCATTAGCTCCGCCTCCTCTTTTTTTCTTTTTTCAAGCTAAGGACCCAAAATCCGCGTTTCTCTAACAGGGCTGCAAAAGAGGGGTATGAGCCGTATGAGGCATGGCTACAATGGGGGATCTGTTTGGGAATTGAAGCAAAAACCTTCACAGACATGTTTTGTATAGGCATGGCCCTACAATATATTTTTCCAATATAGCACAACAGGTCCACTTTAAATTCTGCGTCAGAAGAGAAGAGACCTTTCTGAACCAAGAATATGCAGATTTATTTTAAGTCTTAATCTCTTAAAGCGTCATTCTTTTTATAATTTTGTTATATATATACTATTATTTTCAATTGTCAGAATGTAATCACCCAGCCGGTTTTTAATTGGAATAAAATACAAGAGGAGATTCTTTCAGGAACTTGTATTCATGCATGCTGAAAAAGGACATTTTGCATAATAAGTCATTTAATTTTTAAAGAATATTTTGCTAGTAATATTTGTATTGTTAATACTTTTAAGATCACCTAACGTAGAATCTGTTTTTACGTCTAATGGACTATATAAGTGTATTTTTTTATAGAAAGTATAATTCGTAAATTTTCAAAAATTAGATAAAGAACTAAATGTTTTTAATTGTACCTAAACTTTAACCAACGTAGGTATGACGGATCTAGTATGTTCTAATAAACTATGTATTATGTTAATTATGCAACCTTTTAAATATCCATTGTTTTAGTAAAAGAAAAAAAGGTTAAAACACGCGATATTTTATGTTTGCATAGAGCTCCACTCCCGATGTCAGCTTACATAAACGAACTAATGACTAAAGAAATAATCACTGGTGAGCATTTTTACTTTATACTTCACTTTGGCCTCAAGTACATTAAAATACTTTGTATACGTTTAGCATTATTGATTTAACATTTATTACATTATTGTTATAGATCAGAATCCAGCTGTTTATGCTAACGTCATCTCATCACTGCAGATTAAAGAGGGTCAGTTCAATCATTGAGTCGGAATAATACAGACACAAATAATACAGATACAAAATAAAAACTCTCAACTTGTTTTATCTTATTTTTATTAAACAGACGAGGACGACTACGAGAACTCGGATTTTCTGGACAAAATTGTGGAGGAGGAAGAAGACAGTGAGTGCTATCATTGATATTTATTTATTATCCGACACATTGTACTGAAAGGCTAAGGGGCGGGACATCTCTAAGCGGTTGACCAATCACAACAGAGTGTATCAGGACAGGAAAAAAAGCACCTATTCTGATAATGGCTTAAAGGTGGGGTAGGTAATTCACTTCAGAAACACTTTGTTATATTCCATGGAATGCTCTTAACATCCCGATAGCAATGAATACATTAAATGCTTTGACAATAAATCCATACAAAAATTCATCTGTGGAAGCCGTGGCACTGTAAACAGCACGACCAATCATCTGAGCCGGCCCGGCTAAAGTAACTGGATGGCCTACCTGCCTGTCAGCCTTCCATCTGTGCACAAACTTATCTCGTGCCCTCATTGGTCATGTGCGCGTTCGTGTGTGTTGGAGGAGGGGCTCTGTAAGGAAGTCTGAAGGAAGGAGCAGGTTTTTCCGGTTGTGTATTTTGAAGTTCTAGCACACTCGAGATGGTTTCTCCATTCTTACCTACCCTTAATTGTTTTAAGTCCTATTTTGAGTAATGTAACTTGTTGCTGCTTTTATCTGTTTCACCCTCTGTAAAGTAAATATCTTTTGGGTTTTGGAGAGTTGATGGAAACAAAGAGAAATGTAGGTTGTCATAGATTCTTTTAACCTGCTGGAATGTTCGTTTTTTTAGGTTATCTATCCCAGTTTGTTCTTAATCTTATAGAATTGTGATGCCGTCTCGTCTTTGTGTATATTTTTAGTCTCATTTGTGCGTTTATTTGAAACTTTTTATTTGTTTGCTTTCCATTTTCACCTGGACTCCCTGACAGAATATAGCATCTCAGTGGTATTTTTTAAATGAGAAATATTTGATGTTGCATCGCTTCTGGGAAATCGAGTAGAGTACAAATATCGAAACAGTCATTTTCTTTTCTTACAGATGAGCCAGATTATGTGAATGAGAACGGCTGACAGCAGAGAAGATGTTCCTGCACCCTGACCTCTTGGAGTTAAATTCAAAGTAAAATTATTATTTTTTAAAGTGTTTGTGTTCCTGCTCTGTGTCATGTGTTAATGATGTAGACAGCTGTGTGAATAAACGCTCATGGAGCTTGGCTGCCATCTACAGGTGAACAATATGTTATAATATAATTACAAACATGTTTTCTTGTTGGTATTCTGAAATATTTAGGTGCTTTCTAGAGACAACATTTTAAAATATTAGTTATGAACTTTCAGCAAGTGTTTTCAAAAGTGAATGATTTGAAAAACGTACTGCTCCTCACAAACCTAGAGTCAAATCTTTTATTTACATCACATTTGATTTGACTTAAAATAAAACCCTGAATAACAAGGCTTAAGAGAAAGCTCTGGATGTTTATAGAGCTAATTTAAAATAAGGTTTTTGCATGAAAGGTGACGGATCAAGCATTATGTATAACTCACAACAGGGTTAGAGATCGAACCCATAGGATTAGTTTCTTCCGTATTTATTAAAGTGATTTAAATAGAAGTTTATTAGCAGAATTCCTTTCCAACTTCCGTCTCTGATTTGTATCTCTTAATGTTAGAACATTTGTACAAGTTTGTTATCGCCACAGTAATTTCTAATAGAGAAATTAAGAATTTCACGTTAAAAGTCACACATGCAGGATAATATATCAACCAGCTGAGCACTTAATACTATTGTGTGCTAAAATCAACATTTGTGAAGTAACTAAAGCGGCCAGGTACACGTAGCGGAGTAAAACAATAACTGAGTTTTACGAGGTGATGGATGATCGTCTTGAATTAAATCTATGTTTTATTATAACCCGTGTAATGATGGACTTGAGTTGTGATCACGACGCGTCCTTACAATGAAGACTCAGTGACAGGAAGGTTTTTACACGGTTTTATTAATCTGAGCAGATCAGATGAAGCAGCTCAGAAACCAACGACCAGATTTAAGGACAAAACGTCTACGTACACACACATCATTCTTATATATATACTTCATGTATACACACACTCAGGGTGGTAAAGTGACGTTTTCCATGGTTGGCTATGCAGCATTCACACAGGAGCAATGCTTAAGTATTTTGGGGTTAACGCCCAGATTGAACAGATTCAGGCGACAGCAACAACCGATAAATTCAGCAGGCCATGATTATCTGAGAAAATAAACTAGTTCCACTTCAACAAGCCTTTTGATCTATCGTTTCCTCAGTGAGGTGAAGTAAGGCAGAATAAATCTCCAGTTTTACTTTAAAAACAAAGATGGAATAGAAGATTTAATAGCTGGTGAAGCGGCATTTGTTTTGAGGGAATTTCAGGAGTAGATACACACACACCTCTCACACACACATTCACACACACCAACGGGCTGATGGGAAGTTTAGGCGCTGCTCAGTGCGTCCACGCCGGGCAGGACTTTCCCTGAAAGAGAGGAAGCAAACACACCGTCATGAACAAGCGACACAAACAAAAACAGCAGTAAAAAGGAAATAAACCCACAAATATTTGGAAAATGGTTGTGAAAATACTGAATGTCCTCTTCCAATATGAGAGTAACATGATAACAAAGGCATCCCAACTGTAGCTGTGAACATGACATGATGTGTGATTACCTAAAAGAGCATCAGGACTGCTTTAGGCATATGATAGCTATGTGATTAACATGATGATTCAGCCTCTATGGAGAGAGACATATGACAAGCATGCTCATTTCTGACGTGGAGCTAATCTGAAGTAAACATTGAAGACTGCTTTCTATTCCTCCATCGTGTAACTCCCTCTCTTGTAATCAGCATGTGAAGGACACTGTTCAGGAACTAGTTGATGCTCTGTATGTGATGACTACTTCCATTCTGGAGAGGATCACAGATACATGGATCCTGAGGTTGAAGCTCAAGCCGGGGACGAGTGAGATTTTTCTAACAAGAATAAAAGTGTTTTATGAGACATGTCAATAAAGCAAGATGTCACTAGGTCCATGTTTCTGTGTTTCCGCCTCTCACCCTCCAGCAGCTCCAGGCTGGCTCCGCCCCCGGTGCTCACGTGGCTGACTTTGTCCTCCGTGTCCCACTTAGCGCAGCAGGTGGCGGTGTCACCCCCCCCCTAAACACAAACACAGATCAAATGTCATTTAGAAGTTTACCAAACTTATTCAAATTGACCTCAGGTTGTGTTTACAGTATATTTCAAGCTCAGGCTTGTTCGTGGTTGGCTGGCTTTTTGATATGCATGTACAATATAACATTGTAAAAGCAAGTCATGTGGTATGTCAATTCCAAAGGGGTAAGGAATATTTCCATACACTAATTATCTTTATTGCACATTTGTGTATTAGCAAATCCCATAAAGCAGGACTTCCTCGAATCATTTATTAATTTGGCTTCAGGAGTTAGATAGGTAATAATTCTTGCTCTAATTATATTGTTGTGAAAGCTGTATTTATTCAATTGTGTTGCTAAAAATGACCTTTTACGTGAAGACATTAAACACATCATGATGCAATTTAATTCTTAACTGTTGACAAATACTATATTTTTATAAACCGAGAATAAATGCACCACAATACAACTCTATATAAACTCTGCTCACTGTCTGCTAACAGCTAACTAGCTCTCCATTTGCCAATTTTAAAATACATGTGTTGTTCATGATGGAGCACAATCAGGGGAAACACAGGGTACAAAACAGAACACATTTTCAGAAAGGTGGCAGCAACTTGGTATCAAAGTATCCTTTCTTATGAAATCCCTTTTTCTTTAACCAAAGATTTAGATTGTTATGCGCACTGCATGACGACACTGCTGAAACCAAATGGACGCCGACTCTCTTACCGATGATAGTGACGCAGCCGGACTTGGTGACCTCCACCACTTTGTCCATCATGCTCTTGGTGCCCCTGGCGAAGTTGTCAAACTCGAACACGCCGACGGGGCCGTTCCACACGATCTGCTTCGCCCGGCCCACCACCTCGGAGTTGGTCTTAATGCTCTCCGGTCCACAGTCCAGACCCTGAGGAGGGGTTATATTTAAAAAGGTCACCCATTATGCAAAACCCTCTTCTTCATGTCTCTTCTACATCAACATGTGTCCCCTCTTCTCCATGTCTCTTCTACATCAACATGTGTCCCCTCTTCTTCATGTCTCTTCTACATCAACATGTGTCCCCTCTTCTTCATGTCTCTTCTACATCAACATGTGTCCCTCTTCTTCATGTCTCTTCTACATCAACATGTGTCCCCACTTCTTCATGTCTCTTCTACATCAACATGTGTCCCCTCTTCTTCATGTCTCTTCTACATCAACATGTGTCCCCTCTTCTTCACGTCTCTTCTACATCACATGTGTCCCCTCTTCTTCATGTCTCTTCTACATCAACATGTGTCCCCATCTTCTTCATGTCTCTTCTACAATCAACATGTGTCCCCTCTTCTTCATGTCTCTTCTACATCAACATGTGTCCCCCTCTTCTTCATGTCTCTTCTACATCAACATGTGTCCCCTCTTCTTCATGTCTCTTCTACATCAACATGTGTCCCCTCTTCTTCATGTCTCTTCTACATCAACATGTGTCCCCTCTTCTCCGTGTCTCCTCTACATCAACATGTGTCCCCTCTTCTTCGTGTCTCTTCTACATCAACATGTGTCCCCTCTTCTTCATGTCTCTTCTACATCAACATGTGTCCCCTCTTCTTCGTGTCTCTTCTACATCAACATGTGTCCCCTCTTCTCCGTGTCTCCTCTACATCAACATGTGTCCCCTCCTTCTCCGTGTCTCTTCTACATCAACATGTGTCCCCTCTCTCCGTGTCTCTTCTACATCAACATGTGTCCCCTCTTCTCCGTGTCTCCTCTACATCAACATGTGTCCCCTCTTCTCCGTGTCTCTTCTAATCACATGTGTCCCCTCTTCTCCGGGTCTCTTACATCACATGTGTCCCCTCTTCTTCATGTCTCTTCTACATCAACATGTGTCCCTCTTCTTCATGTCTCTTCTACATCAACATGTGTCCCCTCTTCTTCATGTCTCTTCTACATCAACATGTGTCCCTCTTCTTCATGTCTCTTCTACATCAACATGTGTCCCCTCTTCTTCCATGTCTCTTCTACATCAACATGTGTCCCCCTCTTCTTCATGTCTCTTCTACAATCAACAGGTGTCCCCTCTTCTTCATGTCTCTTCTACATCAACATGTGTCCCCTCTTCTTCATGTCTCTTCTACATCAACATGTGTCCCCTCTTCTTCATGTCTCTTCTACATCAACATGTGTCCCCTCTTCTTCATGTCTCTTCTACATCAACATGTGTCCCCTCTTCTTCATGTCTCTCTACATCAACATGTGTCCCCTCTTCTTCATGTCTCTCTACATCAACATGTGTCCCCTCTTCTTCATGTCTCTTCTACCTCAACATGTGTCCCCTCTTCTTCATGTCTCTTCTACATCAACATGTGTCCCCTCTTCTTCATGTCTCTTCTACATCAACATGTGTCCCCTCTTCTTCATGTCTCTTCTACATCAACATGTGTCCCCTCTTCTTCATGTCTCTTCTACATCAACATGTGTCCCCTCTTCTTCATGTCTCTTCTACATCAACATGTGTCCCCTCTTCTTCATGTCTCCTCTACATCAACATGTGTCCCCTCTTCTTCATGTCTCTTCTACATCAACATGTGTCCCCTCTTCTTCATGTCTCTTCTACATCAACATGTGTCCCCTCTTCTTCATGTCTCTTCTACATCAACATGTGTCCCCTCTTCTTCATGTCTCTTCTACATCAACATGTGTCCCCTCTTCTTCATGTCTCTTCTACATCAACATGTGTCCCCTCTTCTTCATGTCTCTTCTACATCAACATGTGTCCCCTCTTCTTCATGTCTCTTCTACATCAACATGTGTCCCCTCTGTGAAAAGAGACTGAAAGTTTCAGGAACAAAGATTCTCACTTTTTGATCCATTTCTATAAAACCTGTCTGAAAATGAGCTGATCAGATTTTGGACACTTTATGATGTCATAGCGATGTTTTGTCTTGTGTAACCATTAGCCAATCAGCAACCAAGGTAACCCCCAAGGCTGAAACAGAGGGGATTATGGGATGCTGCAATGATCCGTTTGGTGTTTGGAGCCAAACACTTCAGAGACATGTTTGTATCTAACAGAGACCTATAACATATTGATGAAGAACAGTATCATCGGGGACCTTCTAGTACAGAAGCAGCAAGAACAGAACGATCCTCACCATCCAGCCGGCGGGGATGCCAGCAGCGACGGTGGCGGAGCCGGTTGCTGCTTTCTCGTCGAACTTTTCTGCGGTGATGAAGTCGACGGGCAGAGTGATCTTCACTCCGTTCTTCTCTGCTTTGGCCATCAATTCCTTAACGATGCCAGCGCCCTCCTCATCGAACAAGGAGGTGCCGATCTGATGAGAGAGAGGCAAGGAAATGTTATATATTAATAATAATTCATTACACTTATCAGAGCGCTTTTCCAAGTCCTCAAAGCGCTTTAAATGACATATTACACATATTACACATATTGGACATGTAACAGTGAATATTGTGGACAATACCCATTGAAGCAAATTAGGGTGCAGTGTCTCAAGGACACAACGGCGGGTGTTATTTCTTGTCAGCTTCAAAATATTACGTTTGCAATCATTCCCAGGCAAGATCTATAGGTATATACATGGTTCCTGCAGGTTTCACCAACTCAAATGTAAGACCTTTTAAAGACCATTTTGAATAGAATTTAAGACCTATTTCATGGCAAGAAAGTATGAAGGAAAATTGCTAGGAAAGAAGAAATACGTCCCATAATTACTTACAAAGTAAATGTATTCATGTTCAACATGAGAACGATGACTGAACATGACAGCATGATCTTACAGACCAGTGTTCGCCTGTTCAACAAAAAGTGTGAGTGAGTGACAAGAGCTATAGTCAGAGCTCTGCTGTCTTCCTGCTGTTGTATGATTGGTGTTTAGCTACTGTATTTAGCATCTACAGCACCTCTGCTTTTAGGGTTGACGTAGACTCAAACGTCGCCCGGTGTTGTTGTTGCAGGAGCTGCTGCACTAGCTAACGCTGCACTAGCTAACGCTGCACTAGCTAACGCTGCACTAGCAAAACAAACACTAATTTTGTTTGCAAAAGGTGCAGCGGGCTTCAAACACGTTCCCTCCACTGGTTTCAACCAAGCACTAAATTCGATGTTTTCCAACCAAATGCGGTTGAACTTATTTATTTGTAAGTAGATTCGAAGATACCTCATTTCTGACTGCCACTAGCTGAAGCTTGGTTGCTAGGTTACTAGCTGGGTGTTCTCCGATAAGGGGCCGGGGAAACAAAGTTAGTGATTACTGGTTCCATGTTGATTTATTTCAATACAGATTGTTGGGGGAACTGAAAGGCTCTTACCGTACTGGTTACTTTGCAGCCCGGACATTTCCCCCAAAACACATTTAGACGCGATCGCTACACAGAAGTACCTTTCAAATCCCATCTTTTTTAAGACCTTCTAAAATCATATTTAAGACCCTTCTTATTTTTTTGATCATATTTAAGACTTTTTAAGACCCTGCGGGAACCCTGTATATGTTTACAGGTCCAATTAGGGTCATTGACGTGATTCTCAATCTCTGCTGTGAAACTAACAACAACATCAGTTTGAAGCAGAACGTTGAGCACAAAGTGGTGAGGAAATCCAACTTGAGAAACACCTGAAATGACACACTGATGTTTCTTCAGTCATACAGGGCACATTCAAAATACTATTTTACTCTGACAGCAAAAAGAAAGGATTCCCCCGATTCAAAACATATTTACAATAGCTTTAAAAAAAAAAAAAAAAAGAGTAATAACTAAAGCTGCAAATGACTTGTTTGTGAAAGACGTCTATCGAACTACATGACTTAGGTTTGGAACAAGTCTATTTAGTGATTAAATGCACTACATTTACCTTTTCACACATAATATTTGTTGTATTTTTTTTCCAATTGTACATATATGTTATTTTTGCAGCACGGTAGTGGACGAGCAATGAAGCACTTTACTGCAGGGATATGTCACTGTTAGTTTGAGTCTTCCTCACCTCCATGTTGTTGAGCACTTTGAGGAAGGTGAAGGCCATGCCTCCTCCGATGATCATCTCGTCGACTTTATCCAACATGTTGTTGATCAGCTGGATCTTATCTTTCACCTTCGCTCTGAAACGCAGGCGAACATCAGAACAGATAAGAACCAGGCATGTGAGCAACACTGAAACGTACATGCAGTATAAACTTGTTACATATTTGAACAACATGTCTGAGCTGGGTTTGAATAGTTTAGGAAATGCATTTATCTTTGGTTACTTCATTTTTTAGCTTGAACTAGTGAATTTGAAGCTTTGAAAAGAACTCCTCGATTATTTATGACTCATCCAATAATTGATTAATTGTTGCAGCTCTATACCGTATGGCCGCCTTGTCTCGCTTTAACTGACTGTCCTGGGTCATATAACATCATTCCTTTTGAATTAAAAATGTGTTTTTATTTATTCAGACCCACTTCTTACCAATCATAACAATTCCAACTCTTAAACACAACATCGATCCGTCACCCTGCAGCTGTTCCTGACGGCCGATCACACTAATGATCGGCGTCCTGTGTGTGACCTGGAGGAGAATTGGCAGCGCGGCTCTACGCTGAGCAGCAGCCAGTTAGACAATGGACTCTGACACAAGGCCATAAGCAACATGAAGCCCCAGCAACTCTGGTTAGAGTCGCTGTAAGAAACGGATGCTCGGTTTCACACCGTTAGCTCTGAACTCTGACTGTGGTGCTAAAACTAGACTAAAGCTAGGGAAATAAAAGAAACACCCGTAGCACAACAGAGACAAAGAAACCACACTTATTTTAAAAAGGTTTCTGCATTTTGTGGCTTATTTTAAATCAAAATGTTTCTTCTCGTTCTGCTTTGGTTATAACCTCCAACCTCTTTTCATTTTAGTTTCCGTCACCGAAACTGCACGACAACAAAACAACGCTGGATAATATTCCCAACATAAAACCGTAGGACTATTTTCACATCCCTGCCAGCTTTCCATCTTCTCACTAAACTCTGAGGAGCGGTGTAAAGCAGAAAGCAGCTGTTCTGTGAAACCAGATCACATTATGAGCTTATAGTTTCTATTCCTGGTTGAGGCTGCTGTGAGACGATATCTAAACACAGGAGCGGAACAACGGAAAACACTGACAGAGATCGTTCCTTTAAAAATCAATAGTACATAGAATAAAAACTGGTTTTGTATAAGGTCGTAAGGCTTATTTTATCAGCAGGAATATAACTAGTGAGTTTTAATTTGGTGTTAAAGTCTAAACGCCCACAAATACGTTTAACTGCACAATTTATTATATTCTATTTTATTGTATTTACTTGCACTATTATCCGTTTTATTGTGCTGCACTGTTGGAGTGGCATGTGACCCAAGAGTGTCATTGTCATAACTACACTGTAGCTATGCACATGTGCTACTTTAAAGCAGATGTGTCTCTTGGCGTAAATCAATCAATGTTTATTTATATAGCCCAATATCACAAATGTTACATTTGTCTCAGTGGTCTTCACAGTGTGTACAGAATATCAGTATGACAATACGACACCCTCTGTCCTTAGACCCTCTGTCCTTAGACCCTCTGTCCTTAGACCCTCTGTCCTTAGACCCTCTGTCCTTAGACCCTCTGTCCTTAGACCCTCTGTCCTTAGACCCTCACATCGTACAAGGAAACACTTCCAGAGAAAACCCACAGTTTAAAGGGAAAAATGGGAGAAACCTCAGGGAGAGGAACAGAGGAGGGATCCCTCTCCCAGGATGGACAGACGTGCAATAGATGCCGTGTGTAAATTGAAAAGATAATACATTTGCAACATAGGTAGTCCAAATGTTTGGAAATGCATGTGTGTATAATAGGAAGATGAATCCACGAGGATATCCATCCAGGACCTATGATCCAGGACCACAGCCACGATTCAAAGAAGTGGAATTCTTTGCCGAATGATTTAAAGGGCTGTAAGAACATTTTTATGTTTAAGAAAATGTATAAAGAAAGCGTATTTAGAAGTATGAAGGTGACTTTTGATTGTAGTCGGGTTTTATGTTTCAGTATTTGTAAGCGACTGAAAGAATATTGCTTTTATTTTACTTTTTAATGGTTATTTAAAAAAGAAAAAGTGTTTGTAAGAAGGGTCAGGTCAAATAAGATTCTCCTCCTGCTCCTTTCCACCATGCGCTATAACAAAAACAACCAGTATAAGTGTACATGTTTTGTTTTAAATAACTGCCATGTGTGGAATAAACAAATACATGACAATAAAAGCCTTGATTCTTGATAACTTCATCAGTGGTTGCTATGAAGTGTTCTCACCCTCCGAGGATGGCCAGGAAGGGCCTCTGAGGTTTCTCCAGAGCCATGGCAAAATAGTCCAGCTCCTTCTTCATCAGGAAGCCGGCCGCCTTCTGAGGAAGGTTCACTCCCACCATGGAGCTGTGAGGAGGAAGAGGAGCCGGGGATATCAACATCACATCATCACTGATGTCACGCCTCCATTAAATCGGCACCCTGCTCACCTGTGGCCTCTGTGAGCTGTCCCGAAGGCGTCGTTCACGTAAACGTCTCCCAGTTTGGACAGAGACGCCCTGAAGGAGTCGATGTCTCCCTGAGAGGCCTTCGTCTAACAGAGGGGAGAGTGAGAGAAGAAGAAGATGTAGCGTGTAGTGATCCTTTAACATGCATCTGGTGAGCGTGGTGTCCTAAACAATCATTACCACACAACAAAGCAGCATTTTCTAAAGGATCATGTTTGTGTTACAAATAGCCTTAGTGCAAACACAACGTGGTTAAAGTGCAAGAACAGGGTCTATGCAGGAACCCTGAAGTCACATGTCAAACCTTTTAAGACCTTTTCCTACATTCTAAGACCTCATCGCCACTTGGAGTTTAAACCGGTTACCTTGGCAACACACTTTACCTCACATTGACTATATACAGTATTGATTGTCCTTCCTCCTTATCTTCCAACCATTTGGACGCAGACTTGCATTTCCCCATAACGATGTTTAACAACCGGCGTAAACGGGCCTTCGCGCTATCAAGCAGTGAGCGTGCGATGTCCTGTTCAGATGACGTCTAACCCAACGGGATGCCATCAATAAACTACACAGAATCACACTACACACCTACGCCATGATTACATTCAGGCACACTGTAGAACACAACCTCTTTGGACCATTTATATACTTATTGAAAACAAGCTACACAATGTAACACCTTGGAAAATGCCGTTTAATAGCCTTCATTTTCGCTAAATTGATTTATAAACTTTTAATACTTTTTAAAACCCCGCGGACCCCCTGAAGAATAATCCAGGAGAAAACTCAGTTTATTTTCTAGGGGAATGTATAATTTTTTAAGAGGCAGTTGCTCCGTTTATGTTTCACGGGGACATGTTACTACTTGATAAGTAATGGTAAACAATGACTACGGGAGACAAAGACTAGCAAGGCCCCATAAAAAGACAATTCCATTTAGCATTGTGTTCCGCTTTACATCAAATAAAAACAATATTTCCATTCAAAACATTGTTGACTGGCTGCGTGTGTCTGAGAGTCAGTCATTGTGGATCAGGTTCCTGCTGCACTTAACAGTTGAAGGTCGTGACTGTGAGACGAGGGCAGAAATAAAGTCACCAGAGCTCCTCAGTGTCGTTCAAATGTCAGACGAGTGCTGAACGCTACAGTTCCTCCTTCAGACTATACAGTTAATACAAACGACTGCTGTGTTTTAACTTTTCCCTCCGAAGCTCAAACGACACCCAGCTTGTTTTTGTTGCACATTATAGTCTCCGAGATCATTTCAGCCCCAGAGAAATGTCTGTATATCGAGCTACAAATCGAGTCTGATATTACAGCAGGAACCGCCCCACATGCCACACAGGCCTCAGGACAGGAAAAGCAACACCAGCAGCCCCACTGACCTTCAGGGGAAATGTCAGGAGGTCAAACTGCTGATCTGACGAGGCAGACTAACATTATTCAAATGTGTGAAGACAGTCCTGAGCCTGGTTCTGTAGTTTCATATCAAATAGGGCTGGACGATTCCTTTAGCTTTAAAAGTCCAGCGCACTCCCTTTCTTTACAACTGTGCGCTGTAAAACCTTAATAAACGTTGTGCGCTGCAGTTGTTATTAACAAATTAGATGTTTTTCGGAAACAGCCACCCCCCACCAGTCCCTGCACCACTCCTGGCTATGACATCAGACGGTGACTCAGCTTTTCAGAGGGACACTGCAGCTGGAGTGACTGTGCGGTTCCTTCAGGCGACACAGCACAAAGATAAAGCAGCAAAAACCATCCAACTGACATATTTTTTATTTCCATATGTTATGTATGAAATAATTATATTTATTTTTTACGGCGGGAAGGAAATATAATATTTTTGTAAAGGTACCACACACAGCGCTATTGGGTTTGACCAGGGAGGGAACGTGTGCCTCAAAGTCAACTTTATTGTCATTCTTTCAGTTTGTGTGCACAGACAGAGAGATCGAAATACCGATATGTTAGAACTAGGGCCGGGACTCGATTAAAAAAATTAATCTAATTAGAGGCTTTGTAATTAATTAATCGAAATTAATCGCATTTTTAATCACATATAAATATTTGACCTGAGAACAGTGAGAAGCAATTTTTTTCACATGGATTTTAGTATACCATTAGGCGCATTCACACCGCAGTACTTTTCCCACAAAGGTTCATGAGAACTTAGTTCATGAGAACTCTTTGAACCTGGGGGTGGATTAGGCAAATGAAGCCCAGGGTTTCCCACACAGACTATACTTGGGCGGGCCGCCCAGGTATATTAATGGCCGCCCAAGTATATTTCGCGACCCATTTAGTTTTTTTTTTAGAAATTTTTTTTTTTATATATATATTTTTTATTCGTCCGTGACCACGACGCCATCTGCGATCGATTAACTTGTAGACAATGATCCCTCGCTCCCTTGCTCTGATCTCGCCTCCTTCTGGCCTATTAAGTGGCCTGCCTCACACAGGGTGACTGGCTGTCCACATGATGTGGCCTGTCGACATGGCCACTGTCATACAGATCATAAATCAAAGCCCTTGATTGGTCTCTGTGTGTCATTCAAGCTCGGGATAACCTCAGCTCAGGTGAGGTAAAGGACTCTCTGAGTGTTTAGATAGTTAACTTAGTCTAAGTTCTCAGTGGGTCTCAAACGGTGTGGTCACCATTTATGTAAACACATATTTCTATTTGAGAGGGTAGAGATTGATCTAATGGATAGTGAGGTGGGCTGAAGATCGGAAGGCTGTGAGTTCAAATCCCGCCAGGAACACCACCACCCGCCCTTAAGTAAGGCACTTAGCCCTTAGTTACTCCAGGGAGAATGTCCCTGTAATCGGTCATTATAAGTCGCTTTGGATAAAAGCGTCAGCTAAATGAAATGTAATGTGATTAGTAAAATATGCATGAATAAATAAATAAAAAGTTAACTAGGTGAAAAAAGGTAAGATACACTTTTAAAACTTGTTGAGAGAAAACTAGTCTTTGCTGCTGCCTGAAAGAGGAGCAGGGGGAGAGGATGGAGAGGGGGGGAGGAGGGAGACAGGAGAGGCTGATTCAGGAGCACAGACACACTCAACTATAAATGAACCAAAACTAAATTAATAAACAAGTTTCAGTGTTTTTTTCATATTGGAAATGGGATGTTATTGGTTATGGCCTTGATTTTATGATTATTGAAATGTATACAGTTCTGTTAAATATAGGTGTTTCCATAGATCTAGTCTCTTTATTTTCCCCTCAAAATGCACCAGATTGATGCTTTTAACTCCAAAATAAAAAATAAAATCTTACCGGGGGGGCATGCCCCTGGACCCCCCTAGAGGATTTGAGGTCGACCCCCACTAAAAATCACATGGATAGGTTCCTAAATACATTAATAAATACATTTATTTTTTTAAATAGTAACCCATTTCCATATGTTCATGTGTGGGTAGTAGATTTAAACTATAGGGCTATCATTATGGGCCCTGCCTGTACCTGTTCGCTCTGCCATCGCGTGAAGGGTCTGCTAACAAGCGACCAACAGAAAGGTTAATGTTGTTGCACGTCACCTCAACCCCCCCCCCCGCTACCACCACCCCCCAAAGTATATTTCAGATCTGTGGGAAACACTGGCAGTTAATGGACCAGCACCAGAGGCATTCCCATACACACAGGCGTTGGAGCTGTTCTTCATGAAATCCCAGAAGGATGAAGTGCTCTGACAAACAGTGCCATCTTTGCGCAAAATGATACCAGAATGATAAGTCAATAAATAATGTTGTTAAAACTTTTCAATAGAAGCTGCTGGGAGTCCCAGCAGCTTCTATTGAAGCCTTCCGAGTAAATCGCCAGAACGCCGACACCTCCTCATCTCCACCGCTCCCATGTTTTATTTTGTGTTGCCATAAGTTAGTCTCTCTGCGTTTCTGCGCTGGGCTAATGCTAATAATGCTAATGCGAGGATAATAAAATGGCGGCTTCACAAAACTTTTTGGGAGTTTTACGGGGCGTGGTTTTCAATCCGCCCAGTCAATCAGAAATATAGCTCTTTTCTCACAAGAGAGCCGTACGAAAGTCCCTGCTCTCTAGCAGCTCTCTGCTCTCTAGCAGGGACTTTCGTGGGGGTAAAAAGGTTCTCATGAACTCATTTTAGTACCGGCTCTTTTTGGTGTGAACGCGATAAAAGAGGCTAACGTCCACGCTAGCTTCCACGCTAGCTGCTATATGTTTTGCATTGAGGTGATACTTGAGGCTTGATGTGCTGCGGTGATATGCGAATTCCTTTTTGCATAATTTGCACACAACCGTGCTCTTATCGACGCTTCCATCCGTCCGTTTTTTAAAACAACATTTCCCACTGTTGTTCACTGTGGTTTGTTGTTGTCTGAAGTCATGAACGTTAGTTGGTGCTCCAGTATAATCGGTACGCCTGAAACTCATCCAGTGAGAAACGTTCCGCGGTGCAAAAATAAGTGCGATTAAAATGCGTTAATTTTTTTAACGCGTTAATTTTTGTGTAATTAATTAATCTTAATTAACGCGTTAAAGTCCCGGCCCTAGTTAGAACCACCTTTTTGTTTGATAAGAAACGCCACCTAATTGTGACGTCTGTAGTCACACTATAAAAGACTACAATTCCCACAGCCCCTGCTCTAAAGTGACAGTGATGGGCAGAAAGACGCAGCAGAAGAACAGTTTAATTACCCTTTAAGTTCTATAAGCCTTATCAAGAAAGAATACCCAAGTTGTTTGTCATTTTATTTGAGTTTTGCCTATTTGTTTTGAATATTGTAAAGGCCTCTTTTGTCTGTTTAAGGCATCTAGTGGCTTGATAGATAAACAAGGAAGGAAGCCACGACAAGTCCCTATGCCTCTTTGTTGTGCCCCGTGTCTGGATGCTGCCTCACCTTGTTTCCGGCGGCGTCCTTGCCCTTTCCCTCCTCGGCCACGTGGAAGCGGAGGTTCTCCAGCAGGATGACGGAGCCGGTGGCGGGGTCAGCGCAGGCCGCCTCCACCTCTGCTCCCACACAGTCCTTCAGGAAGGTGACATCCCTGCAGAGTCACAACGTGAACAGGGAGGATGTGTGTTATGTCCTATTGCTTCATTATTTGAACATTTTCCGTATCTTTCCGACTAAAAATATTTTATTATAAAAGATTGTGACTTGAATTCCTTTAAAGATCTCCTATCATGCTATTTTGAGGCATATATTATAACAGGGTATATGCAGGAATCCTGAAGTCAAATGTAAAACCTTTTTTCAGACCCTTTCCATACATTTTAAGACCTCATCGCCACTTGGAGTTTTAACCGGTTACCTTGGCGACACACTTTACCTCACATTGACTATATACAGTATTGATTGTCCTTCCTCCTTATCTTCCAACCTTTGGACGCAAACTTGCATTTCCCCATAACGATGTTTAACAACCGGCGTAAACGGAGCTTCGTGCTATCAAGCAGTGAGCGTGCGATGTCCTGTTCAGATGACGTCCAATCCAACGGGATGCCATCAATAAACTACACAGAATCACACTACACACCTACGCCATGATTACATTCAGGCAGACTGTAGAACACAACCTCTTTGGACCATTTATATACTTATTGAAAACAAGCTACACAATGTAATACCTTGGAAAATGCCGTTTAATACTTTTTAATAGCCTTCATTTTCGCTAAATTGATTGATCAACTTTTAATACTTTTTAAGACCCCGCGGACCCCCTGTATCAGTTTCATATATATAAAAAACATGTCTATGAAGTGTTTTGCTCAAAATACCAACAGATCACCCATTCTAGCCGTGCCTCACACCCCTCTACTTTAGCTCCGTTATTCCTCCGTTTTTAGAGATTTGGGTACAGAGGAAAAGAGAGAGGGTTTTGTTTTCTGACAGTTTGTGAGTTCCGACGCACCAGGGACACATTTATGTATAACAAGTCGTAAAAAAGTGCATTTTACATGATAAGAACCCGTTAATGTATTTATCCCTGGTTTATCAACTAAGCGAGCACAACCGCAATTATAAAGTCTATAAACTAACCTCCCCAGCAGGGTTTTGAGCTCTGCACCGATAGGCTCCAGGGAATATTTCTCCGGCATAGCGTTCCCGTCGGGGCGGCCCAGATGGCTCATCAGAACCACAGATTTGGCACCATTGTCCAGGCAGTGTTGGATGGTGGGAACGGCTGCCTTGATCCTGTAAAAATATCAAAAACATTAACATTCTGCCGTCTTCCTTAGAGAAACCCATTTTTATGCTAACAATATAAATGCTGTTGCATTAACTCTTCGTCAAAATGATAAAAGGGCAATATTCTAACTGATCGCTGATTGATTTATTTTGGGAACAGATTACATTCTTCAGAAATCAGACAGACTTTACCTCTGGTTGTTTGTGATCTTCTTGTCCTTCATGGGAACATTGAAGTCGACCCTGAAAGAGAAGACAACTTCATTACTAGAAAGAAATGGACAGAGAAAGAGTTGCGGCATTACAAACGTTTTTCACACATTTCCTTTTCTGGGAATTAAAGCTGCAGTCAAACAGAATCAGCGCACAGTCGGGTTCATTTAAAAAGAAACGCAATCAAAGCCAACGTTTTATAAAAACGATCACATCATGTCTGACAACGTTAAACTGTGTAGCAAGGACGTCATCTTCATGTTGAGTTAAATCAACCCCTTTAAAAAAGGGAAGAAAGGCACTCAAAGATATAACTAATAATATCTGTGTATCCTAATCTTTATCTGAAAATGTTCAGAAATAGTGGCTTCAAACTAAATGAAATGCAAACACCTAGAAACTTGTTGTGTTGCTGCATTGCATTCTGGTTCCTGTAGGATTACTCTGTAATCATTACAAAAGATACGTTCAGACACTTTTTAATGAAGCATCGGGGGTCTTTGTGTAACTGCAGCCAACGAGGCGGTGGCACAGAGCCGTGCAGCGCTGCATGCTGGGAGCCTGTGAGAACATGCTGCATCCCTCGTCCTCCAGCCAGTTACGTAATCCCCCCGCTCCCTCTGAAGACCCATGAGACACATGATCTGCCTGCACACACAGTCTGAACGCACACCACCGCACACTCCTTTGTATTAGCTTAGAAACAGCAGAGTCAGCACTTCAGCAGCTCGGTGCCATCCAACAACAACTGCAGTAGTTTTCCGCTCGTACATGGATTTCACCTGCTGCTCTTGAGGAGGATTCGGCATTTCATTAAACTTTTTCTGCACCATTTACACAAAACATCTTCAAGGATGAGTCGACTAGTTGATAAGCCAAATCAAACATAATTGTTTTTTATTAAATCAGTTTGTTTTTTTAAGGCAAAAATGGTGGATAATGACGTTTTCAGCGACTCAAATATGGAGATTTCCCGACGCCGTTTTATATCCTTGTGATTTGGACTGACATTTAAAGACAACGTTGATGGAAATGTTTACCTTTTATCTGACATTTTATAGACTAAATGACGAGTCTTTTAATCGAGGAAATAGTTGGCAGATGAAATGATCATTCGTTGTTCGAGTTAATACTCTGACAAAGAGCTGAAGCAATAAGATCATCGCAAGATCTGAACACTGAGGAGCTGCAGATATTCACAGCACAGGTGATGACCAACTCTAACTAGTGATTGGGTAGAAAGGCTAGTTAGGAATCTCCACTTGGTTACCTTTAGTAACTTGTTTCATCAGTAGCAGAACGGTAGGCTATGACAGGCATTTTGTCTAAGCTTTCAACAGAGAACACAATGTCCTTGGGTCAATGTATTGTTGTTGACTAGTAAATAAGAAGGAAGGGTTATCATGTGCAATGCTTCTAGAGGAAATCAGTTCATGGTGTCGACTGAATTTGGCATCCGATTAGATTGTTGGCAAGAAATGCAGGTCTCTACTTCCCTCTTTTTAGTTCTGCACCAGCACTTTACACAACACCTCCCCATACACACACACGGCATGCTGTGACAGGCCCTGGGTGTTATATGAAGTATATGATTGTCTCTTACACTAAGACTTCAATGTGACCTTTTAACCAGCGCAGTGTGGGCCGGGGTCTGCTGCTGCCGCCGGTGAACCTTGTCCTATGCTGCCTGTAGTTCAATCACCAAGCCGAGCAAACCAAAGCGGCCCTCTGACATTTCCACAGAGGGTGTCAGTTTCAAGTGAACTTCCATCAGCAATAGCTATCACAGAATGATAATGCATTACACATAAAGTCATTAAAAGCAGCTCCACCGTTACCAGCTGCAACATTTAAATGAACACAGGAATGCATCAATATTTATTATCCAGTTTTACAATGTAGATTATTTAGAATTATCCACAATTCGACCCATTTGGTAGGTTTTGATACTAGTATTGTTTTCACCTTCATGACTTTCACTATAGTTATAACTTATATAGTAGTGATGTTACTTTTATAAGAACACAATACTTCTACTAGTGGAATAAAAGTCATGCATTAGAATATGCTGAAGTATAGGTATAATTATCCCTTTACATTGCTGCTGTGAATCCCCCTGTATGGATCAATACAGTATTTTTAATATAATATTATAGTTTGTTGGTCATATTATGTATTTCCAATCTTAACCTGGGGAGATACTCAAGTAAAGTGCAAGTAACTCGAATTGTACTTGTGTATTTAAGTATGTGTGCTTGGTTTAAAATGGCTATTGGTCTTTCAACTCAGTGGTGAAAGTATCAATTAACACTCAAGTATTATAGTTAGGTACAATTTCAAAAATGACTTTGAAGGTTTTATAGACTAATAGATTACATATTTCACATATTGATACTTGCATGACTAATGAACTTCCTCAGGTTATCTATGCAGTGTGGGCCAAACATGTTAAAATGATGCAGTGATGTTACTGTGCATAGATTTTAAAGGATTGACTAACTAATGTCGGATACAGCAGTTGGTTGCATCCATGCAGCATCTCCTCACAGGCACGTAATGTTGTTACATGGATGAAAAAAACGTGACGCCAATAAATTAGCCATCAATTCAGTGTCACTGTGGCAGCACCAAACCGTGTGTAACCCCCTTATATAAGCAGACTAACGTGTAACCACATTAATTATACATGTGCGGAGTGGAACATTTCCAAACTGTCAGTTAGCTGGTTTAGCTAACGTCAAATAATCCCATTTCCGTTTAGCTTGTTGCAACGATTAGGACAGTAACGTAGCAACCAACCTCATAATGACACGCTTCCCCTTGACGTCCACCTTATCCAGGGTGAGTTTGGTAGAGAGAGACATGTTTCTTGTATTTTGCAGGTTCTGCTCCTTCCTTAGCTGGGTTTCCTCCGCTTCCTTCGACTGGTTAGCTACCGAGTGACGGTGACCTTAACACGGCGTGGAGAGGCAGGGCGGTTCTCTTTATACATCCATGGTTACCATTGGCTGTGATAGATTACACCTCCGTCTTGTGATTGGTTAAAGGTGGCGGAGAGGAGCTGTTTCATTGGATACGGTTGCTGCTTGTTCTATGACGTAACCACGTTGCTCCCAGATTCAAACGATCCTGTTGAAGTGTACTCAATTGCACCTTTTCTGCTAATTCCTGTTTCTACTATATTTCTCACTTCATTAGTTCATAGTTGCTTGTTATGTTAAAAATGATATGTTTATGATACGATGCAGAATTAGTTTAATCTACCTAGTAGCCTACTAGAGAAAGCACCTACAATTGGTTCAATTATGATTAACACTTTGAAAAACAACTTTAAAGAACATGAATTCTTTAATGGTAAATACAGAATGTTATGGTATTCTTTAATAATATAACTCTTTAAAAGAAGCCCTTCTGCTAAATTACTTTGATGCTTTAATTTCCTCTTAAAATGTTTGTAACTCTACGTACTTAACATTTTGATGCAAGACTTTTGGTTTTAAGATGTAACCACTATCATGACATTAAAATATAACATTTGAACTCGGCGGAAACAGAAAACCTATGAAGTGCTTGAGTTTACAGCAGTAATATACACTGAACAATAATATAAATGCAACACTTTTTGCTCCCATTTTTCATGAGATGAACTCAAAGATCTAAAACATTTTCTATATACACAAAATAACCATTTATCTCAAATATTGTTCACAAATCTGAAAAAATCTGTGATAGTGAGCACTTCTCCTTTGCCGAGATAATCCATCCCACCTCACAGGTGTGGCATATCAAGATGCATGATTATTGCACAGGGCTGGCCACAATAAAAATAGAGGGGTCTGCCTGCAGACCTCCACTCTCAGGACAGTTCCGGTGCAGACCTCCACTCTCAGGACACCTCCACTCTCAGGACAGGAAGTGCACGCTAAGAATTCCAAAATAAAATCACCACTATCAGTACAGTGCCACTTTCCAAACAGGAAATGCACGCATATACAAAATAAAATCGGATCGTGACACTTATTATATACATATGTATATATCTATATATATACGGACACCTTGTATTGTAGTTACTATCAGTACAGCCGCAGCGCCACTTTCCGAACAGGAAATGCACGCAAATACAAAATAAAATCGTACTGACACTTATTATATACATAATGTATATATAGATATCAGAGCCCTATCTCTCTAGGGCTCTGATAGATATATATATATATATATATATATATATATATATATAAAAATAGGGACACCTTGTATTGTTTACTCTCAGTACAGCACCACTTTCCGAACAGGAAATGCACGCTAATACAACATAAAATCGCACTGACACTTATTATCTAATATATATATATATATATATATATATATATATATATATTATATATATATATATTTATTTATTTATATATGTACTGTATACGACATCTTGTATTTTAGTTACACCCGCTAGACAACAGTGGAAGGTTCGAGAAACAACCGTGTTTGCCGGGTGCACACTTCTGTTCGACAGCCATATGCCATACATTTTTGCATACATTCACAGTAAATATGTATTCAGTAGGCCTATGATAGTTGTCTAACAGAAGTTAAATTCGTTTCTCACTTATTCTGACAATGTACTTAACCCCAAATAAAATAACCCAATAAAAATAGTTATTAAATAATAGTGAAGTCACGTTGTGATAACAATAACTCATCTCTCTCGTTTAGTGAGAGTCATTAAGTGCTATTAAAATGTGAATGTGCTACATATCCACACAAACAAACAAAGTGTGCAATCCAATGAATGTTAATCTAACTGGGTTTTGATAGATAATATATCTATTTTTCTTCTCTCAATTATTTTATTTCTATTGTGCACTCGAAGAATCAATATTAATCAAACTATTGTTCGTTTATACATTTTAAGAATGGCGTTCATCTTTTTTGAGAATGAGTTCTTATTTGATTTTATTTATTTGGGCCACAACATATGATACAAATGTTTGTGTCAGTAAATGTGTGGCGGGGGTTTTTGTGAAAATAACGGGGACAGAGCTGCTGTCAGACGATCAGCTGTGCGGCGTCATCACAAACGGACGTCGCTTCACGTGACGCTCCGGAGGAAAGGACGTCCCATTGCTCTTAAAACTCATTTCCCTGCTTCTCGTGGTTTCCTTGCGTCCCTCCATGCTTCCCTGGTGGGAGGGACTAGAGTCCCAGTGACCACCAACTGGAGGCCCGCGGGCCACATCCGGCCCGCCAGACATTCTCATCCGGCCCGCACAACGGGGGTGACTGCGGCGTGGTTACTGCGTTCGCAGTAACCAGTGTGTGCAGTACCGGAGTCCAACAGAGAGGCAGCAGCTGCGGGACAGTAGACTGCGTACTGCAAAACCTTCCCTGCCTTGAGAAGAAGTGATCCTTCGTTGTGAAGAGTCTGCTTTGTGCGCTCCGCACCACAGCAGCAGCCCTGCTGCGACGAGTCCAACAGAGAGGCAGGAGCTGCGGGACAGTAGCCTCGAAGCAGGGTTGGGTTGTAACGGAATACATGTAACGGCGTTACGTAATCAGAATACAAAAATCAAGTAGGCTAACTGTATTCAGCTGGCGTTACATTTGAAAAACGAGTAATCTGATTACAGTTACTTTCGTAAACCTGAAGTGAATACATTTTGGAATACTTATTGGAATTATTGGTGGAAAAATGTCCTCACAAAATGTAATATTCATTAACGGCAGAGCTATGTGCACACTGCACGGCGCTGCAGCATGTCTGTGAGCGAGAGAGAGATGCAGCATGTCTGTGAGGCCCCCCCCCGCACGCAGATGAGAGAGATCTCTTTTAAAATATATTGAAAGTTAGAAACGGAGATGGTTAGATAAAATGTGCAAGATAACCTTTATGTAGAATTTCTTTATTGTCGAAATGATGACATTTCATCACGGGATCAAATCAAAGTGAATGGCCTGCTGCTGCTGAATGCATGGGGCAAGTGACTGGAAAACGTTTTAAAAGTTATAACATCGTTTCAGATAATAAATAATAATGATAATTCATTCTATTTAGGGGCGCCTTTCAAAGCACCCAAGGACACCTTACAATTCATAACATATTCTAAGGAAAGGTTTTAAGACAGTACAAAGAATGCAGTCCGGGTGATGTTTTTTATGTGTGGTGCAGATGAGAGGGAGCTGTCCAGAATGACACCAAGATGTTGTGTTTGAGTTCTTGATAAGCCATTAAAACAGTAAAATACGTGTCTCCTGTTCACCAAAACATACCCATATGTTATGGAAAAACAAAGTATTCCAAAAGTATTCTAAAAGTAATCTGAATACGTTAAAGTAGACCCGATTCCAACGTTTAAGACACGTAACTGTAACTGTATTCTGATTACTTTCAGAGCCATGTATTCAGTATTTAGTAACTGATTACAGAACACTCAATACCCCCCCCCCCCCCCCCCCCCCCCCGGTCTACAACTTCAAAATGCTGGACTATATAAAAATCGCTGGCCCGCGATCGTGTCTATTGGATACATTTTGGCCCTTGGACAAATGTAGTTGGTGATCCCTGGCTCAGACGCAGGGAAACGACGCAAGTGATGGAAGCAAGGATTTAATTTAATCGACCTGAGACGGGGCCGTCCTGAGAGTGGAGGTCTGCACCGGCACTGTCCTGAGAGTGGAGGTCTGCAGGCAGGCTCCCATGCAATAAAAGGCCACTCTAAAATGTTCAGTTTTATCACACAGCACAATGCCACAGATGTCGCAAGTTTTGAGGGAGCGTGCAATTGGCATGCTGACAGCAGGAATGTCCACCAGAGCTGTTGCCCGTGAATTGAATGTTCATTTCTCTACCATAAGCCGTCTCCAAAGGCGTTTCAGAGAATTTGGCAGTACATCCAACCGGCCTCACAACCGCAGACCACGTGTACCACACCAGCCCAGGACCTCCACATCCAGCATGTTCACCTCCAAGATCGTCTGAGACCAGCCACTCGGACAGCTGCTGCAACAATCGGTTTGCATAACCAAGGAATTTCTGCACAAACTGTCAGAAACCGTCTCAGGGAAGCTCATCTGCATGCTCGTTGTCCTCATCGGGGTCTCGACCTGACTCCGGTTCGTCGTCGTAAGCGACTTGAGTGGGCAAATGCTCACATTCGATGGCGTCTGGCACGTTGGAGAGGTGTTCTCTTCACGGATGAATCCCGGTTTTCACTGTTCAGGGCAGATAGCAGACAGCGTGTGTGGCGTCGTGTGGGTGAGCGGTTTTCTGATGTCAATGTTGTGAATCGAGTGGCCCATGGTGGTGGTGGGGTTATGGTATGGGCAGGCGTATGTTATGGACGACGAACACAGGTGCATTTTATTGATGGCATTGTGAATGCACAGAGATACCGTGACGAGATCCTGAGGCCCATTGTTGTGCCATTCATCCACGACCATCACCTCATGTTGCAGCATGATAATGCACGGCCCCATGTTGCAAGGATCTGTACACAATTCCTGGAGGCTGAAAACATCCCAGTTCTTGCATGGCCAGCATACTCACCGGACATGAAACAGAGAGACTTAAATTCCTTCTGTAACCAACAGATTCTGCGGAAAGCAGAGAGCATTCTGAACTCTCCAGGTCATGTACTTTCACATGAATTTCGTCTGTTGCCATCAGGGCATAGATATGCTCTACCTGATCAAAGGACTAATCGCTTTTCTAAATCATTCATCCCTTCTGCACTCAAACTTTTAAATTATTGAAAAGGCTTTTAACTTGATTATTTATTTATTATTGTGATGCTTTGAACTATTTATAGTGTAAATTGGAATTATACACATATGTGCTCCCGGGTGTATCTGTGTTTTCTTCTTGTATGTTCCTACCTGTGTACATGACATAAACTGCTGCTCATAACCAATTGCCCCTTGCGGGATTGATAAAGTTGTTGATTGATGTCACCCATTGAGCATGTTTGGGATGCTCTGGATCGGCGTATACAACAGCGTGTTCCAGTTCCTGCCAATATCCAGCAACTTGGCACAGCCATTGAAGAGGAGTGGACCAACATTCCACAGGCCACAATCAACAACCTGATCAACTCTATGCGAAGGAGATGTGTTGCACTGCGTGAGGCAAATGGTGGTCACACCAGATACTGACTGGTTTTCGGACCCCCCCCAATAAAGCAAAACTGCACGTTTCAGAGTGGCCTTTTATTGTGGCCAGCCTAAGGCACACCTGTGCAATAATCATGCTGTCTAATCAGCATCTTGATATGCCACACCTGTGAGGTGGGATGGATTATCTCAGCAAAGGAGAAGTGCTCACTATCAACAACAACAATATTTGAGAGAAATGGTTATTTTGTGTATATAGAAAATGTTTTAGATCTTTGAGTTCATCCCATGAAAAATGGGAGCAAAAACAAAAGTGTTGCATTTATATTTTTGTTCAGTATATAGTGGATTAAAAAACAACTACAATCATCACGTTGTAAGCCTCCGTCAACCGGTCATCACTTCTTCATTTTATCCTTAAACATTGGTGTGGAATGGTCAGATTTAACAAATAAATCATTGAACAGGGTTTATGAGGCCACAGTGACCTTGATCGCTTTTCACCACATTGTAATTAGTTTTCCCAAATTGAAAAAAATGCCATCAAGGCATTTCTGAGATATCACGTCACAAGAACCGGTTGGGCATACAAAAAACCTGGGGAAATGATCAGTAGAATCACATTTAATTTATTTGGACAAAGTAACACGTTGGAATAAACACAAACATTCACTGTTATTCATCTGTACAAAGAGAAGGTTTATTATTAGGTGGGATGCAGGTCTGTCATGGCCGATCTTCACTCCTCCTCTGCCTCTCTCCACTCTTTGGGCATGACCTTCCCAACAGGTGACAGATTCCAGGTGATGCCAGTCTGAGTCAGCACCTGCACAAAGACAACACTAGTTTTAAGGGCAATGGCACACTTTTATTAGACTATGTAAGTCTTTGCAGTGCACATTTTTCAAAAAATGTAAATGCAAGTTCACACGAAAAGTAAGATAAAGAAAAAGTTTCTGTATCAAAATGATACAACAAAACCAGAGGTTGGTCAACGGAAAACATACACAATTAAATACAAACAACTCAAGTACATTTGTATATCCAAAGTTAAAACTAACTGAGCATATTCAAGTATTTTTATTGTAATAAAATACCATTGCAATGTAAGACTTGTCAGTAAATAAAAACGCAGAGTTCGCCCTCCAGTGGTTAACAAGTTGTATGTACCTATTTACTTTCTGAGCAGCAAAACGCAAATTCTTTACAGGTAGGCTAACTGGTGTGATTTGTTTGCATGATGAAGCAAATTAAATTCCAATAAATTAGGACCTTTGCAAACATCTATTATATTTGCAACTTCTCAGCCATTTAATTTCATTTGAGTTAAGTTTGTTTTAATGTTTCTGTTCTGTAACTGGAATCCCAGAACTTACGTATGACCACACAGCCACGCAGAAGCCGGCTCCAGAAACCATCAGGATGTTGCCGTACTTCTTGTTGAAGTTCATTTGGGCGGTGGAATTGTGCCTCACCTGCCTGGCGGCCTGACCTGGAAGACAACAAAACAAAGTGGCATTTATATACTGCACAATTACCATGTTGTTATCTTTAAAAAGCAGTTGGTCATGCCTTTCATTGTGCCATTCACTTTATGGAATTACTCGGGCTTCTATGAAATTCATATAAATACATGAAAAATAGGCTAAATTCAGGGTAAGGTTACAAAACAGAAAATCAATCATATCTGGATACTCTGATGAAGATTGCCATTTCCTGTCTGTTTTATTTTCCAGGCTCTTCTGCATGTCATATCAACAACAGCAGATAAGGATAGGTTTGATTTTTGTTGAAATAAATTACAGTTTGAAGTACAATACAAATGGCTATACTATATTTATTGTTCTCTTAATGTGAAACTTATGTTCATGACTAATCTTTCTCTGTTTTCACTTGCTCTGCCTGTGACTTAGCCTTTTTTTCAACGACTTCTAAATGAGTTCGCCAGATGAGAAGACAATGTCCTTGTTTACCCTTCCATTTGACAGTCGAAAAGTCTAATTTTAAGCACAACAGATAGACAGTTAAGCGTTGGTTACTTTTGAAAAGACTAAAAGGCAATCCGTCTTTCACATAACTGACTTACAAATATAAATAACATTATAAATAAAACAGCTTAGTATCATTATGCTAACTCTTACAGGTCAGTTTACTTGGGCATCGCGATGGTAAATTGGCATATTAAAAGAGCACTTCCACATTTTAGATTAACTCAATACTAAAGTACAAACTACCTTGATTTATGGAAGATACTTCAAGGGATTCAGTAAAGACAAGACAAGTAAAACGTCTTCGGGAGATGCTAATGTTAGCTTGGCTAGCAACGTTAGCACGCTGACCGAGGTGACCCACCATAGACAGGAGGGTCAGACTTATGGTCGATATTAAAATGTCACTTAGCATCAATACACACATCTAACATACATTCCTACAAACACTGGTTTTCTTACCGGTGAGGTTGAGTGCAGCTTTAGCAAACCGGAACATGTTGTCTAGCTTGGTTACTTTAGCCTCGGATACCCTTGAAGACGGAAGTGTAATATGGCCGCCGCAAGTAGACAAAACGGAAATTACGTTGGCCAGTGTTAGCATCCGCCGAGCAACATGTTACGCTGAAAATTGTGCAAACAAGTCATTCACACAGTTTAAGACATATACATACAATGAAACACGTACACCGAGTAATTTATATTTGTTTATTTGGTAAATACAGCAACATTTTGACTTCTATACGGGTTTGTAAATTGAATAAATTGCTACTGGAAGTTCTATCCACCATCGTGTCAGGATGGCCGAGTGGTCTAAGGCGCCAGACTCAAGGATTAAGCCCCTTCCGCTTGAAACGGGATTTCTGGTCTCCGAATGGAGGCGTGGGTTCAAATCCCACTTCTGACATAACTTTTTTGTTTTGTTTTATGAGAGGAATAAACGACAATATCAGCAATGCGATAATAAATGGCGTCAAAATCATTGTACTTAATGGGAAACAAACATCCACTGTTGATCGCAACTGGGTGAGACAACTGAAACCAATTCTTGTTGTGTAAAAAAGTAGCTTTCGAGAGCTTATTTTTTACAAAAGAGATAATAAACAGTCACCGATGTCTTATTATCTGTGTCTATGTTGTTGTCAGTGATATATTGTTTTAACTTTTTAAATGCCTCTGTGATGTGCTGCAACTCATTTTCCCCTCGGGGACTAATAAACGAATACTACTATTAATTAAGTGGAATTTCAACAATATGTCTCGAGGCTCTACACATTCAGCCACCATTACATTGACCAATCAAAGTGGTCCAACAAAGACCCAAAACATTAAGTCACACAGTGTTAAACTGAATAACAACAGTATGTTAACTCACTGTGACTGCAGCAATCTTTCCATGTTCAAATCACAAATCTAAACACACTTTTCAGAACTGCTTTTAATCTGTAATTAATGTTGAGTTTGATATATTTTAAGAGTGTAGTTTTATATATTGTTTAATGATGTGTTACTCTGTAAAGTGTTCTTGTAAATACAATGTATTACTATTATAATAATTTGTTATGATTCAACAACTTGTTGAGATGTACAAATGAGTTCAATTTAAATAATAACTTACAATCAACCAATGGATTTACATTTACCATTTAACATGTTACAGATTTTCTCGTTTAATATCTGGTTAAACAATTATTACAATGCTTTAAATACAATATAATTGCAATTGATATCATTATATGTAACATGTAAAACCGAATCCTTATCAAGGAATTAAAAAACAGACGTACAATCTTAATTTTGTAATTTTATTTATTAAGTCAAAATATCATTTTTCAGGATTATGACATTTATTTTATGTACATCATGCATACTGAACATATTCCATCACTGACTCTGTTTTTATGGAAAGTGGCCATTCTTTCCACTTTGACAGGGGCAATGGTGACAAAATAAAAATTGATGATTTAACACACCAATTAAAATATTCAATATAACTTCAGGATTCATCAATATTTCCTTGCAAACAAAGCAGAAGCATCATTTAACGGACGAAAACAAGTTTCTTGTGTTGTATCTTTTACAGCCTACGAACTCGGACTGTGAAATATTGCTTAAAAAATGCTCTGACTAGTGTCAAAGAAGCATGTAAACTATTACCTAAAACATTCGATTGTTTGCTAGTGTTTTTGAGAATCTTAACTGGCCTTTTTAGTGTTTTTTACGATCCATTTCTCTGTGCTCTGAACTTTTCTCCTGCAGCATGTAATGCTCAACAGAACACTACTTCATGTAAATGAGAGCTTCACGTTTACCATCAAGTATTTCTTTACAAACATTGCACGTTACTTTTTTTAAACCCGCTCTACGGTCCAAAATTCACATTGTTGTGTGAAGCAAAGAAAAGCAGCAAATTGTAATAACTGAGACCAGAGAATATTTTAATAGTTTTGCTTAATGGTTAATTGATGTTACATTTAGGATGTTGGGCGATGCAGAAAACAACATGGATTGTCTTTTTGAGTTGCAAAAATATCTCAAGATTAATTAAAGAAAAGGGTCTCAACAGAAAAAAAGAAATACAATCTGATAAACGTATTACGGGACCGGTGAATTGAGATTAGCAGATTCACTCGATAGGTTTTCAATACATCTGGACGTCATTGCCCTCATTGTTTAAAGATCAGGGCCCGTTCACCTTATATAACCGTTCGTACAGTAAATGTTGTTGGTACAGTATAACAAGCAGTATTTTTGGGAGGACTTCTTAAGTATTTGTTTATAAGAAAATTCCTGTTTTCCCTCAGCCTGGGCGTTGTTCTCCAAAAAACAAAAACACTTTACAGATAAACTTTAATTTCAAATGAGTCATTTCCAACCCAATAGCGTCTGATCTATTTTCAGGGAAACCAAACTATCTTTTGGTGGGAATCAAAGATTATCTTATAAATTGAAATGTATTTTTACACACCCTGGCTCCAGACCCTCAATATATGTGTAGTCAATTTGAAAGGAGAATACTTCCTGAGACAATTAACTTCAATGTGATCCGAGCTGAAACCTTGATGAAAGGAATGTGTACAACCTGCAATACATCAGCAGCGATATCTAAGGGTAACTTTGGTATTTTCTCATATGTTTGTGTCTAAAGGTGAAAAGGGGCAACATTTTTGTAAATGGTCCAGCATTGAGTCAGAGGGCTGGAAACCATTGTTGGAATCAGCTTAATATTCAGCCTTGATATTCTAAATGCCACTAGGCTTTCTGTACTCCAACAACACCAACTCTTCCCGGCACTTTCCAACTTTCAGATCAAACAAAACAATAAGAAAAAAGTTGTATTCCTGTGTAGGTTTCTTTACACAATGTTAGCTTGAACTTGAATAAAACGATGAGAGTGTCAGTGGCAAATACAGTCGCTTTTAGTTGACTTTGATCGATCTACCGAGCTGTTTCGCAGTTGTGGCTGCAGCGCTATCGCTTAATACAAGACCAGTTTCAAAAATGGTTGTCCCAATTAGTAACTAAGACTAAAAATACCCAAATGACCCTTTAATAAAGTGTACGACAGAGCTGTGGATGTTCTCCTCCTTCAGACAACCTACAGGACATTTAACCGTCATTGGTCCACGTTCTTGATTCTCCAAAACAACACAAGGATCCGTTTTAAAGAGATAAACAACTAGTCACAATGCAGTATCTTTTAAATGTTGATGCCAAGAGATAAATGGAATTCAGTCACTCAGCATATAAAATGCAGGATAGTGTCCAAAAGTATTAGAGTACATATAGAAGACTGGCCCTAATAGGAGGCAACAGGCGTCAGAATTACAAACATTAAGGCATCAATCATTTTCCCCGTCGCGTTCACTTTTCATTCTCTAGTCCGTCTTCTTGTCTTTTACCTCCTCGTCGTCTGTGTACTCTGCGGGCTCCTCGCCTGGTTTCAGCAGCTTACCAATGTAATCATACTTAACTGTAACAGAGGGGGCAAGAAAAGAATACAACAGTTAATAACAGCCTCATATAATCCATTCTCAGCTGGATATTAAAGGACACTGGATAATGTTTGTTCATGCAACCAGGGGCGGACTGGCCATCGGGACGAATCCCGATGGGCCGGTACTGAAGTGGGCCGGACGGGTAAGTCACTAGCACCCCCCCCCCGTCCCCCCCGTCGACAATTTACTAGCGGTAATTACTTGCGGTACCGAAGTGGGCCGGTCGAGAGTCCCGGGCTGATTTGTAGTCCCAGTCCGCCCCTGCATGCAACCCAATTTGATATCGCTCAAGTCATGAAGATAAAATGTGATTTGCTTCTGATGCTTCAGGAAAAAAAGTCACCAATGTTTGTTTAATAACCACTAAGAGTCCCCTGGGAAGCCTCATTTGAGTAATTATCTTCCTAACGTAATAAATTAAGTTGACAAAATGTCACAAAAACGGATTGTATGATCCAACACATACATTTCTGCTTTACAAATATTTTTTAACCAATGATACTCAAAATAAATCTGCAAAAGGAAATGTGAATGTATGATTCCATCAGCTCCTCAGTGTTACATGAACACGAGGAATTGGTCAAGTAGTTGGTTGTGCAAATTGAGGAGGACACATTGCAGAAGTTCGGGCTGTCCGTCATTATGTTTTGGGCTCCGAAGCTTTATCAGAAATGAACAGCAAATGTTTTGAGCATGACTAGGGATAGACACCAAAGCGCTGTGACACATGTCTCTGATTTGAATTAACAAGCATTTACTTTTACGGCTTCTGTTATTCTATAGTTTTGGGATTTTTCCAAATGCTCTAGTGCTTTTAATGCATATATGTAATTCAGATTCATGAAGAGATATTACTGTTGATATCTGTAAAAGCTGTACAACAGTAACAGGGTATATCAGGAATCCAGAAGTCAAATGTAAGACCTTTTTTCAGACCCTTTCCATACATTTTAAGACCTCATCGCCACTTGGAGTTTTAACCGGTTACCTTGGCGACACACTTTACCTCACATTGACTATATACAGTATTGATTGTCCTTCCTCCTTATCTTCCAACCATTTGGACGCAAACTTGCATTTCCCCATAACGATGTTGTTTAACAACCGGCGTAAACGGACCTTCGCGCTATCAAGCAGTGAGCGTGAGATGTCCTGTTCAGATGACGTCAAATCCAACGGGATGCCATCAATAAACTACACAGAATCACACTACACACCTACGCCATGATTACATTCAGGCACACTGTAGAATACAACCTCTTTGGACCATTTAGATACTTATTGAAAACAAGCTACAAAATCTAATACCTTAGAAAATGCTGTTTAATACTTTTTAATAGCGTTCATTTTGGCTAAATTGATTTATCAACTTTTAATACTTTTTAAGACCCCGCGGACACCCTGAGAAACTGTGTCTATGACTCACAGGTGAACTGCGTCTCCCACTCGGACAGGCCTTCCTGCTGCATGGTGTTCAGGTCCGACAGGTCGTCGTGCTCGTCTTTCAGCGCCTCTTTCTCCAGGCAGAACGTAGCCAAACCTCTAGAAGCATCTTTGCCTGCAAACACTCCATATGGACCCTCTGCAAGATGGAAGAGATACAGAACAGTGAGGCGAATGCAACAAGTGAGCACAACTCAGCATTTGTTTTTTTTAGCTGCACCTTTACCAGCTTTGAGAACACTTTCATGATCAATCATTATAAAACACATCATATATATTACTCTGAAATGGACCAATCTGCACAATGACTACTTTTACTTGATACTTTAAGTATGTTGATGCTAATACTTGTGTACTTTCATTTGAGTAACATTTTGAATGCAGGACTTCTACTGTAACAGAGTATTGCTACACTGTGGTACTTCTACCTTTACTCAAGTACTTATCCCACCTCTGCTAATATATATAATAATTATTATATTATGTGTTTTTCTTTGCTTTATTGATGGCCATTAAGTTTAAACAATGAAAGGAAGCACTTTGATAGGATTTTTCATTTTTTAAATAAGTATTTGCCATGTTTAAGACTGATTTTAATTCAAGTTTGCTTATGGTCACACATACATCTGTACCAACACTTTCAAACAACCTCCAGCCCTTATTATTTCAAGTCAAACTGACTGCAACAGCCTTGAGCGTTATCAAAATGTCCTTGAGCACCAACCCCTCTGCACATGGACACATTTTTAAAATAGCTAAATTCCTTTTATACCCAAATACTCCCCAAAGGCTTCAAGGCTGGATGTGCAGGGTCATTAAAAGTGTACATGCCAGTTAGATACCATGTTGGTCAGAGGTTACAAGCAACAAAGGTTACCATCACAGATAAGATAAAATAAACAGAGGTCTAACTCTGCTTACGTTTCCACGTGGCTGAAAGTAAGAAGCATGACAGGGCATAATCTTATTTCAGAGTACACATGACTTACTCTGTTCAAAAACGATCACAACTGTAAAAAATCAACACATACTCGCAAAGCTGAATTCATATTGAAAACAATCTGTCTTAATTTGAATAATGAGCTCTATAAAGTGTGGACATTGCTTGTTGTGATTGGCTGAAACTCTTATTGCAGTTAACAACATGCACGAGAGTGAATACAATTCAGGCATATAGTGATAAACAGATGAATGCATCAATCTATAGTATCACATTAATCTGAAATTGACCTTTCTACAACATGTAATTTGTGTAATAAATATTCTGATGTCAACACCTTAAATACATTGTGAATTCAGGGGGTGTACAACATAGATACATGTACTTTATCCCAAATTGGGGTAGTAGGCCTATTGAGTTGGAAAATAAATGGACTATTGAACAGTGATACAACTACTTTTAGTGAAGTAAGACACATGAGTATTACAAGTATATATGTACATAGAGAGCATATATCCTCTATTCGCCCCACAGCTGGGAATTAAATCCACATTTTCAAATGCACTTGTTTTTTGACTATGGAGTAACACTAATTCCTCCATAGACGATCTGTGGTCCCAAGGCTAGTTGCTCCTCTGTTGTGAAACGGGATCTCAGATCTTTAACTAAAGGGGGTGTGGCGTTAGCTTCCACTTAAACAATAACTAATTAAACGAATATTATTTATTAAAAAAACGATTTTTTTTTATCAATGCATCTTTAAAATATCACAACGTCGCCAACGAGCTGGCGTCGTTGCGTAGTGACGACGGAAGGGTCCGCGCGGTGACCGTTACCCCAATAGTTACCTGGGCCGTAGAACTTCTTCCCCCGTGTGACGTCGAACACTTTCCCGTTGACAGCCATGAGGATCCTCGGGTCCTGGAGCCCATCGTAGGGCTTCAACTCAGCGAGGGTGAAATCTCTCTTTTTGAGTTTGGGCAGCGGCGGCTCCACCTCGCCGAGATCCGGAGGTTTGTCCCCGCGGAAGATCTTGTAGAGGAGGAACAGACAAAGGCTGAGCAGCGTCAGGTTCAGCGGGGAGGTGAAGATCTCCTGGAAAAGACCACCAGAAGTTACCTCGCTTCCTTCTTCTTCAGCCATGTTGGGTCCTCTCTCTGTCGGTGTGTGTGGGTGGGACCGGGAGAGCTCGCGGGTCCTGAACCAACCACAGCTGCAGCGCGAGAGGCGTCGGTTAACAGCTTTAAACCAATAGGGTTCATCCGACTGCGTGCCAAAAAAGCGACACATAAAGATTAATATGTGTGTTGTCGATCAATGCGATCGTTAGTTCTTATGATTGATTATTTGTTTTTTATAGTGTCAGGAATATATTTAATTTAAAAATAACAGATATGAAACTTTTTTTCTGTTTTATTATTACATAATAGCCTATCATTATATAATACAATCAGGTCATATTTGCAGAAATGGGTTACTGTACATTACAAAATCAATAGAGATAAAGATGTGTGAGAAAAGTCGGCAAATAAGTCTGAAATAAATAAATCATTTTGGAGGAAACAACATCATATAAGAACAACGTTATTATTTGCAATAAAGTTTATATGGCTTCTTATAAATGCTCAGCTGTCATACTCTGGTGGATAACTAGCTATCAACAACATTATTTTATAATGGCCAAATCCAATAAAACAATATGTTATTATGGCAAAATACAATAAAACATTATGTTATTCTGTCCATATCAAACAAAACATAATGTTATAATGGCAAAATACAATAAAACATGATTTTATTATGACCATATCGAATAAAACATGATGTTGTAATGGCAAAATTCAATAAAACATGATCTTATTGGGGGGGGGGGGGGGGGAAATCGAAGAAAACATTATGTTATCATGGCCAAATACAATAAAACATTATGTTATTATAGCAGAAATCAATAAAACATGATGTTATAATGGCAACATTCAATAAAACATAATGTTATAATGGCAAATGTCAATAAAACATGATGTTATTATGGCCAAAACCAATACAAAATTATGTTATTATGGCCATATACAATAAAACATTATGTTATTATGGTCAAATACAATACAACATTATGTTATAATGGCAAAATCTAATAAAACATTATGTTTAATGGCAAAATCCAATAAAACATGATTTTTTTATGGAAAAATTCAATAAAACATGATGTTATTATGGCCAAAACCAATACAAAATTATGTTATAATGGCAAAATCTAATAAAACATTATGTTATTATGGCCATAATATCCAATTAAACATTATGGTATAACTGTCTGCCATATACAATATTACATGGTCAGTCTTAGCTGTGAAAAGTAATTCCCATAAACCTTTGTTCTTACAGTCGCAGTCTGCACAAAGTTATAAACAAACAAGTGTCCCAGTCCAACATGGCGGCCTCCCTGATTGTACACATCCGGCGGTTGTTTCACGCAATCGGGCACTTCCATCTCCTGGAAACACCCGCCTCTTTGGTTCCCACCCCAACAAACAAAGCTCAGATGGAGAAATCCCTCCCTTCAGTAACAGCTCCGTCTCCGGCCAGCTGATCCTCATCACTTAGCTGGGCTGGTTTTATTAAATCAAACTCCTGTGAGCCGGTTATTGCATTTTTCTTATCTAAAAGTGACGCTTTGTTATTTCAGCCATTGCGCAACAGCAACGTTAGCTAGCTGCCACTGCCAGTAAACAGCCGCCGGTTGGTCGGTCACCGGCTATACTTCAAACAGGTTCGACAACTCGGATGACAGTCCCGGTTCGGCTCGGTTCCTGGACGGAGATCAGATGTTAACGAAGATTTTTTGATTCAAACTAGCTACAAGGTGACTGTTTTTATGTGAAGCTAGCTTTGTTAGCTAACGTTAATATTAATGGTTTTGTTTTGGCTATGTCATGTTTGTCCCAGTGAGGCAGTGGACAAGATGTACTCAGGTATTTTACTGGAGTAATAACGAGTAATATCACAGTGTACTGTACACATACTCTGTTACAAGTAAACGTCTTTTATTATGAATGTTAGCTAAGTAAATGTACAAAAGTATTACCTTCAAAATGTACTTAAAGTGTAAATAGTACTCATGGACTATAGTTATTGATGCCATAATCTGTTCATCGCTTTAATGTTGCAGATGGTAAATGTTAACTCTTTTGTCAATTTAACATTTATCTTATCTTATTAATCATTTGTGATTTAAACAACATAATATTTGGTTTATTAATCTGAATCTGCGAAGTTATCAATTACATGTAGTGTAGAAAAACTTAAATGTTCCCTCTGAGATGTTTGTCAAATTCATTGTAATGTCAGGTAATATATAGACAGTTAATGCTTTGCTACTTTGGAGAGTAATTCATCCATTTACAGTTGAGCTGAAACGAAACGTAGACAATTAAAGCTTTGGTCACATTGATTACAATATTTGATTAGTCATTATTGAGATGTTATCAGAAAACTTGTCGGCAAGAAATAGAGATTATATAACTTTTCATTCATATCCATATCCAGTTTTAGGAATTAATTAGACTTGAAGAAGTGTACTAACTTTTTTACTTTATTTTTCTTCTACTTAATACTTTCTTACTTCATAACATACAATAATATTCCAATATTTCGTAAAGATGCAACATATGTCATAGATGATAAGAGGAAGTAAAAAAGGTTACAGAGAAACTTTAGAATTTGTTAAATGCGTATGATTATTCTTAAAATAATTAAATACCACTTTATTAGGACAGCATTGTAGGGCCCCTCTAGGAGAGCTGGGTAATATTATACCGGAAAAATATTATTATACTAAGATAAAAAAACTTAAATTTTCTCTGTCCCAATTGGTTTTATTCTCAAGAAAACGCATCGCTTCACTTTGCAAGGTTGGGTTACCCTCTCACACAACACCTGGCAAAGTAGATGTAGCTACTTGACAAAAAAACATGTTTTCCCAAGTGTTCTCGTAAATATATGCTTTATTCTCAGAGAACCTCTCAGTCTTGTCTCGTAGATGTAGTATTTTATAACCTCAGATTTGTTTTTGTCAACACATTAATGAAATATCCAAGTTCTCCCTCATTAATCTCACCCCTTTTCCCATCCCTGTATAACAAAGATAAATAAATAAATTACCGACACCCTAGTATTCCCTTGTGCATGTGTTATTTCAATTCAATGGTATTGTTTGACTTCATTAGCGCTCTCAATGGTTGTGTATCTTGTCTTTTCACCTCACGGCACATTAAGCATCGGTGTACATTAACATCCCCCCCTTCTGTTTGCTTTGCTGTGCTCTCCTCCTGTCCTTTCCCTCGACCCTCGACTCTCCAGTTAACATGAGTGCGATGCGTGTGGATGCCAAAGTGGTGATGCTAGGAAAGGAGAGCGTGGGGAAGACCAGCCTGGTGGAGAGATATGTCCACCATCGCTTCTTGGTCGGCCCGTACCAGAACGTGAGTGTCAGCTGCTTCAATTTCCTTGCCTACGATGAAAAGCATTTTATTTTTTTCCCTAGGGAGGTTGTGGAAATGTATCTCATGTCTGTGTTAATTTTGAAGCATAAAGGTCCTCATACAAACTGATGCAGTAATGTTTCTGTAAGCATGAGACAAGCGTTTCTGTGAGATTCTTGTATATTAATGTTGGAGCTAGTCAGACACGCCTTTCTCGTGTCCTGTTTGATAATACACCATGAGGTTTTTATAACAGTTGCATAAAACGGTAAAGTATCCTTGGGGACTTAGAAGTCACGGTTGGGTTTTGTCCCGGTTTAAGACGCCCTATTGTGCTTTTTGGGGGTTTCCATTTCCTGTTGTGTGTTATATAGGTTTGTGTGCATGTAAATCATCTGCAAAGTTTCCTGCAAGATGGAGTTTCTCTCAAACACACTCCCCCATGCCTGAAGTGCCTCCATTGGACTTCTTTGTTTACTTCTATGTAACACTTGTGCTTCTATGGGCTAGCGCTCCAACACATTGTATATGATAGGCTAAGGGGCGGGACATCTCTAAGCGGTTGACCAATCACAACAGAATATTTATATTTAGTTCAAAAGCAATTCAATAGCTGTCAATAATGGTTAAGCCATATCTCAATTTTATATTGACACGGTGATATGACACAAGATATTGTCCTGGTTTTTAAAGACATTGTAAAATGGCATAAGGGTTGTCTTTTCATGGTTTTATAGGATTAATTACAAGAAAGAGATCTCATCATCCACACTTTACCCACTCGGTCATTACATGCTATGGATTATTTAACAAAAATGTCATTGTGTAAATTCAGTTTAAAAGTACCCATAAATCCACAGAGAGTGTCTGAAGCTTGTTTTTCCTCCGGCAGACTATCGGTGCTGCTTTTGTTGCCAAACCAATCCAAGTGGGAGAGAAGGTGATCACCCTGGGAATATGGGTGAGTCAGAAGATACCTTTATATAGTGAATTGTTATCTGGAATATTATACTGAACCTTAATTAATAACATAACGCAGCCAAACTTATTTTATACAACAGTTATGGCTTATTAAGTTAAGTTTCCCATTTTCATTTCCTGTTATTGTTTTTTCAATAAGTTGATTCTTAATTGTTTCTTTCATTATAATACAGTCTAATACTCTCTTCCATATACATAAACTACTGTACTGTACCTTTACTAATCGTTCGGTCACAACAGAATGTGTTTATACGTTTTTGATCCATGGTCTGTTTTCCAAATTAACTTCAAATAAGCACTAAATTAAGGATTAATTATAGGGTAACTTGGTAAGTGATTTTGAGAGTTGGTTGACGTGAGAAAGACATCTCATTCACTGTCTGAGTCTTATCTAATTAATAATGAAGCTACTTTTCATACGCAGGCTGTTGTAAATGATGTATGTGTTACACTTCTCCTTATCTCTAATGGATGTACTATGCATGGTTTGCATATGACTTGGAAAGGAGAAAAAAGTGTCTGAAAATATAAATAAATATGAGTTTGATTTAATGCCAAAACAACTTGTCTGAGTTTTAGGGGATTCACAACCTTTGCAGCAGTGAGGGGAAGTTAGCTTGCAGCTGCAGAGTTTGTCACACTGGGGGTTAAACGGCATGTAAAGCCTGCATGGGTGTTGTAGGAATGTTGCCTGTGTACAATAATATAATCAGATCTGAGACATACAAAAGCAGAAACATAACAGGAAGCAGTCTTCTTATCATATCTACATTTACTGTAGATGTATTTACATTTATTTCCCTCAGGACACAGCGGGATCAGAGCGATATGAAGCCATGAGCAGGATCTACTACAGAGGAGCTCGTGCAGCCATCGTCTGCTATGGTAAATCTACATTTGTGGCGTTGGTTAAACCAGAGAACCCTATTTCTGAACCACAACGTTTTATATTAGGGTTATATTTTTTCATTCCTTTAAACGCCTTAGATGTGACACATTTGCCTCATTAAGTATGCACGTTTTTTTTAAACATTCAAATAGCTGGTAATCTAACTGAAACTTACTGGTGGAAAGACATGTTGGTTTATACTCTGCTTCCCCAGCTAGATGGATGGAACGGAGTCAGGCTTCAATATAAGTTTTAGCCCAAAACCCATCTGTTTTTGGTCAAATGTTAGAAACAGTGCTCTTAAAAATAGATACAGCAAATCCAATTTTTCTTCAGCTTCAACATTATGATCTCTGAACAAACTGCACACATTTCTGAGACATTTTAGTGTAACCAAAAACAGAACATGTCTGTGCTTTAGTTTTGAAAACGATGAAAACTGAACTCGCAAAATACCAATACCTAACTACACCAAACTTCTCTGATACCATTGTTTCAATGTAGTGTTACTCAACGATGTGAAAATCCCCATCTGATTGACAGGAATATATCCTTAGATATGTGACAAAGGACACATTGGCTTTCTGAATAAATCTAAAATAATGTTGACTAATATATATATATATATATATATATATATATATATATATATATATATAACTACAGTGAATAACAAAGAGCAGTTACTTTGACAAATGGATAAACAAATGAGCTTTAAACTTAAATTCAACCATGTACAGTAAAGAGATATATTTCTCAGAAGTATTATAGCGAACGAAATACCAGAAATGATTTCCTTATATACGTGACTAATGAAACCCTGACTGTCTGACATGGTGTTGACTGCTTGTTGTGCTTGTGATATGTCTTGTGGTAGTTAATAAATACCTGAAGCACAAGTGACATTCATTGTGGCTGAAGTCTAATGGGACAGCTCTCAGTTTGCTGTGTTGGAGGCGTTTCAGTATTTAGGGCACACCAGCTGGATGCATTTCTAAATGTACTTCACCGCATACAGAACTGAAAGCTGAAAGCAAAACTTTGTTTGTGGTGTTTCTAATGGGGGAACTGAGCATTGTGCCATTGATAGTCACACAGTTAGACTTAAAGGTCCCATGTGATGGCCATTTCTACTGATCATAAATCCATTGTTGAGGTCTACTAGAATAGATTTACATTGTTCAATGTTCCAAACTCACATTGGTTTCTCATACAGCATCTCTGTATAGTATGTGTCAGAGATGGAGTACTCAAGTCCTGGACTCGGACTCGAGTGCCGATTTTCGGGACTCGTGACTCGACTCGGACTCGCGCACTGATTGACGCGACTTGGACTCGTGAATTCTCGCGCATGATGACTTGGACTCGGACTCGTGAATTCTCGCGTACGCTGACTTGGACTCGTGAACTTTCCCCCCCCACGATGATTCGGACTCGACTTGTACATTGACGCTCTGACTCGGACTCGAGCAAGTTTTCTCTGGAGTCTGATGTCCTCTATCCTGGCATGTGCACCTGTGAGGCGAGTTCACGTACTGGGCCCCGCTATTCCAGTCTAAAGATGTCTAGAGACACACCCCGCATCGTGCTGTATGCTTTCACACATTCTGCTTCCACATTGGAAAAGAGCAGCGCAAAATGCTCGTTATGTGGAAACAATATTGAAGAGAAGGCTCCGTAACACATTACTCTAAGGATCGAGTTCAGACATATAGGCTGTCTTGAACACTATCATCAGAGTAACGTGATCTAATCAAAAAATAAAGATTCAGCCGATAACACGAAAGCACATGGCTACTTAACATACAGAATGATGTCATTTTGCATGCTAAGTAGCCATGTGCTTTCTGGGGCTAAGTCTTTTATCAGTAAACCGATTTAACCGCTAAAAGGTCCTTCAAAATAAGAGTCCCGATCTTATTACTATCAAAATAAAAGTGCAACACGAAAACTTTACCATAGGAAAATATTGGCATAGAAATATAATCACTTCTCTAAAAGGTAACTCATTTTAAATATAGTTAGACATATTAAAGGTCATTTACAATAATAATATTAATATTAGTAATAAGCTTTATATTTGTATAGCACCTATTACAATAATTGTAGCCAAACTCGCTTCACAGCAGTTCAATAGACAGATTAGTATAACATGACAGGATAACAGCAATGTAGAGGAGCAGCTACATTTCAACACATATATCCACGAAGATTAATACATGAAGACTTGTGACTCGGACTTGACTTGGACTCTTCTTAGGTGACTCGGACTTGGACTCGAACACAGGTAATGATGACTCGACTCGGACACTCCTTGGGTGATTCAGACTTGGACTCGGACTCGAACACAGGTAATGATGACTCGGACTCGACTCGGACACTCCTTGGGTGACTCGGACTTGGACTCGGACTCGAACACAGGTAATGATGACTCGACTCGGACACTCCTTGGGTGACTCAGACTTGGACTCGGACTCGAACACAGGTAATGATGACTCGGACTCGACTCCGACACTCCTTGGGTGACTCGGACTTGGACTCGGACTCGACTACGACTCTCCCTTGGTGACTCGGACTTGGACTCGAACACAGGTAATGATGACTCGGACTCGACTCGGACACTCCTTAGGTGACTTGGACTCGACACAGGTAATGATGACTCGGACTCGACTCGGACACTCCTTAGGTGACTCGGACTTGGACTCGAACACAGGTAATGATGACTCGGACTCGACTCGGACACTCCTTGGGTGACTTGGACTCGGACTCGACTACGACCCTCCCTTGGTGACTTGGACTTGGACTCTGACTCGAAGAGTGGTGACTCGAGAGTGACTTGGACTCGTGAATTGGTGACTTGACTACAACACGGGTATGTGTATTCACTCTCTGTCCTAAACGGCTTGTTGGAGCTCCTGCCCCCCCCCCCCCCTCCCTGTGAGCCCACTGTGCTCTGATTGGTCAGCTCGCCAATTCTGTTCTGATGAGTCCACCACCGTTACAGCGGAACATCAGTGATTATATGTTACAATGGCGTTAGCAACCAGAAAATGACACCAGTAATGACAAACAGATGAGAATGCTGCGTGGGGTCTGGCTGCCGTGCTGGCGGGACGTTGCAGGGCTCGCTGCTGTGAGGAGCGGCCAGTGTGAGCTGGGGTCATTTCCTGGTTGCTGCGTGGGGTCTGCGAGACATCGCGAATGGATGTGGGAAGGGGGGGGGTGCTGAGGGGGCTACAGCACCCCCATCTGTGAGGCTCCACTAGCACCCGCACCCCCAAACGCGCCGCCCCTACAGTGTAAGCGTGCAACAGTTTCGTGGCTGCGAGGCTTCACTAGCACCCCCTCCCCAGCGCATCACAGTTTCGCCGCTGAGAGAGAGTGTGTGTGTGTCTGTGAGGAGCGCATTTGGGTATGGGCACGTCACTGTACCCAGGAAGAAAAAGAAAAATCTCCAACGAGGCGTTCAGGGGCAGCATAAACAGGTATTTTCTGTGTTAGAGTTGTACTCACTACATGGTGTACTTTGAGGGTTTGTGACTCTGCAGACCGTTTACATGCAGAAAAATCTTCATAACACACAAGGGGACGGGTAATAACCGGAAAAGCATGACATGTCTCCTTTAAGATAATACAACTTCAGATACAAGTGAAAGCAAGTTTTAAACCACACCTGCAATATCCTACTATCACCAAGATAACAAAACAAAGGTCCTTGAGTTATGAAAGAGGACACACTATGCTCATTTTCAGTATGTAGTGTCTCTCCTGGGACATGTCTCCATGCGTTAATGTTCAAAAAGCTCTTTAATTTTCTCATACTGCCTGTGCTGCAGCACCTCTTTTCACCCTCTGTCTGAAACCAGAGCCCAGTCTGCTCTGATTGGTTAGCTTGCCGGCTCTGATGTGATTGGTCAACTGCTTAGAGATGTCCCACAGAACATTTCTATGTACTAAAAACAATTTAACACTACAGGATTGGGGAAACCCAAAAAAGCATAATAGGGCCTTTTGAGTTCTATTATTCTAAATGCAAAATTAACCAAACAAACAAAAACATTAAAGGTTAACCGGAACATTGACAACTCCAGGATCAAAGTCTTATATAAAGAAATACTGTTTATGACGTTTAACTTAAAATGTAAACATATACACATCACAGAAGTGTCTAAAGGTTTCCTACAATAAAGGAAACCTTGAGACTCGAAGCTTTGTGTAAAAGCAAAAAGAGTCCCTTAAAAAATAAATGTGACACATTTTCAATCGTGAAGATAGGAGAAACACTTTGATAAGAGCTGAAGACAAACACAGTGTGATGAGATTAACGGGGTCTTCTTCATGATAATAGTCGTTTTCACGTCTCAACTTCATTCAAATGATCCTCTTATTCATCTTGTTTTATCAGTTTTCCATGATGTTGTTACTTTATCTTCAAATACCCTTAATGTGACTTTCCTTGGGGATACATCACTGAAAGAGAAGAGCTGGTAGATTAGTTGTTGATTTGAGTGTTAGTGTTGCTCTCCTGGTTCACTTCATGCAGGGTTGGGTTTATTTACCTTTGTGTTTTTTACCTTTCAGATCTGACTGACAGCAGCAGTTTCCAGAGAGCTCGGTTCTGGGTGAAGGAGCTGCAGAACTGCGAGGAAGTAAGAGAGCGTTTCTAGACCAACTCAACACAGCTGATTGACTCGATTATGTGTTACCTTACACTCTGATTATACAGCTTTTACCAGTTCATAAAACAACCTAAATAATACAGGAACAGTTAAAGTGTGTGTCTAGATTTCTTTGTTTCGTTGATTTGAACACTACATTTTGACAAAGATACCAGAACTATAGGTTCTTAATACCTATGCTGACAATTCGAAACGTTTCATTCCACTAAAACCTTTTTTCATTTACCAAAAGAAGACATTTTATTAATAAATGCTTTACAACTATTTTGCCTCAATAAAATGCAGTCTAAATTTGACAAAAGCGTTTCATGCATGAACAAATTAGGACACAGGATTATCAATCAATCATTTGAACTTAATTGATATATCACCTTTCAGACTAATTCAATTAACTTTAAAGGGCTTTACAAGAAATAGACAAAATTAGGGTTGGTATATAGAGGAAACCATAACCTTCCTGAACTTTCACACTCCACCAGCCCACTCCCCTTTGAATGTCATTGGGCTCAAACCCACAGCACCTCACACTCGGGGACATTGCACTCATTTACAATCTCTTTATTTACTATTTATAACATCTGTTTCTACTATTTATCACATCTGTATTTATCTATGTATGTCTAAACCCGGCACCTAATATTTGTTCTGTGAATGAATTGAAAACGAAAGCCCTTTATTACTATTTGCACTTTGTGTTCTCTCTACACCTCGAAGCGTCCGTTAGTCACCGTGTGTTTGATGTATTCTCTCTCTGTTGTTCTGCAGCACTGTAAGATCTACCTGTGCGGCTCTAAGAGCGACCTGATCTCACAGGACCGCAGTCTGCGCCAAATCGACTACCACGACGCTCAGGACTTTGCTGACGGTAACTACACTCTGCATAGGGGTTAGATATTCAGTCATATTGGTTAACTGTTAAAAATAAAGGTTTTATTTAGTTTGTTATGTCATCATCATCTAAGCCAGTGCTTCTCAAAGAGTGGTCCGCGGACCACTGGTGGTCCGTGAGCGCCCCCTTGTGGTCCGTGAGTATATTGGTAACATTTCACATTTTAAATAAATAAGTTAATTTAAGTGTTCCGCACTCTCGTGGGAATATCTCCGCAATGGGGTGAGGTTACGTTTCACTTTCTATTGCATGATATAGCCCAGCGCAACACCTTCGTCACACATGTTGCCACCTGTTTGTACCATTTTCAGGCGATTTGTAATCTGTTCTAGAAAAACAATGTGTTTTTGGATATTTGTGGAGTTAGGTGGTCCGCGAGTGTTTTTTTATTGGTTAAGTGGTCCTTGGTATGAAAAAGTTTGAGAAACACTGATCTAAGCCATACATGTCAAACTCAAGGCCCTTGGTGGATTTAATTTCAGCCCTCAGGATAATTTCTAATTACTATTAGATCTGGCCCGCCGGTATATTGCACGCACACCTTCACTCAATCCTGAGGGTTTCCTCCGCTCAGAGCCTGAGCCCAAACATTGATGAACTTGCACCCAAGATGAGATGCCAAGTATCTGGCGTAAGAAATGACTCTGGAAAAGCTGCAGATAGAGCCATACTGTAAGAAATGAATGCAACTGATTATTTAATGTTTCATGTTGTTTTTATAGGCAATAATTTAAGCTTTGTTAGTTCCAGGTTTAATATGTGCAATAAGTTCATTTCAATAAGTTCTGCAAAAAACATTGAACCAGTCCGGCCCTCGACTAGTACCCATTTTCTGATTTTGGCCCACTGTGTATTTGAGTTTGACCCCCCTGATCTACCACAGTGATACTTTCTTTTTTTCAATGTACAAAATGTATATGCAAAACATAGCAACATCTTAAATCCACTTTATTATTTAATTGTTTTAATTCAATCCCTTCAATGTCTACTTACTGGTACTTCTCTAGCTCCATTATCAATAACAATAATTCATATTTTAAGTTGACAATAATTAGACCTCTGAAGTGTATTTAAACGTCTTGATTTTTTTTTTTTAAACGGTTGACCTCCATCAGCCTCTATGTGTGAAGCTCACTGACCTTTAACCTCACTGTCATGTTTTGCTTTCACAGAGATTGGTGCCCAGCATTTTGAGACCTCCAGTAAAACAGGAACTAACGTGGGTGAGTCGCACCTTCAGGCATCTGCAGAACACATTTAACACCAGTGGTTTAATGTTTCCCATATTGATTCACTGTCTGTCAATTGAGGAAGTGGGTTTTCCTCAGTATTCTGACATTTGCAAATCTGGGAAATCTTTAAAATACGTAAATCCCTTGATTGTAGAACTGAGAAGACCTAGCCCGACATATCAGATAGTCATTTCTTCAGGAAAGATACTGTTGAATGCCAACTTAAGATATGCACAGAAGTTATATTAAAGGGGACCTATCATGCCAAATGCACTTTTTGATGTCTTTTATACACAAAGATGTGTCCCCGGTGTGTCAGGGAACTCATGCAGCGTCAGAAAATAAAACCCTCTCTCTTTTCCTCCGTACCCAAATCTCTAAAAACGGAGCTGATCCAGATTTGCGTCCGATATGACGTAATATCTGAAATGTGGACCCACGGGCCAATCAGAAAAGTTGCTATCAGAAACAATGCCCAACTGTTTTGGACGTAATATGGTCGGTGTTTACATTAGCATCGCTAACACTCAGAGCTAACCTGTACTGGAGAGCATGTGTGTGAAGAAGCAGGAAATAAAAAGGAACTCACCTTGTGATATAACCGGCAAGAGAGAAAGCCTTTGAGCTCCAAACTGTTTCAGATCCTTGATAATCCATGATATGGCGTTTCATCACGGCAGTATTTAGTTTAGACAGTAGCTGCCGGGTCCCGTATGAGCTCAGCCCCCTGCTTTTTTAAATCCATTTTTTCTTTTAAAGCTTTATACCCCAAATCAACACTTTTGAAACAGGAAGTGAAATAGAGGGATATGAGGCATGGCTAGAATGATCTGTTTGGTATTTTGAGCAAAACACTTCATAGACATGTTTTTTATATATTTGTATATATCTGAGACCTATGCTATTGCCTACAAATAGCATGATAGGTGACCTTTAAAACACAAGAAGTCTGTATGGAGCATTGGAATTCCTCCTCTTTAAGACATTAACAACATCAATGAGGAAACAAAAAGAAGAATATGTATTATCATTGTTAGAAGAAGAGCGGAGTGTTCTCTTGATGTTCATTAACTGCACACATTTAATCTTTCTCTGTATCATAATAATAATAATACATCATATTTATATAGCGCTTTTCCTGGTGCTCAAAGCGCTTTACAAGCAAGTAAAGACAAATAACAACAAAACTAAAAAGTTCCAAGCTCGGTGGAATAGGGGCGAGGGATTAGTGGGCGAGGGGTTAGTGGGCGAGGGGTTAGTGGGCGAGGGATTAGTGGGCGAGGGGTTAGTGGGCGAGGGGTTAGTGGGTGAGGAGTTAGTGGGTGAGGAGTTGAAGGTAAGAGTGAAACGGTGAGTTTTGAGGGCTTTTTTGAATGATGTCAGATTGTTGGCAGATCATTACTTTTAAACTCAGCTGGGACACAAGTATGAGGCTCTCAAACACAAAACAAATATTTACGTAATGGTAGTCTTCAGTATGTTTGAAGGACAAAAGGCAGTGGCATTACATTTGCAGTAAAGATAACAATCTCAGCAGTATTATCGAGAACTTGATGCCAGCATGGGAAACATTAAAACTATATTAGCGAGGGGAATGTAGCGGTGGCTATTTGAAAGCAGCCCTGATTCTCTTGAAGGAAAAAGGGAAGTGCATAAAAACCTAACACATGAGTCAAGTTGAGACGTAGGAGACATATATTTATGTTTATAAAGCACAGAGGAAGAGTCTCACAGCCTTTTATCTGTAAACAGTTCATGGAAACTATTTTAAAAACGTATTTATATCCGAATGAACATTATACATTACAGTTTTACAATCTACCACAACATTAACTTGTATAAATAATTCAAATTTTACGAGAGAAACGCAGTAATGGCTTATGTGTGGCCTTTTAGCCTCGCTGCATGTTTCCTAGCAGAGATAACGTCATAGTGAAAGTGCACTGAGCCGAATGGACTCTTTGCTTTTATACAGCATGGACTTGTTTCTGTGAATGAACTGATGGAAACTGACAGGACTCGTTCTTCCTCTCCCTGACAGATGAGTTGTTCCAGAAAGTTGCAGAGGATTACAACAGCAATGCCTTCCAGGAAATGAAACGTGAGTGCTTTATTAACACACACTGTGGATGAATCCTTTAAATAGGGGATTGGGACATACTGACCCCCTTTACCCCCCAAACTGCTCTCCATTGATCTAACTTAACACCTGCCCTAGTGTAAGTATCTGTCATTCATCTGTGTAGACCTAGCAAGTTTATTTGGCTATAATCTAAAAGAAAATAAAGTCTACCACCTGAATTTGTCCCAGAGCTGCTACTTAGCTATTCATTTAGTGATAATAAGTGATAAGGCCGAGTACAGGCCGAGTACAGCGACATGTAAACAGACAGTGAGAAATATACAGTGAGATAGAGACGAATGATAGAATACCGAAGCAACTTATGAACAAGCTATGGTCCTTTGAGGCTATTGGCTAATTCAAGTCTTATTTATATCTACTCTTGAATAGGGCTGCACAATTTGATAGAAAATCTCATTGTGATTATATTGACTGATATTGCAATTGTGATATAATATGTTGTATTATACGAATTGATAATTTTTTTTAAATAATCTTTTATCATTAAAATGCTCATGGTGTCATTTTTTTTTAAGAGGATCTGTACCAAACAGGGATTTTTTAATTAAGTCTACAAAATACAGTTTGTAGGCCGGGACTTCTCTGCGAAATGCTTCATTCAGACATTTTCCTAGACTAAATATTTCGATTACTTATGGGCACATGGGCGACTGTGGCTGCAAGGGAGTGCGGTCGTCTCAACCAGAAGGTTGTGGGTTCGATCCCAGCCCATTCACCCAACATGTCAATGTATCCTTGGGCGAGATACTTAACCCCGAGTTGCTCCCGATGGCATGGCCAACGGTGTGTGAATGTTAGGTCCTAGAGTAAGGTACACTGCTCTGTATGAATGGGTGAACGACATGTAGTATTGTAAAGCGCTTTGAGGGGTCTTAAAGACTGGATAAAGCGCTATATAAGTACAGTCCATTTACCATCCCTACTTTTGAATGCGCTTATGACATACATTTAATTTAGTGTTATGGTTAGAGACAAGATGCAGCAAGAGAAAGAGGGATTAAGAGTAGAACAAGAAAGTAAAATAATGTATTATTAAATACCATATACTGTGTCTTTGTGTGTTTCAGCAGAGGAAACAAGCGTGGACTTGAGCCAGAAGAAGGACTCATATTTCTATTCCTGTTGCCATAACAACTGAGGAAGAGGAAGGGAAACGGACCTGTTCGCCTCACTTCCGGTTGGATGAAAAACCTGGATTTTATGCTGGATACATTTGATGGGAAACTCTGCTCTGGAGCTGTGATCCAAGTCACAAAATACCAAGTTGCACAATGTTTTTCAATAGGTTTCTTTTGTGCCATTAAAAAAAAAACAACTGACGGCTGCAAAACTTTATGGAAGAAGATCTGCTAGAGGCTGTCACTGGCTGTGAGGGATGGAAACAACAGAACACTTTACCCAGCGATGTCCTTGTTCTTCCGTAGCTTCTTCTGGATTGGACCACAGAAGTAAAAAAAGTGATTGTTTGCAGAGATCGAGGAGGGTGACTGGTTTTTGTTCAGCTATTTAACCTTGTTGTCTGTTATTCCTGCACAACCTGACAGGAGTGGAGTGAAGCAAGCTGGATCTAAAAAACCAAACACTCCAATGTTCCCGTTTACAGAAGCCCTGAGAGGCCGATGAGAAAAACTAAGTCTGGTGAGACAACTCTTGACATCTGATCTAAATACGTTTCTCTCTATGACTAGAGGGAAGGTGGAGGAAAATAAGGTCTTGCAGCATTTAAGATCCCTTTTGTAAATGTATTTTAGTTGGGGAAAAGGGTTTCTTAAAGTTACCAAAAAGGTTATCATCTTTGTAAAAGCATAACCTCTTGTCCCCCCTATCTATCGTAACTTATGAAACAAGGAAGAAAACGATTTCGATCAGACCTTAAAAGAAGTCTCACCAGTGCATGAATGAAATGATACGAATGATATGAATTGATGCCTTACTACCCACAAATTGTCCATCATTTTGCAGAGTGCTGGCTCTTTAACGTTTACAAAAACATTCTGGATGTATCGATAACAAGCAGGGGTCACTCGTGGTACTGCAGAAATAAAAAAACACTGCCGCACCTAAAAGCTTTTTCTGGTGAGACTGCCGTTATAAAAGAGACGTCTATAAGACTATTGACAACGCATATGTTAATGTCTGAATAGCCCTCCAAGTCATCCCAATGTAACGTTGGTGGGATGTACTGAAGTTGGTAAGAAATGTGGTTATGCACTTTCTTTCAAATGAATGGCCGCCATCTTTGTAGTCCAGTTTAATGTGCCTATAATACATCCACAGTGACGACATGTTTCTGGCACATCATCTTTTGCAGAATAAGCTATGATTCTGATTTCACTTGATGCCAAAATCTCTGTAATTCAACTGCATGACCTGAGCAGACTGAAAGCACATTTTAACGTTTGCTTTTCCACATTTAAACTCTAAAATTATATTTTGTCATTTCAAATGCATAGAGCACATATGGAAACGTGACTGGCAAATATTCGTTCAGTCTGTTGCTTCAGTGACATGTTCCTTTTTGAAGCTTTTAAGAAACACTTAAGTTCCCCTCCACTATGGTGAAAAACTGCAGATTTCACCAACAGGAGAAAAGCCGTTGTGGGTGAATGTGGAAACATGTCCTCTCGATGTCCTCAGAACAATCTGTACAGCTGTCTCACTTCAGGACTCTAATTTATTGCCTTTTTAAGTTATGCTGCCTGGAAGACGTGGGGAAATAAAAGATAACTGTTTCTCCGTGTCGCTGCTTTGACGTGTTGATGTGTCATTTGTTGGAAATTAAAATGCACAATATTTTTTATGGAGGGCAAAGTAAATATGTTCTGTGAAAGTTATTTCAACAAGCTTTTAGAAATAACTTTTTAAAGATCTGATAGATTTGATGGGGATTCACTCTTTTGCCTTGGGTAAGAATAATGGCAATATACGGGAAAGGAAATGTATTACAAATCATCCCAATCCATAATGACAGTTTCCTTGTCATGTGTTGTAAAGACTCCATAATCAATCCAGAAGTGAAGAAGATAATCGTATCCAATAGAAGGAGCACTCAAATCAATAAGAAGTGTGGCCCCTTTTCCAGAGTAGTTATACAATGTCGTATTGATTAAGAGTCAATGGGTCACATGACATGAAAGCTGTTCAAAATGGACCTTTGAAAGAAAACTAAATATTCAAATGAATAGTAGTAATAATAGGTTTTGTGTCATTTAAGACGGGAAGACGCCCTGTAAGATGTCGGCCGAATATCCAACTTACAAACTTCACTGTGCTGCTGAAATCTCAAGTTCGTTAGCATTTTTCAAATCAGTCTTTCCGAAAGAATCTCAATCGTACTTTGCAGGACATTTAAATGTTAAAACCATATTATTTTTACTAAGTTTCGTAAGCATAACGACAACAAAAAAAACAGTGAGGCTAATCGTTCTCTTACCCTTTTAAAAATATTTGACAAAGCACTTAATTTCATTGCATTAGGCATTGATTCAATTAAATATATTTAAAGCCACATGAGTAGTTAGTATAGCTTGTGTCACCAAACCCATTCTAAAGAGGCTCACAGATGTAGCTTCATGTTGGACCAATAAACAAAAAGAACGAGGCCAGTACGAAGATTATTTCATATTTTCTTTTCCATATATATTTATATATATATAGCAGTCGATTTAACAGGTCAATGGTTGAGATCATAATTACACAGGAATGAAACATTGCTTTCGGGAAACTGTAAAAAGGCATAAGTAGGGAAACCATTCCTTCAAAATATCTCCAAAGAAATACACTAAGGCATTGGCAGATAACACACAGACCATATTAAGCTTGAAGACAGAGCGAAAACACGCATTGGCAAAAAAACAAGTGCAAGCGTCATGGTGGGAGTCTGTTTGAACATCCCGTTGAAGACCTTTGATTCCCCTTGATGGATCTCCTCATCTTCATCACAGAACAGTTCATAAATAATTACTACAGAGCACAGCATACACACATAGTGCTATCTCTGCTATGTCTCCTTGTAGAGCAGCTAATTAACCTACGAGACAGCTTTAGCGTCCTGTGACGGTTTATAAACACTTTCTCTGAAGCACGAGGACTATTCTCAGTCACACTGAATCCTCAGCAGTTTTTTTGGCATGAAATGGTCAAATGTTGCCAGCTTCGGTCTAAAACCAACAAAAAGCCTCTTGTTCGCGTCGTGGATTTCATCTTGAAGCTACACCAGGCAGCCCATCATGTGGCACTTTCACATATTATCGTAGATCGTCTGACTGTGAAGCACCGTAGGAAATACGCAGGGGAGTAAAATGGAAGCCTGGGTCGAGTAAAATCTTATTATACATACTGTAGTTAAACTGATATTTTAAAACTCCCAAGGAATTAATTCTTAGGCCAGTTGAAGCTGTGCTGATAGCAGATCATTGAGTTATTAAGAGAACATGTAATGTGTTTCTGGGTCTTTCAAACACGTGGTCACCATTTGATTCAAATGCAACCAAGTCAAGGTTAATAACATGGACTGAAGATGCAGTCTTTTCTAGCACGAAACACCTACAGTACACTCTGCAGATACAACAACTCTCTTCAACTACATGAAGCTTCTTGCAATACTGCAAATACTAAAACAAACCGGCAGGAGAAATCGGTGAGAAATATGTTTACAAAGTCATTTTCATGGAGAAGTCCCAGATGATTTTCTTTGTCAGATCTCGAGTTTGAAGGTGCAGTCTGCGCCAGTGTGTGCAAAGTCACTGCGTCAAGAGTGTTAGGATTGTGAGGACAAAACTAAATAAATAATATCTGCTGTGTATAAATATGGTTCTGTACAGTATTTTATTCTTATTTATTTTATGTGTTGATTTATTATTATTGTCCTAAAATGTTCCTCCATATGTCCACGAGCTCATCAGATACAAACAGTGACAGACCGGGCTACGTGTGGTCGGGAAATCTTCATTTGCTGAGGGCTCTCGCTGCAGATATAATAATCCAACATGCGTCACTCCTCTTCCTCCTCCCCCTCCTCCTCCCCCTCCTCCTCCCCCTCCTCCCCCTCCTCTTCCTCCTCCCCCTCCTCCTCATCCTCCTCCTCATCCTCCTCCTCTTCTTCATCATCTTTGATCTCCACGTACTCCATCACTGCCTCTCCATCCTCTTCATGAGGATCTGATTTCTGGCTCGTGTCCTCACCTTCTTCTTCCTCCTCCGACTCCTCCTCCGACTCCTCCTCCACTTCATCCAGAAGCTCCTCCTCTTCCTCTTCCTCTTCTACGTCTCTCTCTTCTTCATACGAGGATATGGGCGAGTAGTGAGGGAGGTCGTACACTGGAGGGCTGCTGGGAGGAGACGAGGAGCCGGGGGGGACGGGGATAGTGATGGCAACCGGAATGGAGAAAGCAGGAAGTGTCTCAGCATCGACGACCTCTCGCACCTTCCTGGAGTTCTGGTTCTGTCCGGTGGTCCCGGAGGTGTTTGGGCCAGAGGAGGGGATGACGGCCATGCCCAGCCCCGAGGTCAGGGCTCTGGGAGGGGTGCTGTACTCTCTGATCTCCCCCGGCTCCAGGGGGTCCGGACCACAGGGGTCGTGCTCGCTGCAGCACAGCTTCCCGTCCAGCTTGGAGATGAAGAGCAGGCCGTCGCGGTGCAGTTTGCAGAACGAGCTGGGGCACATCTCGCAGAAAGAGGAAGCCTCCGTACAGCAGACATCACACTGATGCCACGGACACTCCCAGCGACCTGCAATACAGACAAGAAGATACAATGACTAGAAAAAAACAAGTTTAAAATGTATTTACAAATATTAATAATAATAATCCATTTGATTTATAAGCGCACTTTTCATTTGAGTAAACAAAACTCAAAGTGCTACGGAGTAAAATGGTTGAAACAAAACAACAACAATATAATAAAGTAGACAACAGAATAAAAACCGTGAGTGTGTGCCTTGGTGTTATAGTGACACAAAGTCAAAGATGATTCAGTGTAATAAAATAATATATAAATAATATTTAGATTAGATATATTCATTGATCCCAAATTGGGAAATAGTTTTGTTACAGCAGCATGTTAACAAGGCATTGCACATGAGATAAAATGTTATGAAATATATATATATATATCAACAGTATAAAGATAAATACCTATAGGGTATCCATAGAAAACACAATATAAAATATACAAAATAAGTAAGAATACACTGTAATAGACAAATGTACTGCTAAAACTAAATATATTAAATACATTAATTTTACGGTTTTTCTATTATACTCACTTCCCCCTTTAGATATATGATATCAGGATTGGGGTCTAATCGCCAAACACTATTAATATTTCAATCATATGGCGTAAATAAATGTTCTTTAAACATAACATGAAGTCTCTCCTGATTGATACATCCCAAGTTGGAGAAACCCAGAGAGGTTTGTGTATTCAGGATTGTGGGAAACGGTATTTCGATCTCTCTGTCTGTACACACAAAATGACTGACCTGCAGGCCTCTTGGTGAGGTTCAGGCAGTCTGCGTGGTAAACCTTGGGGCAGCCGGGCCTCTTACAGGAGACCATCTGTCCTCCGTCTCCGCAGCTGAAACACTCGTCCTCCCGCTCTTTGGTCACCAGCACCTTCTTCCTCTTACCCCTCCTCTTCATCTTACGCCCTTTATCGTCAGATGGAGGGTTGTTCTGTTCAGAGGGAAGATTTTAACATAGCTTTTTATTTATGAGACTCAATTATGATGTGCCCCTTTAGAGAAGTCTTACCTCAGGTAGTGGTGACTATATACATTTAGAATTCAGTACATTTTTTTTTAATACTTCTACTTTATCTGAGCACCTTTGAACTTCTTCACAACACTGAAAGTCTGTTCTGAACCGAGGGATGAAGTCAAATCTACTTTTTGAAAAGCCTTTGTTTTGATGAGACTAAATTATGATGTGCTTTTTTAAGGAGTGCAGATGGAAATGAGCTATTAGCTCAAATCTGGCATAATTCATCTCTTCTTTGAGATTAATGTATTTGTATGCATGGTCCTTGTTGAAATAAATACATAATAAGAAGAAGTCTTACCTCAGTTAGTGGTAACTTAAGTATTTAAGTACATTTAAAAAATACTTCTACTTTATTTGAGCACCTTTGTACTTCTTCACAACACTGAAAGTCTGTTCTGAACCGAGGGATGAAGTAAAATCTACTTTTTTTAAAAGCCTCATTTGCCTTGCATCAATTGTAAAATGCTTCGATACCATATCTGGTGCATTGCTGTAGAATAAACTACCCACAACCCTACTGTATATAAAGGAATTAGCACACTATTGTACATCTACAGAAGTAACATGCTAAATATACATGAATGCAGGAGTAATATTGATCTAAAAACATCCTACTGTATATAAAAGTAAACCGCCAGTGAGCCTCAGACACCAGAAATATTGTTAAATTAATATATATGCATGTAAAACACACACACACACACACCCCTGAGTTGCTTCCGATGGCCAACGGTGTGTGAATGTGTGTGAATGTTAGGTCCTAGAGTAAGCTACACTGCGCTGTATGACTGGGTGTGAATGGGTGAACGACATGTAGTATGTAAAGTGCTTTGATAAGCTATATAAGTACAGTCCATTTCCACCATCACACACACACACACACACACACACCACACACACACACACACACACACACACACACACACACACACACATACACACACACACACACACACACACACACACACACACAAGACCATTAACAGATCATTTTACCAAGTGTGGAATGCATCTAAAATGAATGTAGGGGATTACTTTAGTCGTTATTGTTTGTTTGTGTTTTCCGTTGTTCTTTATGTTTCCCTTTGTACATATAAGCAGTACAAACCATTGTTTCATTTGTATATGCATACATTTTGCTTTCGATTACTAAATGACAAGCCCCTGGTTATGCATTGTAGAAACGTAATAAAAGGATTTTTGATCTGAAAAGTGAAACACTGACCTTTGGCCTGACCCCCAGGAAGCCGCTGCAGTTCGGAGCTCCACATTTACAGACTGTCTTCCCGTTCCCCAAACACTCCAGGTTGTAGTTGAAGGTGAGCTCTGTGCCTGCACGCAAACACAAAATACCTCCACTTCAGAATTCCTTATTTACCAATGTTTCCATTAAACATGACAAGGTTCTTCGTTGACCAAATATTGAATGGTCGATGTTTGACCAAACTCCCTCATGTCAGCGGTTATATTTACCTGCAGCGACGTCGATGAGAGCGAACAGACCCACCCTGGTGTCTCCGCTCACCGTCCACTTCTGCGTCTCACAGTTGGGCTGACAGCAGTGGTTCATGAAGCGAGCCTCGTTCCCCTTCGGACCGGCGTCGATGATTCGATCCTGACAAACAGAGACACAACTGATGAAACTGCAGCTTCCACACAGCACATAGGACACTTTAAATACTGTTTTCATGCCAATGCTATAGCCAGTGCAAGCAGAGAACCGACAATTGTTTCTACTAAAAAGTCACAAATCTGGGAAATGTTTTGTAAAATTGTACACATTTAATGGAGCAATCTCCAACCAGTAGTGTTAACATGTGTTAGCACAAAGAGGTCCTGGTCTTGGTTCTTGTTTAGTTCAAATGGCCTTTTTGATCGTGTCTTATAATTCTCCCGTAAAATAAATAATATATTTAAGACGTCTATTTTTATGATATAGTCTAAAAGTCAACTTCACAAGATGTAAACAAGAAAGCATTTTTTCATTTTTAAATCTTTCCTAAATCAAATTTGGACCTTTTTTACGGAATAATTCTGTGTTTTAAGCTTGGTTTGTTTGTGTGTTTGTCAGCAGGTAAACCTCCTGCCCTGATTTTCATGAAACTTGGTAACACAGTGTACCATCGAGCAAAGAGGAAGCTTTAAAATCAAGAGACTGATCTGAATCATTGGTCACAAACACGCAACAGCAACAAACTTAGGTGGCGCTTTGAAACGATGGTACAATTATCACCAGATTTCTGGTTCTGACGTCTCAACCAGTGTTCTTCATGAATACACACTTTAACACACACTCTCTGCAGCTGTACCTTGTCCAGAGTCAGCATGTAGAAGTTACAGATGTCGGTCTCCTGAGCCTGTCTGATCCTGGACCGGCACTCCTCCTCGTCGATCACCTCCCCGACGTACTCACTCACAAAGTGACCCTGAAACATTTAACATTATTAATCCTCTGGGAAGTAAACACTGAGTAGTACCAGCAGTGTTAATGACAGTAGTGTTGCTACCTTCTTGATGTCGTGGACGCAGCGCAGCCCCCACCCTCGGGACAGCGTCCTGAAGATCTCCACCTGGCTATACTGACGCTTGCTGAACGCCTGATTCAGGCAGCGCTCCCCCGCCGGGCAAACCTGGAAACATTTCAGCGTCTTTCAGCATTTTGTTTCGATTGAAAAGGTCTCCCATTATACTGTTTTTCATCAATATATTATAGGTCTCAGATATATACAGAACCTGTCTCTGATTGGCTGAAACACCAAACGGATCATTGCAGCATCCCATAATCCCCTCTGTTTCAGCCCTGTTTCCAAAGTGCTGATTCTCTGTCTGTTACTTTAGATGAAAATAAGGAGCCCCTCCCCACGCCCCTCTGAGAGAGATTTGGTTACAAAGAACTCAATGGTGCTCTAGGAGGAGATTCAGGTGATAAAGGGAGGGGGGGTTACCTTGGTTGGTGATTGGCTAATGGTTACACAAGCCAAACAATCGTTATGATCAGCTCATTTTCAGACAGGTTTTTATAGAAATGGATCAGGACAAAAAGAGAGAGAATCTTTGTTCCTGAGACTTTCAGAGTCTCTTTCCACAGAGGGGACACATGTTGATGTAGAAGAGACATGAAGAAGAGGGGACACATGTTGATGTAGAAGAGACATGAAGAAGAGGGGACACATGTTGATGTAGAAGAGACATGAAGAAGAGGGGACACATGTTGATGTAGAAGAGACATGAAGAAGAGGGGACACATGTTGATGTAGAAGAGACATGAAGAAGAGGGGACACATGTTGATGTAGAAGAGACATGAAGAAGAGGGGACACATGTTGATGTAGAAGAGACGTGAAGAAGAGGGGACACATGTTGATGTAGAGGAGACATGAAGAAGAGGGGACACATGTTGATGTAGAAGAGACATGAAGAAGAGGGGACACATGTTGATGTAGAAGAGACATGAAGAAGAGGGGACACATGTTGATGTAGAAGAGACATGAAGAAGAGGGGACACATGTTGATGTAGAAAAGACATGAAGAAGTGGATTTTGCATAATAGGTGACTTGAACAGTTTTGGACAAATTGTTTTCAACAGTCTCTAAAATTCACCTCTTGCTGAACACTTTATTATAATAACTAAGGAGGGTGTACAAAATAAGAAAGCTGTACATCTCCTGTTGAACGAAATAAATGCAATGAGACTATAGCATGTAAGATTAACCTGTGATACCGGTATACTATTACAACCCTTTATCTATGTGTATTTTAAAATGTATATTTCTGCTACTTGGACACAAAGCACTTTAATTATTATTTGTGTCCATCTATAGATCTCTAAACCGGCTGTGAAAGTTCTGGTTTCTGTACCTGAGGGTGACACTCGTAGAGCAGCATGCGGTTGATGCACTCAGAGTCCATCCCACACGGACTCTCGTCTGACGCCTTGCAGTTACAGCGCGGGATCTCTGATAGGTCGGCCGTGAAGATCTGAACCTTTCCTATTGGTCGGTTCACCTGAAAGAGTCAGAAAGGTGAAATGACACATCAGTATGTATATATCTAATCCATCCTTATTTAATCAAAGAGCCACATTTTTCATGAGAAACAGTCTTATATGCCTTTAAGTGCCTTTGGCTTAACTTAAAAAAAGATTATATGGATATACGATAATGATAATATCAATAATAATTATAATAACTATTATCATAATTATCTTAATTATCATAGCTTATATAAAAATAGGATGAGAAATGAAACTGTCTTGTTATCTGAACATGGACTTGTTTTTTTAAGCTATGCTTTCTGCCGTCCCGCTTCTACTCATTCTGTTTTTTCGGATCTATAAACTGTGTAATTGTTGAAATAGTAGAATACATTTAAAAAATAAAAATATGAGAAACTCATAATTCATCTCATAATTGAATCACTACGATAAAAATCATGTATTTTTAAGGGTAGAAATAAGTAAAGCCACAAGTGTCCTTCCTGACCTTGATGTGTTTGTACGGCGGAGGCTTCCTGTCGTTCTTCCTGTCCTCCTGCAGCTGCCGGAGCTCCTTCTCTGCCTGCAGCTCCCGAAACCGAACAGCCGCCTCCTCCAAAGCTAAGGAGGAAGACCAACAGTCAGACCATCACCAGGTAAAACCAAGGAAGCAACAAACAGCCATTTTGCTGAGCACACTGATTACCTTTCCTGTAGGTGGCGTCCACTCCTTTCCCCATCTTCTCTCTGCTGTTGGCGTCCACGTCCATGTACGGGAAGACGCGCGCCTGATAGGTCCACAGGTAGTCGTTGGAGCCGAAGAAGTGGACCGGAAACTCCCCGACGTCGTGCCTCATGCGCAGGATGTTCTCTGGGATCGATTTGGGATGGCTGACCTCCGCTGGCCACCACCTTTATGGAACAGGAGAAACCATTGTTTTATAGCACCTTTCATGCACAAAGCAGCCCGAAGTGCTTTACAGAAAACATTACAACATTATTAAAATAATATTAAAATAGATACAGAACAAGATAAAACATCTACAGTGATCCTAATGAAATCCCAGTGAATTAAAGCTGACAAGAAATTAAAATAGGTTCAAATAAAACAATTTAAAAAAGAAAAATACAGTAAAACATAGACAATGATACTAGTGAGAATGGAAAGTTAACCCAAATTAAAAGCCATATTAAAAAGATAGGGAGTTTGCTGTTCTAAGATCCACGGGTGAATGAACAGAGTTATTATAATTCAGCCTGAGGTGACTTTTAATTCTGTAAAAAAGGGGAAGCACTGACCTGTAGCGGCCGACCTTCACCCAGAGGATGTCCTTGTAGTGAGGTTTCTTCCCGGCCTTGCAGTCGTTGCAGAACCAGCTTCCTTTAGGCATCTCCATGTTCAGACACTCGCGGTGAAACGCAGCGGGACAGGACTCGCAGCACAGCAGACTGCCTCCTGCGGGACGGGAGGAGGACACATCGTGAAAACTGGTGATTGTTTTAGTGGGCGTGAAGGTTGGCTAGAGCTACTTTAAAAGGTCCCCTATTATACTGTTTTTCATCAATATATCACAGGTCTCAGATATATACAAAACATGTCTCTGAAGTGTTTGGCTCCAAATACCAAACAGATCATTGCAGCATTACCCATAATCCCCTCTGTTTCAGCCCTGTTTCCAAAGTGCTGATTCTCTGTGTTACTTTAGATCAAAATAAGGAGCCCCTCCCCACGCCCCTCTGAGAGAGATTTGGTTAAAAAGAACAAAATGGTGCTCTAGGAGGAGATTCAGGTGATAAGGTGGGGGGGGGGGTTACTTTGGCTTGGTTGCTGATTGGCTAATGGTTACACAAGCCAACACATCGTTATGACATCATAAAGTGGCCAAAATCTGATCAGCTCATTTTCAGACAGGTTTTTATAGAAATGGATCAGGACAAAAAGACAGAGAATCTTTGTTCCTGAAACTTTCAGAGTCTCTTTCCACAGAGGGGACACATGTTGATGTAGAAGAGACATGAAGAAGAGGGGACACATGTTGATGTAGAAGAGACATGAAGAAGAGGGGACACATGTTGATGTAGAAGAGACATGAAGAAGAGGGGACACATGTTGATGTAGAAGAGACATGAAGAAGAGGGAACACATGTTGATCTAGAGGAGACATGGAGAAGTGGATTTTGCCTAATAGGTGACCTTTAAGGTTACTACTATTTTCTGTAATCGCTTTCAGCTTATTGTCTACACTTCAAAATAACAAAGTAAGCAAATTGCTGGTCATTGGAATTGGTGGAGACCAATAACACTGTAGCTGTAACAACTTTACAATATGTGGGTTAAGTGTTTCTGTCAGCTTGCCATTTTGTTATTTTGCCACCGAGTGGTTTGTTAGTTGTTCATCACACTGAAGTTGAAATGCTTTCACATGTTCCTGAATCCGTACCTTCGGTGCAGACGAAGCACCAGCTGACGTTGACGTGCTCGTGGTTCTTGACTCCGCGGCGGGGGGTGAAGTGGTTGGGACAGATGATGCTGTTGTTGGAGAGGACGACGGTGCCGGCGGCCATGCACAGGTCTGTCGCATGATAGGCTACTGGGCATCGCACGCAGCGAACCAGACGACCTGCGGAAGGATACACGGACAGTCAGAGCAGGGAAGGTGCAACAGACAAACAGAGGTCATTACCCTAAAACATCTTTGTTAGAAAACTCTCACTCGTCACCGGCTTGAGCTTCAATCTCAGGATCCATGTATTTATTATCCTCTCAAGAATGGAAGTAGTTTTTCTTCCAGATCTGCGGGTTTCCAGGCCTCTGATTAACCCAGGTTACCCAGAAAACACTACAGCTGTGGTGGGCGGCCAGGCGAAGCTGGTGTGTAAAATCCACCGGCCGGCGTCCACCAAGGTGCAGTGGCTGAAGACGGAGGTCAGCGAGAGCGTAACGCCTACTCTCAGGGCTCTAACGGTGAGAACAACTGCAAACAATAAATGTTTTCTGTCCTCATCATATTGGACGTTAGAAAAATATCCCTTGTCGTCACCAGCTTGAGCTTCAATATCAGGATACATGTATTTCTAAATCCAGAATGGAAGTAGTCATCACATACAGAGCATCAACTAGTTCCTGAACAGTGTCCTTCACATGCTGATATCCAAGAGAGGGAGTTACAGTCACAAGATGGAGGAATAGAAAGCAGTCTTCAATGTTTACTTCAGATTAGCTCCACGTCAGAAATGAGCATGCTTGTCATATGTCTCTCTCCATAGAGGCTGAATCATCATGTTAATCACATAGCTATCATTTGCCTAAAGCAGTCCTGATGCTCTTCTAGGTCATCATACATCCTGTCATGTACACAGCTACAGTTATCTTGTGCTACTCTGATATTGGAAGAGTACATTCAGTATTTTCCCAACAATCTTCTACCTTTGGAGACGGAGGGGCTGTTGGGGTTGGTGATGAAGCAGGTGAGACAGACGTGGATGGAGCAGCGGAAACCTCGGTTCACAGGTACGGTCGGGGCGAAGTTGGCGATACACTCTCCGTGATAAAACTTCCCGCACACAGGAATCATACATCGCCGCACGTCAGCACTGCGCTTTTTGCACACAAAGCAGGTGTGGACTCCTGGGGAGGAGAAAGTAAAAATTAACAAAAAAAATCAAATTGCTTTTTTGTTATTTTGCAAACAGTTAAACGGACCCCAATGGAAACTGGCATTATATTAATTCAGCTGAGTTACGGGCAGAGATGGCAAAAGTACACACATCCTTTACTCAAGCAGAAGTACAGATATTCGTGTTTGAAAATACTCTGACTAAACTTCTTTACTCAAGTAAAAGTAAAGAAGTATGGGCTTTGAAATGTACTTCAGTAAAAAGTACCCATAACTAGCAGCTGCTTTAAAGAGTACCTGACCTCCCTTTATATTAATAGAACAATAATGTCATTGTTAGCTAATGAATGTTTCCATGCTGAACAACGGCAACATGACAACGTTTCCATTGGTCCCTCTTCTTTAGAGAAGACCAGGAAATGATGGATACACGGATCGTGTTCAAATCAATAGGCACGCAATGACTCGAAATAATAATGATCACGCACCAAACACACATTCAAACTAAAGGAACCAGCCTGTTTGGAAAATGAGAGAAGTAGAAAGTACAAGTATTTGAGTTCAACATGTAAGAAGTAGAAAGTACAAGTATTTGAGTTCAACATGTAAGAAGTAGAAAGTACAGGTATTTGAGTTCAACATGTAAGAAGTAGAAAGTACAGGTATTTGAGTTCAACATGTAAGAAGTAGAAAGTACAGGTATTTGTGTTCAACATGTAAGAAGTAGAAAGTACAGATATTAGTGTTCAAAATGTAAGAAGTAGAAAGTACAGGTATTTGTGTTCAAAATGAAAGAAGTAGAAAGTAAAAAGTCGTCAGATCAATAAGTATTGGAGTAAAGTAATGATACCAGAAAAATGTACCTAAGTACAGTAACGAAGTATTTGTACTCCACTACTTCCCGTTGATTTACCTGATTTGCACTCTGGACAGACAAACTTCCCTTTGGGCGCCTGAGCCAGAGAGATGCAGGCCAGGTGGAAGGCTCCACAGCACTGACCCTCACACAGCAGCAGCTCCCCCGTCTTCTCACACACCTGAGACACCAAAAACAACCCACTTTAAAACACCTCATAACATAGGCGTAATAATGAGAAGCTGTGAAGGTAAAGGTGTGTTTCTATTTTCTGTGAAGTTTTATTGGTGAATTGTGATTTTATTGTACAAAATGATATTATAATACTTTATTGCCAGATAAAGCATGACAATGTTCTTGTATCAAAGCAGCTTTATCTGACAAAATCAACAAGGAAAAATATTTCATATGAAAAACAAGGAACCAGACATTTAACATAACATTACAGTCACTGAAGACAATATGCTGTAGATCAGGGGTGTCCAAACTTTTTTCACGGGGGCCACATACAGAAAAATATACGAAGGGCTGGGCCGCTTATAGAGGTGAGGTATATTGCCTCGAAAGTTAAGTTATAAGTTAACAAAATGTAGTTAATTAGGCTCGATACATGAATATGCTTTAAGAAAAAAACCGCCTACATCACAGCTCTCTATAGGGTTTCATTTATCTTCTTCGCCTCAGAGTGATTATAATAAGATGAAATATGAAGGGTCTATTTCAAGCTAAGATTTGTTAGAAAATGTTTTCAACATGAATTGACTGAATTTATTTAAAAAGTGGGCTTACTAACACATGAATACTACTGTGTAATATATTTTTCCATATTTGAAAAGCACAAGTTTCATTATAACTTTCTTCATCAGTACATTGGGACTTTAGGAGGAAGCTCACCTGACATATGTTCTCCTTTAAGGATGCAGGACCCCCTCGGTCCCCTATGATCTTCCTTGAGGGTGACAGAGGATCGTCACACAGCGACAAGTCGTCATTCATGGAGGAGAACCTGTGATCCAAGCAGGACGGCTCAGCCTAAAGAAAATAAGGTGTTATTGTGATTTGTATGAGTTTTGTATGTTTTTCTTGTTTATTGATTTATGTATTTTGGTTTTGGTGGTGGAGTGTTCTTTATTTTTACGAGTTGTGTTTTATATAGATCAAATAAATGTGTCCATAAATCACCTGTGGAATAGCTCTTTTCCGTGTGTATATTATGTTTATATTATAAATAAAATGTAACTAGCACATTTTCTAATAAAAAAATTAAATAAAATAACTTTACTTACTACATCCATAAATCAGGGCTCATTTTGTATTCTCATCTGCCAGTTCCTGTCAAGATCTGTCTGTGTTTTCCCGTTTGATTCTGAAAGGTGTGCACCCCCTAGTTATGTCTGCTTCTACTTCCTTGGTGTTTCTCAATGTCGAGGAAGGGTCCTCCAGAGCCACTATTTCAAGGATGCTACGTCATCGAGTCCCGGCGAAGGACTGTTCCAATGTCCAGGATCCTTAGAATTCTACCGAGGCCGGCGTACTTCGTTGCAGGACATTTCGAAGCTGCACATGTGTATCCTCCGCGGTGTGAAAATTCCCACAATGCTTTGCGCACGGACCAATTTCCAAAATCTTTGGCGGAAATTGCGCTCCATTTAAGGCGAGGCCTCGCATATGACGCACACCTGCACACCTGTTAGCCTGTTCCACCATTCTTCGTTTTCCGAGGCTAGGAAGGATTCTTGCCTCGCTTCTGAAGGACCTGACTCGGAAGACATGTCCTACTAAGGAAGCGTCCTCGACATTGAGAAACACCCCCTGTCTCTGTGTTTGATTGGCTGATTGTGTTCACCTGGTGCTCCTGTGTCTTTCCTCCCCTCCCCCCACCTGTATCTTGGTGATCACTCGTGCTGGTATTTAAGTTATTTTCGTCTTTCACTTGTTGTCAGTTCCTTGTCGAAGTTGAATGTGTTCACTGGGGAGAGAGTTCTGCTCTGTATGTGATGGAAGGATTTTGTTCTGAGCGATTTTATGTTTTGCCTTGTTTTACTTTGTTTGCCTGGCCGTGTGTAAAAATGTGTCTTTGATTCTATTTGCACACATATTTTTATATACATTTGTTTTTATATTCAGGATTGTGGGAAACGGTATTTCGATCTATCTGCCTGTACACACAAACTGGAAGATTGACAATAAAGTTGACTTTGACTAGTTCCGCAAATAATGTTTTTTTTGTTTTCAACCAATCGTCTGCATTTGGGTCGTGTATACCTGGCCCTCCAGCCGTGACAGTTCCTGCAAACATAAGGAGAAGAAGAGGAAAAAGGGCTGACCTCTGATTCTGTCGCCTCCTTCTTGTCCTCGGCTTGAGGAGCATCAATGTCTGCTGATGGTGTTTCCTCCAGCGTGGGTTCAGGTGACGGAGGTGCTGGAGGGGAGGGGGCAGGAGATTTGGGAGGAGGGTCTGTGGTGGAGCTGGAGGAAACCTCTGTTGAGCTGGAGGCTGTGGGCTGCCGACTCTTTGATTTTAAAGATGGCGGTCCAGCATCTGGGAGTAAGAAAGACGTGTTAGAAATAATAGAATAATGCAGGTTAAAAATACAAGATTAAAAGAAACAATGTTTTGGAATAAATTACTATTATTGGATTTGATAAAATGCAGCAGCAAACAGAAATTGAGGTTAAACAATTGTTTATTAGAGTTAACACAGAGCAGGTCCATCCCAAACTTTGTTTTTGTTATCTAGATTCTGGGCTATTTAAAATCATATTTTTAAATCTAAAATAATCTTTACTTGTCTGCAAATTCAGATCTGAAGATGCGATGCGAAACATGGCTTCAGTTTGACTTATTTTAACATTTTAAAGTTATTTTCAAACAAAACAAATGCACACAATGGAAATGATTAATATATGCTTATAATGCATTCAACTATTGTATAAATATAGACTGTTGTAAGATGATTCACTGACCTGTCTGAGGAGCAGGATTTGAATTGTTCTTCAGTGTTTTGACCTGTGGCAAGAGAGACATATTTATGTAAAAGTGACAGCAGAAAAACATCACCGTTAAAACGTCCTAATTCATGACGTGAATTAAAGTGTACAATATCTGCCTCTGAGATTTAGATGAGTCTAAAGTAGCATTCAATTGAAATTCTACAGTAAAATAAAAGAATTACAGATGTACTAGTCAAAGTCAAAATTATTATCAATCTTTTAGTTTGTGTGTACAGACAGAGAGATCGAAATACCGTTTCCCACAATCCCGAATACAAAAACAAATATATATAAAAATATGTGTGCAAATATGTATATCCTATATATACACAATCAAAAGACACATTTATACATATGCACACATTAAGACCTAAATAAAAGCACAACAATCAATATATACAAAAATAACAGTCACTTCAATATCTTTGAGAATGTACATTAGCAGCGTAAAAAAAAAATGTCTGGTGCGGGAGTTGAGTGTCTGTCTGTGTCTGTGTGTGTGTGTGTCTGTCTGTCTGTCTGTCTGTCTGTCTGTCTGTCTGTCTGTCTGTCTGTCTGTCTGTCTGTCTGTCTGTCTGTCTGTCTGTCTGTCTGTCTGTCTGTCTGTCTGTCTGTCTGTCTGTCTGTCTGTCTGTCTGTCTGTCTGTCTGTCTGTCTGTCTGTCTGTCTGTCTGTCTGTCTGTCTGTCTGTCTGTCTGTCTGTCTGTCTGTCTGTCTGTCTGTCTGTCTGTCTGTCTGTCTGTGTGTCTGTGTGTCTGTGTGTGTGGTGTTACTACAGATTCAACAGAGATATATTTACCTTTTTCTTGGGGCCCGTTGAGGCCTCTGCCTCCATACAGTACTCCAGGATCTTCTGAGTGGGTTTCCTCTTCCGCTTCCTCTCCAGCACAGGAGCGCTTCCTGTGAAATAAATGTAACACAAAAGACTCAATGCATTGTTGTATATTTAAGTCAGTGTTAAGCAATCGTTTTAGCTTAAGACCCTCTGGAACTCCCTCCCTCTTGAAATCAGGACCGCTGAAAAAAGCAATCAAATCACATCTGTTTGTCAGGGCCTTCAGCCTCAGTTAACTCTCTCCTCTACATTTTTGTGACCAGTTTTTTTTATCTTCTTATTTTCTCGTCCCTGTTGTTTGCATTTTTGTCCGCCCCTCATTCTATCATAAAGCGTCCTTTGGTTTCTTGAAAGGCGCTATATAAATCGAAGTTATTATTATTAAGCATCATAGTTTGCATAGTTAAGGTCCAATAAAGGAAAACCTAATCTTCCAGGATAGAATCTTTAACAACAAATGTTCTTCTTAAAGTGAAGGCCCTTTGACAAGAGACTCAAACACTTCCTTACTCACCATTGCCTTTGACGAGGCCTTCTGTCAGCAAATGGTCAGTTTCAGGAGGAGGGGTTAGTGTGTCGATGGAAAGTACAGGTGCATCTTGGGAAGATGTGTTTTCAGTGTTGGGAATTTGTAGTTCAGACGGTGTTGTTGTAGGAATTTCCTCAGGAGGTGGCGTCTGTATCTCAGGAGGCAAATTCAAGGAGGGGTGGTCGTCCTGTGAGCTGCTGTCAGATCCCGGGTGTTCGGACATAACGGGTTGAGTTTCCTGTCGAAACAAATAACTTTATTTAATTGTCATTAATTGATAAAAGGTTCATGTGTAGCCCGAGAGGTGATAGTGAAGGCTTAATGCCATAGCATTATGTATTGTAACAACAACATTACAACAGATCATACTTTGTATGAGTTTTACCTTTCCAATCAACTGGAGAGGCTTTTTGATTTTCTTCCTGGTGGAGAAAATCTGATCATACTCTTCAGTCCATTCAATCAGTCTCTTGCTTGGTTTTCTTATTCGTTTGTGTGCTGAAAAAGATATATGAGGAAATACACTATATTTTTTAGTATTTGTTGGTTATAGTGTGAAATGATGTAGAATAAATTAGAAGACTTTCATGTATCTTATCGCTCTTCTACCTTGGCACCACTATTTGTGAGAGTTAGTTGTTTGATTGCTAACACGTAGCAATCAAACAAAGAACAGTTGCTTTGGACACCTACAGTCTAATGTTGCCTTCAAATGGGTTGTGTTAAATCTGTTCACAAGAAGAATTCAAATGAACACCCCCCTCTCAGAGAGATATTCTGAAATCTGAAATTACATCAGTGACATGACATGTTGTAAAATGGCGGGGGCTATGGACATCTGGCTGGTTATCTATAAACAACCACAGTACTATGAGTTCTTGGTGTGGTTTCCTGTCATTATGTTGTTGTAGCAACTTCTTTGGGCCTAGTTTACACCAAAAATTGAGTAAATACATGGAAAAACCTTAACCAAGAAAGGCAAGAGTTGGTCAAAGTCCAGAGCTTGTTGATTTGAGAAACATACAATAACTACAATTTATTGTCGTCTTAACAGCACTTGAATGCACCAAATATGTGGATCAAATTGTGCTTAGTTACTTTGGGCAGACAATAAACTAGTATTACCTTTTGGAGCCTTGTCACTTCCTCCAGTGTCGCGCATGAAGCTCGTGGTCGTCTCAGTACCATCTGCAACGAGGCCATTTGGCTGTTCCAGACACAGCGTAGTATCACATCCCCTCTGCTCCAAAGGCACCATGTTCTGTAGATTCTCATTTACTCTACTCCACATATCATCCTCCTCCCCAACTACTCCTTCAGCTCCTCCAGCGTGCCTCTCCCAGCTGCTGGTCTCTATGCCAAACAGTGACTTGTCTCTTGACGAGCAATCGAGTCCTGATGAAGAGTCTGTGGTTGGCAATGACTCCAGTCCTGGGAAACCAGGGCCAGACCTGGCGGGACGACAAGGCACCTCACGGTTGGCTTTCTTTTTTACCATAGTTGAGCTGATTCTTCTTTTATAGGGCCTCTTGGATGTCTGACTTGTGCTCTCCTCATTGTGTTTGTTTTCAACTTTGTCTGGACTTGAATTTGAATCATTGTTAACCTGTTTAATTTGTGGATCTTGGCCTGCGGATGTAGCCTCCCCAGGCATCACTAAAGGTTCCTCCTTCACATGTGCACTTGGTGGCCCAATTTCAAGCTCTAAAGGGGTCCCCTCTCGCTCTCTAGTGTCATGCAAGTCCTTCAACATCATGAGAAAAGTGCTGAACTTGTAGCTTGTGTCTGCTTTGAAAGAGATGGGTTTACCTTCACCCTCATTTGTCAGGGACTGGAAGGATAACTCCTCAACGTTTTTAAAGGAATTGATAAAAGAAAATGGTGAGGAAGGTGCAGACGACGAGTGCTGCATGTCAGAGGATTGATCTTCATTCTTTGCCTTTACCCTAGAGGTAAGGGGTATGAAGTCCATTGGAGGAGTTGAGGATATTGAGAGATCTTCATCTTCACTCTTCACATCAAAGTCAGCTGAATCAGGACGTGTCAAAGGAGAAGTGCTACAGCTAGAAGTGTCCTGATCACAATCATTGTCAGTACGAGTTTTAATTTCAGTGCAAAAGTCCAGTTTGGAGTTAGATGCAGAGTTGCATGCGACATTCTCAGTTGTTTTGTATGGATTTAAGAGTTCTGTCTGCTCTGCCTTCTTTCTGACTTTTTCTCGCTTTCTTTCTTCCACCTCCTGCATGGCCTTCAGGGCTCGAGTCATCAACCGACCGCTCGCTGGGAGGTGTGTAGGCTGCTCAAGGAGTACGATTCTATTGACTTCATCTGAAACCAGCTTTAATTTGGAGACAACTTTCTTGGCTTTTATAGAAGATGGAGTTTTATCAAAAGCTGTACTATTGGCAGAGGTCATTTTTTGTTCTGAGTTGCCTAACTGGTCTGTGGTCATGCTTGATTCATTGGATGCAAGAGTCTTCCTACCTTCTGATTGGTTTGACAATGAGTAAGTCATGTTGCTTACATTTAAAACTGATACCCTTTCCGATTCTTGACTACCCAACTCATCAAGCACATTTGCCACTTTGGATGTAATAATAGGTTTATCTGGTAATGATTCTGACGAGAGACGGAGGACACCTGTCCCACCACTTGCTTTTACCTTCTTAACTGAGATCTTTATGGATTCTGAACTGACTGCACGATCAATGGAGATACTTGCCTTGCCGTTCACCCAATCTGATTGTTTAGAGGACATTTCAGGTACTTCAGCATCTGGTATTTCATTCTTTGTACATCCAGGTTGGTCATTGGGATTAAGGGTCACAGTGGAATTAAGGAACTTCTTACCCTTCATGTCCTTGCGTATTAATTTGACAAAAGGTAGCCTACACTTGGAGAGCAGACTTGTTTGCATTTCTAGCCTTGCTACTGGGTCAAAAGCATCGACATTTAACCTGGCTGATGAAGTATTTTCTTCTGCCATGTCAGAAACCCTTTCGATTACTTGGACCTTGTTATTAGCCACTGTCTCTGAATGTTGAGTATGAATGATCTTCTTAGCACTCAACTTTTTAACCTCCTTTCCTTCTGCTTGGTCCGAAACCCTGTCGATTACTTGGACCTTTTTATCAGTCTTTGTGTCTGAATCGTCAGTTTGACTAACTGTCTTAACAATCAACTTCTTTCTTTCTTTTTCTTCTGCTTGGTCAGAAACCCTGTCAATTGCTTGGACCTTTTTATTAGCCACCAAGTCTGAATGTTGGGAATGACTGATTCTCGTTGCACTCAACTTTTTACCCTCCTTTCCTTCTGCTTGGTCAGAAACCCTGTCAATTGCTTGGACCTTTTTATTAGCCACCAAGTCTGAATGTTGGGAATGACTGATTCTCGTTGCACTCAACTTTTTACCCTCCTTTCCTTCTGCTTGGTCCGAAACCCTGTCGATTACTTGGACCTTTTTATCAGTCTTTGTGTCTGAATCGTCAGTTTGACAAACTCTCTTTACACTCGACTGCTTTCTTTCTTTCTTTTCTGCTTGGTCAGAAACCCTGTCGATTACTTGGACCTTTTTATCAGTCTTTGAGTCTGAATCGTCAGTTTGACAAACTCGCTTTACACTCGACTGCTTTCTTTCTTTCTTTTCTGCTTGGTCAGAAACCCTGTTGATTACTTGGACCTTTTTATGAGCCAGTGTGTCTGAATCTTCCGTTTGACTAACTCTCTTTACAATCAACTTTTTTTTTTCTTTTCTTCTGATTGGTCAGAGCCTCTGTCAATTGCTTGGACCTCTTGACTAGCCACCAAGTCTGAACGTTGAGTATGACTGACTCGTTTTGCACTCAACTTCTTAATTTTTATTTCTTCTGATCGGTCAGACATTCTTTCAACTACGTGGACTATTTCATCAGACATTCTGTCTGAATGTTTAGTTCGACTGAAGCTCTTTACACTTAACTTTTGTATTTGTTTATCTTCTCTTTGGTCAGAAACCCTGTCAATTGCATGGATATTTTTAGTAGCCAACATGTCTGAATGTGGATTTTGTCTGACTGTCTTTACACTAAACGTTTTACTTTCCTTTTCTTCTGATTGGTCAGACATTCTGTCAACTACAGTGTAGTTTTGATCAGCTATTGTGTTTGAATGTTGAGTTAGACTGGCTCTTTTTTTACTCAACCTTTTACTTTCTTTTTCTGCTGCTTGGTCAGAAATGCTGTCAATTTCATGGACCTTTTTATTGACCACCGTGTCTGAATGTAGAGTTAGACGTGCTCTTTTTTTACTCAACCTTTTACTTTCTTTTTCTGCTGCTTGGTCAGAAATGCTGTCAATTTCATGGACCTTTTTATTGACCACCGTGTCTGAATGTAGAGTTAGACGTGCTCTTTTTTTACTCAACCTTTTACTTTCTTTTTCTGCTGCTTGGTCAGAAATGCTGTCAATTTCATGGACCTTTTTATTGACCACCGTGTCTGAATGTAGAGTTAGACGTGCTCTTTTTTGACTCAACCTTTTACTTTCTAGTTCTGCTGCTTGGTCAGAAATGCTGTCAATTTCATGGACCTTTTTATTGACCATCGTATCTGAATATTGAGTTGGATTGGCTTTTTTTTTACTCAACTTCTGACTTTCTTTTTCTTCTGCTTGGTCAGAAATGCTGTCAATTTCATGGACCTTTTTTTCAACCATTGGTTCTGAATGTTGAGTTGGATTGGCTTCTTTTTTACTCAACTTTTTATCTCTTTTTGCCTTTGCTTGGTCACAAATCCTGTCAATTTCATGGACTGTTTTACTAGCCATTGGGTCTGACTGTTGAGTTTTGCTGTATTTCTTTACATTCAACTTCTCACTTTCTTTTTCTTCTGATTGGTCAGAAATCCTGTCAATTACTTGGACCGTTTTACTAGCTATTGGGTCTGAGTGTTGAGTTTTGCTGTATTTCTTTACATTCAACTTCTCACTTTCTTTTTCTTCTGATTGGTCAGAAATCCAGTCAATTACTTGGACCGTTTTACTAGCTATTGGGTCTGAGTGTTGAGTTTTGCTGTATTTCTTTACACTCAACTTTTTTCTTTGCTTTTCTTCTGCTTGGTTAGAGATCTTGTCGATTACATGGACCTTTTTGCTAGCTGTTGTCTCTGAATGTTGAGTTTCACTGAATGTCTTTACATTCAACTTCTCACTTTCTTTTTCTTCTGATTGGTCAGAAATCCAGTCAATTACTTGGACCGTTTTACTAGCTATTGGGTCTGAGTGTTGAGTTTTGCTGTATTTCTTTACACTCAACTTTTTTCTTTGCTTTTCTTCTGATTGGTCAGAGATCTTGTCGATTACATGGACCTTTTTGCTAGCTGTTGTCTCTGAATGTTGAGTTTCACTGAATGTCTTTACATTCAACTTCTCACTTTCTTTTTCTTCTGATTGGTCAGAAATCCTGTCAATTACTTGGACCGTTTTACTAGCTATTGGGTCTGAGTGTTGAGTTTTGCTGAATTTCTTTACACTCAACTTTTTTCTATGCTTTTCGTCTGCTTGGTCAGAAATCCTGTCGATTGGATGGACCTTATAATTAGCAATTGTGTCTGAATGTGGAGTTTGACTGACTGTCTTTACACTCAACATTGATTGATCATTGAAAATGAGTGGGCTGGGTTTTATGTTTTTTTTAACATGTGACCTACCCAATTGATCCAATGGTAAGACTGTAACAGGTTCAATTGTATCACAGTCTGTCTTTCTATCCTTTGAATATCTACACTTATCAAAGGGCACGTCTAACGTATCAAAGACCAGTGAGCTCTGCTTGTCTGACAACCCTGATAGGTCATTGGTACTGACATATGTACTAAAAGGCCTATTAGCAACCTTTGTGTTAAAACACTTAAAATGTCCTGGCTGTTTATGTTGTAGATTTGTTTCAGCAGGTACCAGAGTGTTATGCTTTTCTGAAAACCATGAATGCTCTGTGGGACTCGCAGTTGTACCCAAAGACGTATTAGCCACCAATGTGTTTTTACACTTCAAATGTTGTGACTGTTCAGTTGTCAGATTTGATTCAGCCGGTTCCAGAGTCTTACGGTTGTCTGACAAACTTGACTTGTAAGGGGTACTGCTGGTTGTTACAAACGGCTTGTTAGCAATCACAGTGTTTTTACACTTCAAATGTACTGGCTGTTCAGGTGACAGTTTTGTTTCACCAGGAGTCTTATGCCTGTCTGAAAACCCCAGCTGCTCACTGGAGGTGGAGAAACTAGGAAGTACTGACTTTTTACTTGCTGCAAATGAGTTTTTTTTCTTACAGGGCACCTTACTGAAGAGAGTGCGGTCCGACTTTGAACTGGTTGTTTTAGGTCGTCTGTCTTTGCCTGATTTACTGAACCAAAGACCAGTTTGAATCTCTGGCTGCTTCTTCACTTCTTTAACAATTGTGACCAGTGGCTGAGTTGGAGTAATCTTAGACTGACGTTCAAGTGCTTTAGGACACAAAATCTTAGGGACAGAGTCAATGTCAGAATATGGGCACTCTCCATTGTCTCTCTCTGATTGGTCAGGACTATTACGCAATATCTTTGACTTTTTGGAGTGTTTACTACAACTGTCCTTTGATGATTTACTTGGTTGCTTCTTTCCAGATGATTTATTTAAAGTGCTTGGCTTTGCTGGAGTTGTAATTGGGGGTGAAATGGACCCATTGGTCATGTAGAAAGTCTCAGGAAGGGTCGGTGAAGTGGAGGGAGTAAAAGTTGGATTGGCCTTGCGCTCTGTCTCCGGTGAGAAACTGTCTTGAAAGTCATCGTCTATGAACGAAGGAAAGGAAGAAGACATTTGGTGTCTTGCTTGGACAACAAATTCAGCTTCTGCCACACTGGATTTCCATGAGTCCTGTAAACGCTTTGCAATCTACGGAAAGATAAAGGCAAACACTGCTCAGTATTTTCATACATAGCAGTATAAAGAATAATGTGTTTATTGCAATGTTAGTTATTCCTGACCAAGTCTGAAAACATAATTGTTGTTGTCCAACATGATGATAACCAAGCAATGATGATGCTTTAGACCAACTTTTTATTAGGGCATGCCGAGAAGAAGTATTTACAATGTTTTTGTAGTTCTGCTCCCGTTGCTTCCCTTTCCGGCGCAGTAGGGGGAGCTGATCGAATTCAAAGCCTCCGTGGAAACTGTGAGTTGATTTTTCCTCCACCCAGGTTAGCTCCAAAGGCTCCCCAAAGGTCCTGACATGGTAGAGCCGACTGGGCCGGTCACTGGGCTCTAAGACAACAACAAACATCAGTTTAAATCTCATCATACTCAGATTAAATCCACTTTGTTCTGAACAGGAACTAAGCAAAGGAAGCTTTAAAATGCAAGAAAACTAACAGTACAGGTTGATGTAACTAGGACAGCAAGAAACTATTATTTTAATTGATGCATCAATGAGATAGTCAGTCTATAAAAAAAGTCAGAAATTGGTAGCAATTGTCAATGAGTGTTTGCAAGAGCCCAAGATATTTAATTGAATATCAAAGACAAGTACAGAAACTATAAAATCAGTGGGATCAGTCAAACCAATTGGCCATTTTCTTAAATAGTAAACAATAAATGTATGAATCCGTCTTTGCAACTATAGATGCAACTGATTGACAAATGATTAAAAAGTAATGTATAGTGAAAAATGAGTTAAATTTAGTAAAATTCCATGTTTGATAGCAAAAGGTAAAATGGGAGACTTTAATTCTATATTTTACAATCTAACTTAAGGATTGTATTAGATGTTTTCTGGTATCGTGGTTCCTCCACTTGGTAACCTGACCAAATATGGCAATTGGCATGCCAATGTATGTCATAAATTATAATCTAAGACTATCTTGTTATCCTTTTTGTGTAGTTTGAATCACCCATCAGTTTATGCTACAGCTGCTGATGTCTTATACAGGCGACCAAACAATCCACAGTGTACCACAAGGGAAACAATCCTTGTACATTGTAGGCAATCACATGAAGTCAACAATGTCTCAGGCCCACCTTTCACTTTGTGATAGATTCCCTGTGCGGGGTCAACGGTCACCTCGCAGGGCCACCATGGTCTTCGGTTTAACTTTGCCCAAATAACTTCACCCTCTAAGAACTTCAGAGATGGCACAGCCTTTTTCTTGAGGCTGTTCTGCTGTTCAACATGACGATAAAGACAGAATATTACAATAAGACAAATACAAATTAGATACTGTTTTGTGTTCTGACCCAGTAAGAGCTACAGGTGTGTTGGTTGCGCTTGTTGTGTCATTTAATTGTCTGTGTTTTCTGTATTGCATCCAAAATAATCTGGCCCTTGTGCTCGTGCACTCATTGTGAGAGGAGTCAAATGACTTTAAAACATTTTGTTCTACTCATTTCAACCAAACACATAATTGAGAACACATGTTTACTGGGGCATTAAATAGAACAAAGCCATCACTAATGTCTTTAGCAACACCAAGGCTTTTCTTACTCAAACAAGTCAAAATGCTGTGTTAACATTGATTGATCTGTGAGCTGTTATCCTGGGGAACTTGACGAAACATTGATTCACAAAAACAGGTGCATCCAAGTTGTTATTTGTTGTTGTTTTGCTTTGGCTTTAGTGTCACCTCCTGAGCAGTGCCACGTTTTAGTGTGAATAATCTGCACCCAAAAGAGGCAGAGAAACAAAAGTAGAACTTGTGGCAATGAATAAGCATTATGTTACAGGTCGTTTGCGGTAATATATGAACCCTGTGGAGGGTAGCCTCAGCGCTGACAAAACATATCCATATATGCAACACATAAAGTTTATATTAAATGGTTATTTTGGTCATATAAATAATCTTTGTATAACTTTTATTTGGGGGATAATTATGCTTTATGTTTTTGGACTACATTTCCGATAAAGCTTTGGGGAATGTAAACAGGAAGTAAAACATTTTCATCTTCTAAGCACCCTTCTTTTCACCTATGTTTGTTGACATTTCAGCAAATTCATACCATTAAAATAGTGCAGAATAAGCAATTAGCAGTCCCTGTTTGCAGCGTACAGAAAATGATCACTTGATTACTTTGATACTGAAGAAAGTCTATGATTTCTGAGTGGCTTTATGAATATTTACTGAAAAGATGCTTGCGTAGCGTAGCTAAGACACACTGAATGTAAAAACATGTTTATCATGTCTGTGTGTTGAGATCTGACACAGTTATTACTCAGAGAGGAGGTGTGATTTTTGCCATCAGGCCCTAAGGGGTTTTCAGGTACTTTCATTGCCTCCATTAACTGCCGCTCTGCAGCTGACTGTCTGATACTGCTGAGTCTGACAATAGGTGATTAGGCCAAATCAGCTTTCAATCCACAATAACTAACTTTCTGTTCACACCTGTGCCTTTCACATTTTGCATAGTCTCACCCTTCAGCTCTCCTCACAGTTTGAAAACCTCTAGAGAAGCTGACCTTCAGTTCTTTGTAAAAAAATAAGCAAGAGAGTATTTATTTATTTATCAATGACCGAGCTACATTTGTGGAGCTCTGACATCTCTGAGCCCACACATTATTCACAATGAGCGACATTCTGGTGAAAAACAGTGCATGTGTTCAGTATTTACAGTAATCCAGCAACATGGTAAATAAGTTCTAGTCTTTTAGTAGACAGTAGGCACGTTCACACCGCAGTACTTTTCCCACTTTAGTTCATGAGAACTTAGTTCATGACTCATGAGAACTCTTTAGTTCTCATGAACTAAGTACGGATCGCGTTCACACCGGAATAAGTTCCTGAGGGAGGATTAGGCAAATAAAGCCGCTGAAGTCACTTCTTCTTCGGGTTTATTGGCAGGCCGCAAACAACTTCACGGCGTATACTGCCACCCGAAGTCCCCGGTCGGAAGTCCCCGGAGTTGGGGACTGGCTTCAGTAGAAGCTGCTGTACATAATAAAATGGTGGCTTCACAAAACGTTTTGGCAGTTTTACAGGGCGTGGTTTGCAATCCGCCGAGCTAATCAGAAATAGGAACCTTTTTCTCCCACGAAAGTATCTGCTCTCTAGCAGGGACAGAAAAGGGGGTAAAAAGGTTCTGATGAACTAATTTTAGTTCCGGCTCTTTTTGGTGTGAACGCGACATTTCTGAACTATATCGGAACTAAAGTGGGAAAAGTACTGCGGTGTGAACGCGGCTAGTGTGTACTTGTATTTTATACCTAATCAGTCAGGGATCAACACTTCCAGTTCGGAGTAGTATTCCTTTCTGAGCCAGATTTACAATGTTAAACATCCTCTCAACTTATCATATTTTTGGATATGAAATGGTGTCCATCTATATGTATGTATATACTATACTATACTATACTATAATACACTTATAGTGAAGTTTGCCCTGTTGTGTCACACCAAGTTGAAAACTAATGTCTACCTGATGGCGGTGTGACAATAAAACCTGAAAATCTGTTTACTTGGAGTAATAACTGGAAAACTTGCCATTGAATGCCTTGTGGGACTATCGTCCAGCAGGAGCAGCTCGGAGCCGCTCTCCCACTCGTCATCCGAGCCGTCCCAGTATCTCCGGCGCTGACCCGAGGACTGGGACCGGGTCACCACCTTGGCTGAGGACAGGGTAGCATCCTTGGAGTCTGAATTCACGTTTCCAGGAGTGGATGGGAGAAGATTCTCCGGCCTGTCGTGTTTATCCAAGCCTCCGTCCAGAGGGGACACCGCCTCCTGCTCTTCATCGTCATCCTCAAACAAAGAGGACTCAAAGTGGAGGAAGCCGTTAGCAAAGGGGCTGTTGCTGTCCAGAGAGAAGGCCGGGCTGGGCGGACCTGAGAACAGACCTTCTGTCTTTTTCTCCGAGACGTCAGGAGCTGCAGGTATGTCTCGACTTCTACTCTGGACCACAGGTTGTTTTGGTCCAGAGGAAGAGCCACAATAGTTTTCCTCCCTGCTTGTGTTCTGGCTGCCAGAATAATCCCCGCTCGTGCAGTCAGCCCAGGAGTCCGTCTCCATCTCCTTCCCCCTCTCCTTCTTATTCCCCCCCCACTCCCAGCTCCTTTCCGGCTCCCTCACCGGCAGCACCAGGTCCGGCTGGCTCACCATGGATGTGAGATGCTGCAGCCTCCTCAGAGGACTGTAGGATGAAGAGGAGGAAGAGGAGGAGTGCTCCGTTTTTGTAAACCCATACATGGATGCATGCTTGAGGGAGGAGGCAGACATGTTTAACCCGATCCTGTGGTCATGGTGTCTGGAGGCGGAGAGGTCGCGCCCGGGGGTCAAAGGGCAGCCGGACTGATGAGTCTCCCTGCCAGGGCCTGGGTGAGGCCCACTCATGCTGGCATGGTTCCTCCCTGTGACACAAACAGAGAATTGTTAGCATACCAAAAAAATGATTTAAAAAAATCTAAGTTTGGATGACTATTAAAACACCTGCAAATTGTTGCTAAAGCTTGTTAGACTGACATTTGTTTTAATTAATGGTATATTTTATAATCCTATTATTATCCTCAAAGAAAGTACACTTCATCCATGTTTCTTCTCAGCATATCCCTACAATCTGTGTTACATCACTGCAGCTTGATCAAAGTTATCCCAAGCAGCTGGTGATGAGATATATTGAAGAAAAAGCGACACAGCTCTGACCTGAAATCCGTGAAAAACAACCCAATCTGCTTCACATGATGATCATTAGAATACAACGTAAACAGACTCACTGACAAAGAGCGGGTCGACCTTATATGACATTATTTGGGAGAGATTCTGCGCAAAACATCACAACAGCCGCTGTAAAGCCTTTGAGGAAAATTATCGCGATGTGACGAAAATGACATCAACACGATAAGGTCATCAGCCAGTAAGCTCGTGCATATTGTGGACTCACAGAATAAAGACGATCAATGACAGCGTGTCATGTTATAACATCTACCCGTCGTTAAACAAGCCGGCTGCAGCCACCAACTGGAATTAAAATGGACCCATTCGTGCACGCGCGTGTGCATAGGTGTGTGCCACTGCATGTGTGTGTTGTGTGTGTCGATCATTGCGTGCAGTGGCTTCCATGCTTGCACGAGAAGAGAAACACTTAACGCTACATAATACAACGAGACGACACAAAACAAGTTCACCAACACACACGCACGCACACGCACACACACACTTCCCTCCCCGACAGATGCAGGCTATGTGTGCATCAAACAACAGAATCACGGAGAAAACGCCAAATGACACGGGATCCGTCGCAAGAATCTTACCATTCTGTTGTCGTTCAGCGCAAACATGACCCTCAACCCGCTCATTTTGCCCATTAAATGTGCCAATTTCCAATTTTGTGAAAGCGGATGAGGAGAGTCCCAGCGGCAATACTACTAGGCCCGGATCCTGTGAAACGTACTCTCTCACTGCCCCCTGCACCTCCCTCCTCCTCCCTCCTTCTCTCTACATGCGCTAAAGCCTGGTCCAGCGGCCCCTGGAATTAGAGATTCAGGCAGCGACACTCCCCCTTCTGCTTTGAGATAACTACTTTATATTTCGCCGTGTATACATCCCTGCTCTGTTGAATGGCTGTTTCCTGCCTGCATACTCTGAAAGTCAGCCCCTCTCTCTGTGCGCACTGCCAGGCGTCACCACTGCCTCCCTCCCAGCCGGTCCACAGCATAGAGAGCAGAAGGGGCCGTAAATCGTTTTTCCTAGAAATAAAAACTAAGAAAATCTGAGCTGGCAGCCACCTATAAAAAAGAAAACACACCAGACGTCCACATGACACCTCTAAAAACTGGCCCCGCCCCTCTTCTTAATTACCAGCATCAATTATTAACCTAAACCAGGCTGCCATCACCAACATGTCACATGCCAAAGTTGTGCCAACAAACTGGCATCTCATACACCACCAACCCCCTCGAAACGCACTTGGTCAGCACACTAAATAAGACGAAATAAATAAATGGAAGTCATTCAAAATGTCCTCCACTAACACGTCGGAAAGGCAGAGAAATTGTGCAGCAGGCTACCCGGAAAAACAGATGGGTTTCCTTTCCTGAGACGAGTTGCTGTGTAGTCTCTGCACACCCGGTCCCTTCAAAATGGAGTCTTCCAGTCCAGCCTTTAGTGGAGGAAAAAAAAGCAGGCCACAAAGTGTTAATGCAAGCTCGATATAAAGTTCAGCCAGCCACGGAGGGACTGAGCCTCTCTCCTGATCCCTGGAGGTGTTTCTGAGTCCTGGGTCCTGACAGGAACATGTTCCCTACATGCTGTCCCTGTCTCATGAGCGTGTGTGCCACCACAAGAATAGGGGCTCGTGTGTGTGTGTGTGTGTGTGTGTGTGTGTGTGTGTGTGTGTGTGTGTGTGTGTGTGTGTGTGTGTGTGTGTGTGTGTGTGTGTGTGTGTGTGTGTGTGTGTGTGTGTGTGTGTGTGTGTGTGTGTGTGTGTGTGTGTGTGTGTGTGTGTGTGTGTGTGTGTGTGTGTGTGTGTGTGTGTGTGTGTGTGTTCGTGTGTGAGAGAGTGTGTGTGAGTGAGTGACAAACGCTCGTCTAAAAACATTCAATGGCACTTTAAACGTCGTCTGTGCTGTGTTTTGGTTACTGGAGGGGGGGACACACACGGTGAGAGTACTGCAGCTCCTCGGCCGGGCAGAAGGAGCTGTGCTTTGGTGTATTGGATTTGTGAGATTTGTATAATTAGAGACGATATATCAGTGGGGACATGGGTGGGTATAGGGGGGGTTTCAGGTGAAGAAGAAATCCCCCCCCACACTCTTCACTCTTGTCACCGGGAGGCGGTGTGATATGGGAAAACGGCGGAAATGAAAGACAGAGTCGCAACACAGAAACACTTCCTCCCCTGCAGAATGAAGCTCGGCTGGGTTACTGTTAAGCACGAGGCGAACAGACACGAGCCTCTTTATGACTGTGCATGGGAATATTTCACGTTTTCTGAAACCTCTCGCTAAAATATCCCCTTCTAACATCCCCCGGTTATTTTCATCTGAGAACACGGATGTCCAGGATGCGTTTTGCTATTCGAGCCGAACAGAATATGTTTTGTTGGAAGTAGTGAGACACACCGGTTAGAGACGGGCAGACAGGAGCAGGGCCTGCTGCGGGTTTATCAGGCTGAGTTTCGTTAAACAGCGCCTCGATCGGCAGCCGCGCGCATCTCCACCTCCATCATTAGCGCCATTAACGTGGTTCACCCATGGGTTCACCGTCATTTACAGGCAACATGTCAACACCTCCAGGACTTTCCACTGCTGCATCGAACCGAGGTTTGGTTTGACGAAGCATCTGTATGAGTCAAATCCTCCAAATCAAAGTATTACAAAAATGTAATTCCCCTTAGACATGCAAGATAACATAAAGATTAGAGAAACCTTTATTAATTCCTGTAGTAGGCTAATTCAGGTGTCTGAACAGCAGAACAAAGGGCAACACACAGGATAGAACAGATTAAGTTCAAACAAGGATAATTAGATTGAATAACACATTAAACATATAAGTGACCGTATAACATTAAATTAAAAAAGGTTAATTAAATAATTAATTATAATAAATATATACAGTAGACAAAGTCCTACCTCAGCAGCTTACTATGGCCTTCTTGTTTCAGAAAGTACATGCAGAGGTGTGAAGTAACTAAGTACATTTACTCTAGTATTGTACTTAAGTACAAGATCTGAGTACTTCTCCCACCTCTGAGGCCAGTCTGCCAGGGATTTTGGGCCCCATGAAAATATATCACATTGGTTACTTACATTTTTTTTTCTTAATGTTCTAAAATTGTTTGGGCCCCTGTCAGTCACGGGCCCTTAGAATCGTCCTAACTTTTCACCCCCTTACGGCGTCCCTGCTCTGAGTACATGTATCCCTGTGTAACGTATCTGTAAGTGAGAAACGATCAGGCTACTTTTGTTTAACAGGCTGTGCCTGTGGTATGTAAATGTGTTACAATACAATACAGATGGGTAATATACAGCTTCCGGGCATATACTGGATTCCTGAAACACTGCTTTACTTTCGGTGTGTTAAATATGGCAGGCAAAATAACATGACATCATTTATTTAACTAAAGCCACACACAACACTTTGCAGAATCATGACACATCTATGTTGACCCCCCCACCCCCAAACATATGACTCAGCTGTTCTGGTATGAGTTGGTAAAAGTGGACTGATTTGAATGAATGTATGTAATGAGTGACAGTGACAGTGCTGATGCTACTTTTTCTCAGTACCTTTTCCACTGCCTCTGCTGCTACTTCAGTGAAGTATCTCCTCATCACGAGCCGAGGCCTTTGTGTTGTTGAAGCGCCACATTTATTTGACGACTCGTCAGATCCACCAGAGGGCAGCAGAGCACGGGACATGAGATCAAGGTGTAAAAGTGTTTCCAACATTCCCACAAAAACTGATATCCCTTTGTCAACGTCAATCTCATCTCTCATTTGTTGTTTATTTTTATCCAATCACTTCCACCCCGTTGACTTTCTCCAGAGGTTCTATAGTGTAGTGGTTATCACGTCTGCTTTACACGCAGAAGGTCCTGGGTTCGAGCCCCAGTGGAATCAGTCTTTATGTTTGGACAGTGATATGAGAATCCTTATATCAATAGGTAAAAATAACCAAGAGAAATGTATGTATATCATTCCATTAAAGTTGAAACAAGCAAACATAATACAAATACATTATTCAATTCAAAACGTATGAAAGTTAGCAAATAAATAGGAAATACAAGTCAAATCCATTTATAGATTTTTAAATGTGACACATGCTATCCAGGAATCAACTGATGAAGATGTGGAAATGCTACACAAATAAACTATTAATCCAGATTGTATTCATTAATTGATGATTAAGTATTGTTTCTTCCTGGTGACACAGAGGTTGCAGTGCTCTTAAAGGGCCAGTACACCTGGGAAGAAGTGCTTGTTTGGATAGTCGAATACATTTGGAAACTTCTCAATGCACACCTCTTCTGACTACAGATTGGAGGGCAGTTTCCTCTCCAAAAATGTTACATTTACCATGCTGCACTGATACCCCAAGTTGGTGGAGGTAATGAAAGAGAAATAGTTGTGTAAATGGAGGAATTAATGAAAAACACATCTCTATGGAATGAGGAATGACTTCATGCAAAAATATCTCCTGATGAAATCAAATTGGGACTATTATGGATATCAGGAAAAAAGTCTTAAAGCAAAAGTTTGTGGAAAATGATATACATGGTAGATATTTGCTTTACCAGGCTCACTATGGTCCTAGAAAAAAATGCTTTTCGCAAAGAGAAGTAAAGGAGAGCGGACTGACTACAAATGAAAGTATAGATTAGTAGTAAAAAATAACTAATGGAAAAAGCTCCAAACTATGTTAAAATGTTTTTTCTGTTCAGCACTATCCAAGTTACTAAAATTCATTTGTGGGCTCATTCAAATAAAATTAGACTTAGATTCTGTTGAAGATATGCTTTCATCTTGAAGTGATATACTTTAATGTTGGGCTCTCCATGCCATTTTTTGGATCAGAGAGAGCCAAGTGGGGTGAGTCCTATATATAAGTTATATTGTTTTTGGTTGAACTACACCCTAAAAGATACATTTGTGTCCTTATTTTTCTTTGTTGACTTACTCTAAAAAAATACATAAAAATGTGGTCACTGACACACACACACACACACACACACACACACACACACACACACACACACACACACACATAGTGGAAGCTCCTGGATTAGATATGTGGGAGGAAGCGTTCACACCACCCTGATTAAGTTTTAGTTAACTGTCACACCAGAGATCCGGAGGCCCACACTCACCACCTCTCCCGGAAATGTGTGTGTGTGTGTTTGTGCATGTGTGTGTGTGTTTGTGTGTGTGTCTTCCTGTTGTTTTAGATTCCACTTCACTCCCCCACTGCTGCCATCCATGACCTGTGACCCCCGCTGAACCCAGCTGTCAGCTGTCCTGCATGAGACTCTCTCCCTCTTCATCAACTTTCCTTTTCTCAGTTTCCCTCCTCTCACACTGAAGCTCTCAATCTGGTTCAGAGCAACGCCAAGAAGTACCAGTGTCTAAAGATACCCCATTCTGTTTTTAAACCCTAACACATAGCCTATGTGCACAAATGTTAATGTGTCAATGTGTTAGGCAAGGCAAGGCAAGTTTATTTATATAGCACTTTTCAACACAATGCAATTCAAAGTGCTTTACAAAAAATGAAAGACATTAAGAAAATGGCATTTAAAATCAGTCATTAATTAAAATCAGTCATTAAGTTTTACTTAGTTTACTTCAAATGACTGTAGATATTACTAATAGAGTGTGTTTTTGTATTGTATTGCAGTAATAAACACAGGATTAAGGGTCAATAACATTGTTTTAAGAATTGAAAGACTCCTTATTTAGCTTAAACTTGTAAATTAAAAGCATAATGACTTAAATAAACTGTAATATAACATCAGTAGACACATTTTTATTTCAATATATGATGTATTTTTAATGTATCGTCAAATGTTTTAAAGGGGACCTATCATGCAAAATGCACTTTGTGATGTCTTTTATACATAAATATGTGTCCCCGGTGTGTCAGAGAACTACGGAGCCCCTAAAGGGACATGGAAAAAAAAAAAAAGAGAGAAAACAAATAAAGTCAGGAAAACGGATTTGTTTCTCGTGCACGAGAAACAAATCCGTTTTCCTGACTTTATTATTTGTTTAGAAAGTTACCGATGCACCAAGGAGGAAGTGGAACACGAGACAACTATTTCATTGCAGACTGTTATGTTTACGTGGGGAAATGACAGTGCATACATTATTTGAGATATATTTTGAAGTCAGACTTAATTTTATGGAAATTTCGGCCAGGGGTGTAGAGCTATTGGTTTAAGCACCGGATTGGCAAAATACTGGCGAGTCTGTAAACCAGTCTGCTTTGATCTATGAATTAATGTCCGTGACTCTCAGAGTACCTGCTGTTTTATAGGGAAACAAACACTCAGAACACACACACACACACACACACACACACACACACACACACACACACACACACACACACACACACACACACACACAGAGCCAGTGGCGGACTGGCCATCGGGACGTTCGGGACGAATCCCATTGGGCCGGTACCAAAGTGGGCCGCCCGTCACTAGCCGTCTAAGTACGATATATATCTCAAATAATGTATGCACTGTCATTTCCCCACGTAAACATAACAGTCTGCAATGAAATGGTTGTCTCGTGTTCCACTTCCTCCTTGGCGCATCGGTAACTTTCTCCAAAAAAAAAGTGCGCACGAGTTAGTAAAAAAAAAAGTCAGGATAACGAGTTAGTATCTCGTGCACACGAGAACGTTTCCCGTGCGCACGAGATACTAACTCGTTATCCTGACTTTTTTTTTCTCTCTCTGTTTTTTTTTTTTTTTTTTTCAGGTCCCTTTAGGGGCTCCGTAGGGAACTCACGCAGCGTCAGAAAATAAAACCCTCTCTTTTCTCTTTCCCAAATCTCTAAAAACTGGGCTACAACGGAGCTGATCCAGATTTGCGTCTGTCTGATGTAATATCGGCAATGCGGACCCTTGCCACTATCAGAAAGTTGCTATCAGAAACAATGCCTGACTGTTTTGGACGTAATATGGTCGGTGTTTACATTAGCATCGCTAACACTCAGAGCTAACCTGTACTGGAGAGCATGTGTGTGAAGAAGCAGGAAATAAAAAGGAACTCACCTTGTGGTATAACCGGCAAGAGAGAAAGCCTTTGAGCTCCAAACTGTTTCAGAAATAATCCTTGATAATCCATGATATGTCGTTTCATCACAGCAGTATTTAGTTTAGGCAGTATCTGCCGGTATCTCCTGCATAAGCTCCGCCCCTCTTTTTTATCAATTTTTTTTATTAAAGCTTTATACATAAAATCAGCACTTTTGAAACAGGAAGTGAAATAGAGGGATATGAGGCATGGCTAGAATGTGTGATCTGTTTGGTATTTTGAGCAAAACACTTCATAGACATGTTTTTTATATATTTGTATTGATCTGAGACCTATGCTATTGCCTAAAAATAGTATGATTACATTACATTGCATTTAGCTGACGCTTTTATCCAAAGCGATTTACAATAAGTGCATTAGACCAAGAAGATACAAACTTGAAGAAAACAGAATCATATAAGTACATCAGGCTTCATAGAGCTACTCAACTGGCTTTAGATAAGCCAGTCCTTTATTAGTACATAAGTGCTTTGTTAGTAATTCTATCGCTCGAAGTGGAGTCGAAAGAGATGAGTTTTCAGTCTGCGCCGGAAGATGTGTAAGCTATCTGCTGTCCTGATATCAATGGGGAGCTCATTCCACCATTTTGGAGCCAGGATAGCAAACCCACATGTTTTTGCTGATGGGAACTTGGGTCCCCCTCGCAGTGAGGGTGCAGCAAGGTGTTTGGCTGAGGCAGAGTGGAGTGCACGTGTTGGGGTGTACGGTTTAACCATGTCCTGGATGTAGGAAGGGCCAGATCCATTCACAGCATGGTACGCAAGTACCAGTGTCTTGAAGTGGATGATAGGTGACCTTTAATGTTTAAAGAACTTCAAGTGATTATAAAATGAAAAGATCTGTGAAAACGGTTTTACTTGCAATATTAATTTGGTAATATGCTGCACCAAAGACTTTTATGAACCTTTGTAGAAGAATTATAAAAAGGTGAGATGATGTGTAATCAGTGTTGTTGTTGTAGCAGCAGCTCTTCTCCACACAGGGGAGGCAACAGCATCTCTATACAAATACACAAACAGGGAGAATTGTCTCTTCAAATTACTTCTACATGTTGTAATCTAAAACAATGTTTTGTCCCTTTAAAAATACATTGATACCTTTACATAAAAATCTGAGCGACTCCAAATCATGAAAAGTCAGGAACATGTGATGCTGCCAAATCCTGACTCACTGCCATGTTTTGAAATCTCACACTAAATATCCTCTCTGCTCTCATCAAAACTCATTACCTCTCCTCATATACATAATCCTCATTAATCCACTTGTGAACAACGTGTGAAATAAAGAAGAAAAAACAGCTTTGGTTCCTCCAGACAAAAATATCTCAGGATACCATTAAAAAAACGTCAAATTCAATTATGCCTTTCTCTCCTTTATCACACACACGCACACACACACACACACACACACACACACACACACACACACACACACACACACACACACACACACACACACACACACACACACACACACACACACACACACACACACACACACACACACACACACACACACACACACACACACACACACACACACACACACACACTTATGTAAAAACTGAATGAAAGGAAGAGGAAGTCCTGAGGGCTTTGAAAGCATGATTGGGAGAAAGCTCTTGTGCTGCTGAGAAAGGAGAAGGTGAATACCGGCCAGCAGCCAGCACAAAGTGGAGTGGAGGGCTCCATTCTCCGCGCCAGAGAGGGAGACCCCTCCTGGGGGGTGGGTGAGGGCCCTCAGCAGCCCGGGACCCTCGCTTAATGAGAAATTCCTGGGGATTTAGAGGGGCGCAGAGGTCTTCATTTTCTCACTGCGCCGGTCCACGGTGGTGAGTTTCTCTTTCAGCCCTGAAACGTCCCCAGAGGAAGGGAGACCCCCCCTCCATTCAGCGAGAGCAGGGGCCCGCCTGCCTGCTGGATTATGGATATGAGATGTGGGCTGCAGGATCACAACCTGCCACCTCCTGCACACTGCAAAAAATGTCCAGTCATTTAAAGCTGCACCTGCCTTCACAAAGTGGGTCTGCAGCAGGGAGGAGCGTCCCCCCCCCACGCTAATTAAGATTTGGCACATTCACACTGATGAGGAGGACATTTTGCCCACAACTGTGGAGAAAAACAGAAGGCATGTGCCAACATTCAAATCCTCAAAGCCAACATAATTAGAATAAGTAAACAACTTCTTAAATTAAAATTAACTAGTTGTTTATAAGGAAAGTGGCTCTTGTTTTAAGTAGCTTTCCATATAATTATTATACAACTTGTACACACAGCATTGAGAGCTAATGTACAGTAAGATATCAATATAGACACACACACAAATATTTAGAGGTGTTAGTCAAATTGTAGAGAAATTGTAATATAGTCTTTTTGGGAAATGTACAAGTAATGAGCATTTTGTTATTATACTGCAACACTGAAACTACTCGATTGGACTTACACAGTGACATCACCATGTAACACTCAAGCTTCTACTGGCTAGCGCTCCAACACATTGTTCGTGATAGGCTAAGGGCGGGACATCTTTAATCAGTTGACCAATCACAACAGAGTCGTCCAGCTAACCAATCAGAGCAGACTGGGCTCTGGTTTCAGACAGAGGATGAAAAGAGGTGCTGCAGCACAGGCAGTATGAGAAAAACAAAGAGCTTTTTGAACATTAAAGCATGGAGACATGTCACAGTAGAGACACTAAATACAAAATATGAACCTGAAAATGAGTGTGATAGAGCCCCTTTAAAGGTCAGATACTAGGACAGGTAGTGACTTAGGAACAAGTCACTTGAAATGACGTTTTTCCTAAATCAGGTCCTCATTAGTTACAAGGATACAAGGATAACTGATTGTCATTGTACACATGTTTGGAAATTAAATGCAGGTATATTCCCATTTAGCTTTATAAGAAAAAACACTTTTTTGGGAGTGAATGGGGCGAAGCCTGCGAGCTAGTTCAGGCAGTCAACTCGAGCACCAATGATACATTAACATGTGACGCACCTCGTCCCTAACACATTCTCCGAAACATGCCGCTCTATTTAAACTGCCAGGTCTTCCTGCCTCTGCCTCGCTATGCTGCTGCTGCCACTGCTGTGTTCACTTGCTGCTGCTACGTTCATGTTCCTGCTGCTGTGTTTCATGTTGCTGCTGCTCGCCTGCCCCCCCACCACCCCAGCTTCCACCCCAGCTTCCACCTGTAGGCTCGGGGGATAGTTATCTAATCACCACTCAATGTTCTATGTACATCTGTGGAGTGATGAGGCCCGAGCCTAGACGCCAAACTCAAACTATATGCTGCTTCTAATAAACATATTAAGAAACACGTGAGTTGTCTGACTGAAATGAGTTTGAAGGATAAGTTCAGGTCTTATAGCCTGAGGAAATATATCTTACTAACAAACAGTTAAGATCTGCACATTACAACATTTCCCCAAAGCATACTTATTTAATTGGAATTTGAAGAGAAAATAATGATTTAAAAACAGGTCAAAGTCAATACATTGCAACCCTACACCGACAGAACTTCAGCTCTGTCCTTGAAATGTAAAATGTAAATACTGAACTGTGGATCTAATCTTTGCAGCATTTAATTCTCCAAGTGTATGATTAGAAGAATAGGAGAGGAGTTGAGGGGCCGCTGGGCTTCAGACACTCCTGTCAGACGCTCCCCCTCGACTCAGCTTCAGGGCTGGAGGGGTCGAGGCGTCGGACATTGTGTTGAGAAAACTCTCGCTGAGGATCGCCTCACAAACGAACCCCCAGTTGGCTGTTTGACGGCTTCACAGGTGGAGGGACGGCGTCCTCTCTCCAGGACTCAAACCCTCGGGAAGCATCAGAAAAGGGGGGAACACCGTCTGAATTCACATCAAAGTGCACGCTTCACTGAGGACTTACAGTGCGTTTAACCTGGGATGACCTCTTCCGAAACCAAACAGGGATTATAAAATCTACACTACTGTGGGAAAATGTTGGAATCAGATTATTTTGATGAGTCTCTTACTTCCTTTAATAATGGCTATTTTAACAGATATATGAAAAGACTAAAATAGTTTAAAATGGTAAATGGATTGTATATAAAGCCCCTTCTATGTCTCTGTGAAAACGTGCCAGCATTTATCCTTTCACACCAATAAAGTAAAATCTAACATTGTATTAGGTGTATTAGTAAAGTGTATTAGGATTATTATGTATAGATCATCAGAAGGATGCAAGATAATTGATCTTAAGAGTTTATTACCGAAGATGTCTACACTGCACAGAAGGTCATAATGCAAACCCTAACCCTGTAACACCAAAAACAAATAGTTACAATCTGATGTATTTGAAGGAATCTTGCTTTTATGAATTTGTTTCCTCATGTTTGACATACTGTTACTCACTATTGATAAAAGCCTCTGCTAAATCTTAAGTAGTTTAAATGTAAAAAATGTAATGTTTTCCAGTCCATAATTGTGACTTTTGACCATTATCGAACTTCGATGGTGCATCGGGACATACATATATATACATATATCCTCAGTTATTCTTTTCTAGTTTTAAACTACGATTTGTCTTTACATATAATGTTCAGCTTAAAAGTTGTCTTTCCAATTGATCTATAGAGCAGTAATGGACACACACACTCACACACACACACACACACACACACACACACACACACACACACACACACACACACACACACACACACACACACACACACAGGGCGGTGTTGGTCAGCTCAAAGCACAGCCGGGGTCTGGCAGAAGAAGAGATCTCCACTCGGCTCTCAGCGTGAGCGCCGACTCTCTGTGGACACAAGCTTCAGATCATTGTGCATCCAGCGAGGCTTTGCCTTCACTTTAAATACAGAAAAGTCTGCACTTCACTTTCATATCAGCGATTAAATCTTGTGAGAGTTTCATCTATAATTTATATCATCATTCTACAAAGAATAATTATCAGTACTGTCAGTTATTCTCTTTGTCCCTCCAATAAACTCAAATGTTATTACACAAATCCATGTTATTGGTAATGTTGAAGCTGGTAAAGATGGAACTCATTTGAATGTCATCTTTTATTCTCCAAGATGTTGTATAAGTATACAGTTTGTATTTGAGTGAATGCATTTCATGTTTCCACTGCAAAACCCCAAATGCTAAACTCTATAAAGTACAGTCTTAAAAGGCTTATTAAGTCGAATCAGCCTAACAGGACTTTTATCAAGCCTTCATAAGTCTGAAAGTGAAGCTTAACAACATCCTTGAGGTTTTATTTCTGCACTGTAGACGCACTGACCATCAATTACAGCTTTTAATTATTCTGAATAAACAATCTTGGAGCTCAAAACAAGAGAAAAAAGCTGCTTCTCCCTCCGGCTAAAAATCTGATTAAACATCACTATTTAAGCCCAAGTTTAAAGAAGTCGTCTTTGCAGCAGAAATGTCCGGCTAATTGGTTTGTTAAGACGAGAGAGGGAGTGAGGGGGGAGACAGGGAGAGAAATTCTCCCTTTTCTTTGAGTCCAGACAGGTTAAATGTGCAGTTAGGCCTCGACAATGGAGTCGTCCTTTCACATGCAAAGATGAGGTATATGGAGCGAGCCGGTTTTGTGGCCGGTGTTCAGACTTCAATTGAGAGGCACCAAAGCGTGACGGCATCCCCTCCCCTCCTTTGCCTCCCACTCACCCTTCTTTCCTCCCCACCTTGCATCCTTCCTTCATTTCCCTCCACTATCTCTTTCTGCATGTTTTCCTCCGTCCTTCATCTCAGGATTCCTGCAGAGGTCTGTTGGGCGATTGAGCTCCTCATGTCTTTAGCAGAGATTGAAGTAAGGAGGTTGTAGTTTGTGTCCTGTCATCTCCCTTTTTATGAACCATAACCACAATATTTCCCTCATGGCACCTAAACACTGTAAGACATACAGTTGTCTGATTGCTTTTCTTATCTTGAAGTTGGTTTGGTTTTATTTTTACATTGTTTATTCAATTTTATTTTATTTACTTGCACTATTTTATCTGTGTTATTGTGTTGCACTGTTGGAGGAGCCTGAGACCTAAGATTCTCTATGTTCACATGACAATAAAAGCCTTGAATCTTTTCCAATTACACACATGATCAGCAACAGGAAGTCACCCATTACAAGTCTTCACAAGAAGTAATAGCGGACAACTATGGATGGGATTCAAACTACATCAAAGCATACTTGAGAAGTGATACTGAACAAGATGCAAGACTCCTGTGGGACAGTCCTTTCCTGTAAAATGGATTTCCTCAAGAAGCTAGCAATCCAAGTAATGGCATTGATCTTAAGCAAAAGTGAGACGTACATAGGCATCAAAGATTTTGTTATACACCGAGAGTTGATTGTAAATTATATTGTTTGATTTGATTCCCATTACCATTCGTCCAAAACTAAATTACAAGACAGTGTCAGGAATTTTGAAAAAAAACGACCAATAGGGTTAATGAAATTCCTCCTGGTTGAGCGTGGTGAATGCTAAACAAACTGAGTCTTACTATTTCATCCGCAGATTAGTGTTAATTCATGCAAGACACACTTTAATTATGCATCTGATTCCCAACAGGAGAAAAAACCCCTCCATGAAATCACAGTGAGACAAAAAGTACTTATTGCAACAACTGAAAATATACTTTTTGGACGCACAAGTGGATTTGTATTGTTGTATCACTTCTAATAAGAATAAGCTGCTGGGTCCCATCTCTAACCAGCACAACAAAGACAGGGAGGCTTGTGTAAAGAGAGAAAAGAGGGAGAGTGTGGGGGTGTTGTTGAGGGGATATTTGAGGGGGTTTGTGGTACAAAGACTGAAGCCGTGAAATGCTGCTTGTAAAAGCCCGGCGCTGGTCCACTCATTGAGTTGTCAATCTGCCCGGCAGGTCTCCTGTGAGATGAGTCCTGTCAGAGGGGACCAGGAGGGGTGGGGATGACCTAATGCTACACCCTCTCCTCCCTTTCTCCTCCCAGGGCTTTGAGTGACACCCCCACCAGCCCATAAACCGCCCCCCCCCCCCCACATGGCGCTGAGGCAGCAGACGAGTGGACCAATGGAGACACGGCTTAGTGGTCGGTGATGGGGAGAGTCAAGAGGTGAAGGTGGAAGAGAAAATCCTTTTAGCAACTCGTGGAGAAAAAGGGTTCAGAAGAAAGAATTGTAGAGATGCGGCGAGGATCCAAAGAAGCCAAATCCTCCAGTTAGTGACAGATAAATGTTTGCACACATCAACAATGTGGATGTCTTATATCTCCCTGAAGTCTGTAATAACCTGACAGACATTTGCTTATCATGACATACATGTTATGAAACTTGTCTTGCCTCTTGATCCTAGTTTGATTTTAATTGATTCTTGTTTTATCCTTGTATTTGCTTGCCTTGAATGTGTGTCTTTTATTAGCTCACAATGCACACAATGCATGAGTAAATTCAATATGTGCAAGTGCAATGTTATTGTCTCCAAATGGATCATGGGGATAGGTTGAAAACGTTTCTCTGCAGGGTTGTAACATCTAGAAGTCTCGTATAATTATGAAACAATTTGTGCATTGTTTTCGCGTCAGATAAACCTTAAAATTCATGTATTCTTTTTTTTAACAATTTTACTTTTAACGGCCTCTAAATAAGTTCAGTGTTTTTTCCTCCTTGACACCGTAGAGCTCCGTAGTAATTTCATTCTTTTGGGACCCTACCTAGAACTCACAATCATTGGTGAGGATTGAAATGTAAATTGTAAAGTGATCCAAACACAGATACTTTAGTTCTGTCAATGATAGAAAAAAGATATCCTGGCCTCACACTTTGACATGCTTCACACTTTGCTGCATGCTAACAAAAGCGTGCAATGGAGGTCACGGCTTGATGAAGCAAACAGAGTTACATCGTCAGCAAAAAGGCAAAGACAAACTGCTGTTATCACAAAGACCTCCACTTCAATAAGTATTTTTAACAGAACAGTGCAGTGAGAATATAGACAAACCCAGACTCAGGGACCGTTTCATCCCACATGCCATACGACTGTTAAACACCTGGACTTTTGAAAGAACATCCATAACATTCATCTGATTGCTTACAAATTATGTATCACTTGTATATAGACTCTTATGGAACTACTTCTATTCTATTTTGTTTTATTTACTTGCACTATTTTATCTGTTTAATTGTGTTGCACTGTTGGAGGAGCCTGGGACCTACGATGTTCATTGTCATAACTGCACTGTAGCTCTGTACGAATGACAATAAAAGCTTTGAATCCTTGAATCTTGAAAACACAAAATGCGTCCAGTAAAGTAAATCCTCTGCTTGGATCTCCGGGGGACATTTAGCTCTCAGAGTGATTGTCTGGTTGTTCAGACAGCGAGGGGGCAGGTGGCGACACAAACAGCTTCATCCTCCGGCCTTTAGCTCTCCCTCACCTCCTTCCACCTATCACACCATCTCTTTGTGAGTCTCCGTCTCCCAGAGTTCAGAGCTCGGGACCAGACACATTGTCCCGTTTGATGACTTGACGTCTCTGTCTGTCAGTGAGACGTAGACACAAAGACGTGCACACAGTCTGCGCTCTGACAGGTTCCCCTTCAAAGGTTACATGTCAATCTGATCTGACAGCCGCGATAAAGACTTTTTGATTCAGTCCCACTCACAAAATCAGAGCCAGATGAATGTTGGGGAACTGCATCAGGCCATGAAAAACTTTTTAATGTGTGGCAAGTGATTTTAGGCAAGATAAACCTTCTTGTTTTAATGTTTATTTCATGGCCAGTCCATCGAATATCCTGATGCTGTGGGGAAACTACTTATAAGAACATGAATAAGAAAATCTCACTATCTTAAATCCTTTACTAATGTAGAAGTTCTATACCAAAAATATAAATTCTCCATTATGTGCAATGCCTTGTTTTTTATGCTGCTGCAACGCAAAAATATAGTCTTATTTTATTCATCTCATTACAAGAGAAAGTTCTGCCTTTGCAAATGATTCCTCTATAAAGCTTAATCTACATTCACTTAAAGTATGAAAGTACCTTTTTGTGTAAATCATTTCCCATTGAGATATTTAAAATAAATCACGTGAGAAGTCTAAAGGTGTCTGACACGGTGTCTGCTTGTGTCACATGTAAATACCGCACTATTTGTTTAAAATGTAAAATTAAGTCTTTTTAAATTTGAGATTCAAAGTTGAAAGGAGTTGCTGGAAGGAGAGAGAGACGGAGGAGATTTGCATGGGGCAGGTGATAGTTTGTGCTGCATCATATCATGTTAAGAAACAACTTCCTCTTCCTGTGTTTCAGGTTTTGTATTGTGTTTTTATCAGTCAACGGACCTGAGTCTACATTTCTTGGGTTACATTATGAACATTTCATAGGTATAACTCCCAACAGTGTATGAGAACAGCCTCTCTAGGTAGGGTGAGGTTTAAATGAAGTATATAAAACACTTGTATTAGATTAGGGCAATCAACAAAGAGTTCATCCTTAATTGCAACATAATTCAAGTTAAACATAATCAAGAGAGCAACATCATTACATTTTTACAATGTTAACACAGAACACAATAACCACACGCATCTTAAAAACAATATTCTACTTTTAAAACCTGTTTTCAAAGTCATGACTTAAAAGGCAGTATTTGTGTTTTTTTAATTCCGCTTATGGTAATGAGGTTAAGTTACTCTTACAATTCATCTTTTCCACATGCTCGTCCTTTTGTGCAGTAAAGATATTCTCCTGTCTTGGCTCAATCAAAAAGTCCATTTAAGTTTCATTGTGAAAACCCTGTGGTGTGTGTTGTTATGACCTCTGTGTCACACACATTCCTCTCTTATCCTCTCACACAGACTTATAAGTAACAAACACAACTGCCCACACACATACAAAAACAAGCTGCTTTCAACCATCACGTTATATATTATATTTGAGACAAACATCTGTTGTTTTTTTGCTATGTACCTTAAATAAACTGCTTAGTCTTTAGTCTTGATTAGTGCAACCAAATAGGCCTGAGTACTTTCTACAGTTGCCTTCCTGAATGGACAATAACGTGGATTTTTTTCCTCTTGCACAATTTCTCCAAACTCCAGGAGAGTGTTGTATATATATATTAGTGACATATATATATATATAAATGCAGGTTTTTCAGGAACACACACAGATCCCAGTAAGTGACGTGCGGACACAACAACAGCTCGTACCACAACATGTGGAACGACTTTGTTTGTGACGGACTGAAAAAGCTTCTTATTCATGGAGTTAAAAACGGAGCGTCTGTATTTTGGGACCGTCAGAGGTGGGCGGTCTGTCCCGATTTGACTTGGCACGGCTCGGCCCGGCTCGGCCTTGTTTGTTTGGACAGCAGGCAGTAATGTGGCACGCTGCAACCTGGGAGACGGAGCAGGAATGTGGCTGAAGGTCTGCTCCGGCCTCATCAAGAGACGACCAGGAGCCCAGACGCTCTGAAGAACCAACACCACCAACACTGGCCTCACAGAAACACTCACTGCCACAATCACAGACTGAAGTGAGGAGATTTAGAACAAATACAACATGATTTATCTGTTTAGTGCTGAATAATCAGTGGTGTAAAGTAACTAAGTACATTTACTGCAAGCACTGGACTTCTACTAGCACCATTGTGTCTCTTGCACTAATCTCTTTATTTCTTCTTGCACTATTTTTGTCAAATGAAATGCCTTTTTTATGCATAATAAGTCATTTGACTTTTGCTGCCTGAAGTATATTTTGATGGTAATACTTTTATACTTTAACTTGAGTTAAGTTTGAATGCAGTACCTTTACTTTGCTCAGAATGATAATTTTGATGCACAGTAATGCGTAATATCTAATTTGTGTGATTCTAATAATAATAACACATTTCATCATTTGTGCTAGAGTGTTTTTAACTGCTCCACATCCCAGATCTGTCATCTCTGAAAGAAGCAGCAGGTATTTTCAGGATCTGAAGTTCACGTCTCGTCGTCCAGACCACATTTCACGACTAAATATTTATTTTAAATCTATTTTTGATTATTTTTTCTGTCATCAAACAACACAACTGCATTAAGCTCTGCTTTAGGAAAACATACGCTGCCTCATGGCTTCCCGTAAATGTTTTATTATTATAATTTATATAGTGTCCTGATTGTAAGTGTGAAGATGATGTAGACCTCGACCTCAGCACAAACAAAATATTGATGTTTTTAACTAATGGCGCCAACTATTATGGTGCCTCACACGACTTTACTCTTCGTTCTTAATTATTTTAGACAAGCTTTTCACAATGAAAGAGCACTTTATGACTTTTGAGAGTTGAAAAGTGTGAAGTAAATTCTAATAGATCAGGGGGAACTTGAACCAGCAACCTCGTGTTTCCAATACTGTTTCTCTACAAGATGAGCTACCAGACATTCTTCAGAAACCCAGAGAAAGGTTTGTAAAGTATCCAATCCAATCCACTTTATTTCTATAGCACACATAAGAATAAATACAAGGCACCTAAAGACTATGGACAGACAATACAAGCATAGAATAGGTAGAGCTCAGACTGACTCGAAAGCGAGGGAAAAGAGGTGGGTCTTTAGGCGGGACTTCAAAGTTTGGAGAGTGGCCGACAATTTGACCTGGGGGGGCAGGTCGTTCCAGAGCCTGGGGGCTACCACTGAGAAGGCTCGGTCTCCCCTGGTCTTTTTTTTTTAATGTACATTACATTACATTGCATTTAGCTGACGCTTTTATACAAAGCGACTTACAATAAGTGCATTCGACCAAGAAGATACAAACTTGAAGAAAACAGAATCATAAAAGTACATCAGGTTTCATAGAGCCAAACATTTCAAGTGCTACTCAACTGGCTTTAGATAAGCCAGTCCTTTATTAGTAATGTTATCACTCGAAGTGGAGTCGAAAGAGATGAGTTTTCAGTCTGCGCCGGAAGATGTGTAAGCTATCTGCTGTCCTGATGTCAATGGGCAGCTCATTCCACCATTTTGGAGCCAGGACAGCAAACCCACGTGTTTTTGCTGATGGGAACTTGGGTCCCCCTCGCAGCGAGGGTGCAGCGAGCTGTTTGGCTGATGCAGAGCGTAGTGCACGCGCTGGGGTGTACGGTTTAACCATGTCTTGGATGTAGGAAGGGCCAGATCCATTCACAGCATGGTACGCAAGTACCATTGTCTTGAAGTGGATTCTAGCAGTTACCGGAAGCCAGTGAAGGGAGCGGAGGAGCGGAGTGGTGTGGGAGAATGTAGGAAGGTTGAAGACCAGACGAGCCGCTGCATTCTGGATGAGCTGCAGAGGTCGGATGGCACATGCAGGTAGACCAGCCAGGAGGGAGTTGCAGTAGTCTAGGCGTGAGATGACGAGAGCCTGGACCAGAACCTGCGTCGCTTTCTGGGTCTGGGTCAGAAGTATCACAGAAGAAGACAGAATATTTCTGTTGCTATAATAATAATAATAATAATAATAATGAGTTTTTACATACAGCACTTTCGAAAACACAGGTTAGATAATGTTTTGACAGAAAAGGAAAGAAACAGAAAAACCAAACAGTGATGCCAAACAAACAAAATTACTTTGGTAAACTTCAGTAAGATTTTTACTGCAGGACTTTAACTTGTTTATTCCCGTTCTGTGTTCAAACGTACACTTTAGACATTCAAGTACTTTTTCATCACTGAGAATAAAGTGAGCATTACAGTGAGCTCAGTGTTTCAGGGAGTTTTTCCCACAAACACAAAAACATCTCAGGTTTTTACATAGTATCATCTTGCATCATATCTCATGCGTTATCAGTGAAAACAGTTAAACTCTCTGACATGCAGGAACGTTATTTGCAACAGAGTACTTGTACATGTGTTATTGCTAAAAGTGAAACCTTGAGTCTCACAGAGAGCTCAGTGTTCCTCCGCTCGGCTCCTGACTTCCTGCTCTTCCTCTCCTCTCACCTTTAATTGGTCGGAGCGGCAGTGTGACGCCTCGGCTCAGACAGAAAGCTCTCTGTCTGCCTCACTTTCCACTCGGAGCCCAACACAGACAAATAACCTACCTGTTCTGTTCATTTCTATTGTGAGTTATGACTATATAATTGTTCACCCCGGCCATAAAGATCTACTTTTGGCTACAGTATGTGATGAAGTGAAAAAACGGTGTGTAGAAACACTTTATGTCTTGCTACTGCTGGGACGCTCAACATTAACCAATATACATTGTCCCTTTATTTATTAGCTTATAATGACAGGGTGTTCAGCTTGAAGACATTAGTTAGACTCAATGCAGCTGATACGTGCTTTTTAAAGGACTCCATTCACGATTAGATTAGATTTAATGTCCACGGGGGGAAATCATTTTCACAGGACTGTACATGTACACAATAAAAGTACAATATATAAACACATTTGATAATATGGTACAGTAGTAGGAGAAGAGGGGGGGAAACGTACAGCCCAGTAATCTGTTTGCTCCTTTGGAAGATGTGTGTTGGTCGAAATGAGGTTTATTGTCCAGTGTTACTCCAAGGTATTTAAAGCTGTCGACTGTTTCAACTGTTTGGTTAATAATGATGGGGATAAATGTTATCTCGGGTGGAACAAGTTAAGGAAATATATACAATTAAATCCAATAAGAAGCAGACAACTCTGGAAACATCATGTGTACACATCGCTTTTCCTAAAAGACTGATTATTGTGGTATGAAAATATGTGTCCAATAACAAAAGGTGTAAGAAGTACTGAGACATTTGACTTAAGTAAAAGTGGTAATACTATTGTAGATATAATCTATTTCAAGTAAGTCCTGCATTCAAAAATAAAAGCGTAAAAATCACATTAATGTTACTGATATTTAGGATCCCTTTTATTATCTGACAATAACCTCCAAAGTAAGAGCTGTCGAATACCGGCGGAGCAGAAAGTTCAATATTTGGCTCTGTTGTTGGTGAAGAGGTATAAAGTTGTATACAATTTCTCTCATATTCATTATTAAAGTTATGTACTATAGGAAATGTACTTTCACCACTTGTTCATAACTTTATGTATTGATATTCCTCATTGTCTGAGTGTCATGCAGACGTCTGACTGGAGCCTGAACCAGCCGCGGTGTGTTTGTGTCTCTTTGTCTCGGCTTCATTATCGTCTCTCTCTCTGGTCTGTCTCTGGAGTCTGACCCGTAGCTGTGCGGTCGGGCTGGGTGCCTGCCGGTCACCGGGGCTCCGCCACACTGTCTCACCCCCCTCTCACCCCCGTCTCACCCCCCGTCTCACCCCCCGTCTCACCCCCTGTCTCACCCCCACGGTGCTCTGCATGCTGGGAGACAGACAGGTGCCTGCAGCTCTGAAATATTAACTAAAACAGGTTTGGATCACTTTCTCCGCCGTTGTGTTAATCATCTCAAAGTTAGCAGTTAACTGTTCAGATTGTAATGCCTGTCAACATCACACACACCCAGCTTGTATTTTAGTCAGAGGTCAAAGGAGACTTGCTTCAGATTCTTCAAATTGTTTAGACTCCAGAGACGTTTTTTTTTGGAAGACACCAAGCTGACATTTTTTCATTTATCTCCTGTGGGAAATTGGATTTGTAGAATAAAATAAAAATAAAATACGTTTAAATTAAATGACGTGTATATATTCAAAGTAACGTAGTAATGCTACATATGCCAAAAAAACAACTTTATTTGATTCACATTGATATTAGTAGTTAAAAATACAAGAAAAATCATAAGAAAATATGTAAAATAGGATACCTCGAATAAGCTATCAGAAGTTTTAGAAAACAGAGTATTTCAAATATATAATTGGAGAGAGTTCATGTATTATACAGTACATTTTCAAGCTAAAAACATTGGTGTGATCATGCACAGTTGATTGATTGCTACAGCGTAAGTATAGTACGTTTATCTAATTATTTACATTGATCTTGTCATTTGACTATAGTCTCAGATATGTTTGTTGTTTTTACATTATCATTCATGCTTGTTGATTTGTGAAGCCCTCTGAGACAAATGTGTTTTGGGATATTGGGCTATATAAATACATCTGAATTGAATGATCTGGGCTTAGTAATAAAGTGTCTTATGTTACCACTAGAAGTACTCACCTAGTATAAAGGGGTCTCCGTTCAAAAGCTTTCAAACAAATCAGCTCAGAGCAACTTCTACTAATGAAAGGAGAGTCCTGAGATAAGAGGAGAGATGGATGATCACAGGTCTCACCTCCACACTGATGGAGTGACAGGAGACCAGGAGAGGAATGTGACATTAACTCAGGTATTTCTACTTTAATTGAGCTTTCTACTTCTATTTCACTCATAGACTCATATTGTACACTTTGTATACAGCTTTAGTTCCTTCAGATGAAAGTCTATCAGCCCCTTCAATTGTCACAGCACCAAGACAGAAATAAAAACCTTTGTGGCCCAGTTGCGACATATTTTTAAGACGCCAAACCCAAGAGACTTTTTACAAAACATTTCTAAGTTTGGCCAAAAAGAACAAAAGGATGAGGGAAGTCTAGACCAGCCACACCAGGGCCCCAGACCAAAGAGGAACAGGGCCCAGAATTAACTAAGAAAAACCCAATCTAAGGATGACTCAGTGCCACAAAGTCAGGCAGCGAAACAAAAGCCTTCCTTAAGTATCAGAGAGGATGGCAGATCACCTGAGCTAAGGGAGAAAAGAGGAGAGGAGATAGAGAACTCAACTCAATGTTTTAATATATGTATATGACTGTTTTATCCTAAAGGGACAAAATGCAATACAAAACGTGCATACTGTATGTGCAATCTGTCTTCATAACTTATACTTACGATTATGTTGGACCAAAGCAAACCTCATGCTTGAACTGTGACCTCTGGGTGAGCACAGGGGGTGTTTCTCAATCGCGAGTAAAGCTGCTCCAGAGCCAGTGGCCGTTTCTCAATCTCGAGGATACTGGCTTCCAAGCCAATATTTCAAGGATGCTACGTCATCGAGTGCCGCCGAAGGACTGTTCCAATCTCCAGCATACTTGGAATTCCACCGAGGCTGCGTCCTTGGTTTGGGGGCGCAGCACACATTTAAATGTAAGTATAGTGGCGTAGAACATGTGTTGGTAAATATGTTACTTTGTTACATTTGTTTGTTATCACCAAAAATGTTCCGTGAAAGTAAAGCAAGTTCATAATTAGATAGACATCGTGAGGTATTTATTTTCGGTACAGTCTATGTTGAAACCGTTAGAGAGAGTGGCACACTTGTTAGCCTGTTCCATTCTTCTTCGTTTTCCGAAGCCGTGGCTTGGAAGTATACTTGCTTCGTTTCTGAAGGAAGTGACTTGGAAGTACACGACTACCAAGCCAGCCAGCATCCTCGCGATTGAGAAACACCCAATATTTCAAGCATACTACGTCATCGAGTGCCACCGAAGGACTTTTCCAATGTCAAGCATACTTGGAATTCTACCGAGCCCGGCGTACTTCGCTTGGAGAAATTTCGAGGCTGCACATGTGTGGACTCCGCGGTCTTAAAATCCCCACAATGCTTTGCGCACGGACCAATTTCCCCAAATCTGTGGCGGAAATGTAAGGTGGTGCCTCTCATATGACGCACACCTGCACACTTGCTCGCCTGTTCCACTCTTCGTTTTCCGAATGCCAGGAAGGATTCTTGCCTCGCTTCTGAAGCAAGACGCTCGGAAGACATGTGCTACCAAGCAAGCGTCCTCGACATTAAGAAACACCCAGGGTCTCTTTCCCCCTCCTCCTCCTCCTCCTCTTCCTCCTCTTCCTCCTCTTCCTCTTCTTCTCCTGTGATCAGGACAGCTGGTCCTTGTCTTTTTCCTCTGAGGTTTGTTATTGAAAGTGAAAGCCAAACAAACACAGCAATCAGAGAAATACCAGACAGATCAGAGCAAACATCTGTCCGATCTTATCAGAGAGCGTCTAATACCGGTCCATTTAAACTCTATCTGATGTGTACCTATTTGTTTAATTGAGTGTGGATCCGTTTGGAAATATGTTTCTGTTTGAATGCTGAAAAAATACTTTTGCTCTTTTGTGTCGCAGCATTTAAAAAACTCCTAACATGTGAATGTTTGTACAACACTATATTTGTAATAAAAACAATAGATCAAATAACTATTTAGAGGGTGATAGGAGTGGCGTTTAAAGATATAGCGAGATGGCTTTGGGAGTACGGATATGCTTCATTTTATTTAAGAAAAATGTTTTATTGAAAGATTTTCACTCGACAGTGAATTTACGAAATGTAAGATACACAAACGTTTCCATTTGAGCTGTGTACACACACACACACACACACACACACACAGCTACACTGATATGCTTGTAGAAACATTGGGTTACGTATTGTAACTCTTGTTATATTAACACAGGCGGAGCCCTCTACTGGACTCTATGGGTACTACCTTACCCTGCGAGCATTCTCCCACTGTGACTTCTATAGACGTAGCCGGCCTTGGGCGGGCCTACCTGAATGCGCGCGCATCACACCGTATAAAAGGAGGCCTCGCCTCCTGACTATCATCCTACACCTCTCTTCAGCAAGCGGAATAGGACAGACAGTGCCCTGAGTAGAGGGCTCCACCTGTGTTAATATAACAAGGGTTACAATACGTAACCCAACGTTATATCTCTCACAGGCTCCGCCCTCTACTGGACTCTATGGGTACAGTGGGTGGAGCCCCGATGTATACGCGCACTGTCGTCTAACAACATTCCACCCTACTGCCCCGGACCGGCTTTTCTGGTCAGCAGCTGCTGCCCCACATTCTCCTTTAACCCGGTTGTGACCGAGGAGAAATCTGGGCTGTGGCTGACAGAGCACACCCTGCTGCGCTTACCTCGCAGAAAGTGTGCTCAAAAAACAGTGCCGGGGGACCCCCCCCCCCCCCGCCCATAGACGGATAGGGAGAGCCCCCTCGGCCCCGAATGGGCTTACTACACGCCTGCCTCCCTGAATCCCTAAGGATAACAGGGAGAGCACCAGAGCCCATGCCCCACACTCAAACACTGACCCCGTGCAGAGTGTGTGGACTAAAGTGTGGAGGGCTACCCCCCTCCTGCCTCTCGGCAGGAGGAGAGCAGCCCTCCAGCCCTGTAAGGGCCCAACGCGCCCCTCGCCCATCCCGGGACCCTCAGAGGGCCCGAGAACAGCGAAGGCGCATTACGTCCGGGGAGGGGGTCAGATGCCAACTGACCCACAACCCCCCCCCCCCCCTACCAGTCCTGTGTTGCCCCGCAAGCACAGACGAGGAGAAAGAGCCAGACATGTCCAAGAGATAACACTTTATGAAGGGGCCTGGCGTCGACCAAGACGCCGCTGTGCATATATCCTCCACACTCACACCGTTGAATAAGGCTGTTGACACAGCTACAGCCCGTGTGGAGTGCGCACGAGCCCCCGTGGGGCAGGCTCTCCCTGCCTGTCCGTATGGCATGTGCAATGCACTCGCAGAGCCAGCCTGCCAGGCGTTTCTTGGACAGAGCTTTCCCGATCACCCCGCCCCCGAAGCACACGAACAGCTGTTCGGTGCGTCTAAGGGCAGCCGTGCGCTCCACATAACATGCTAGCGCACGCACCGGGCAGAGGAGGTGCAGTTTAGCTTCCCTGCCCCCACCATGGGGGGGAAGACTAAAAAACCCTAACTGAATAGCCCTTGACCTGAACGCACTCCTTAGGCTCTTGGGCACAAAGGAGGGGTTCGGTCTGAGTGTCGCGCCGCTCCGGTCACCCCGAATCCGTAAACAGCTCGGGTGCACCGACAAAGCTGTTAACTCGGACACTCTTTTGGCTGACGTTAAGGCAAGAAGCAAAGCTGTCTTCCACAACAGTGCTTTTAGGGAGGAGAGCTCCAGAGGCTCAAATGGTTCTAAGACCAGAGCTCCGAGCACTAGGGGCAGGTCCCACTGCGGGGTGGAGGCGTGCACTACTGGGCGCAGCCACCTGAACCCCTGTAAAAACCGCAACATCAGTGGTTGACTAAAGGCTGACCTGCCGCCAAATCCCTCATGGCAGGACGAGATCATAGTTTGACATTTGTGCTTGGGGGGGCAAACCTTTTTTACTGACTTCAGTACACAATCCCAACTATTGCGGGGTGCTACGGATACAGTAGCAATAAAGCCAGCGCTCAACCGCACTGAGTATGACTTTTCCATATACTATTTTCCATGACCTCTCCGTTTCAGCGTCCTGTCCCTCCACCTTGTTAGCACACAGCTGAGTTTCCATTCCCCAGAACATTGTGTTAATGGACAAACCCTCAGCTGTGGGGCCGCAGCTATAAAGCTGTGATACTCTCTGGTGACCCGTTCGGCCGCAAAACTCCCCGCGAAGGGAAGATTTGCCCATGGAGGGTTGACACAGAAAGGGCCGATTATTTACTGAGGACCTGAACACACCGCCGCGCGCTCTTGTGTGAGCGCGCGCTCCACCCTAATGCTGTTCTCACCACTACGGTAAACAGCATTAATCGGAGTCTTTATAGGCGTAGTGTGTTTTACTAAGGTCCCTGAACGCACCGCCACGCGCTCTTGTGTGAGTGCGGGTTCCGCATTAATGCAGCCTTTACCACTACGGTAAACTGCATTGGAGTCTTTGCTCTAGGCGTAGTGTGTTCCCTGACAGTAATACGCCGGCCATAATGTCCCTGTACCCGCATAGTGCTCCCCTTTAGATAGCACTCCCTGCGGTTCATCCCTCTCATCTGTGCATGCCCACTAGCCACCTCCTTTACAGGAGCTACAGCTGGGGCAGCGAATGGGGAATTTGTACGGTTAACATTGTGTGTAAGTGTAGCCTTTGTGGAAACAAAAGACACTTAGATTTGGATACAGATCAACCTCATTCTTATTAGAAAACGTAGTGATCTGTGCATTATACAGGGAGAAGGCGAGATTCCCCCCCGCCAGGTAGATCCGTAAAGACGGAAAGCCCGTACCCGTGAGTGCCGGGACGCCGGTTGCACGGGGTGGGCCGAATAGTTGGAGGGCGCCGCGGGCACGGGATCTCCGTGCCGGCACCTCTCCCTTCGTCTCACCTCTCTACTGAGGTCTTTGAACGCACCGTGGCCCGCCCTCGGGGGAGGGGGGCCGCGCGCGCCGTCACAATGCCGTCTCTTTGAAACGGACATTATGGGGAAAAGTGGAATTGTGGAGAGAAATAACTCTTACTCTGGGATACATGCAATAGTCTTTACTGAATGCATTTTTCCCACACACACACCTCACTCCAGAACTAGAGTTTACAAACGTAAACCACCGTTCTCTTGCGGGGGTCCCTGAACGCACCGCGGCCACTCTCACGAGGGCCGCGCGCCCACGTATTAACGCTGTATTTCCCATTGCAACGGTGAAATGCATTAATCGGAGCTATTATACCAGGCAAGGTGTGTTTTCTGACAACAGCACGCCGGCAATAGCGTCTCTTGAACCCGCACAGTGCTTTGACAGCACTCGGTTTATTCCACTCACGTGCACACGCCCACCTGCTGGCTCCCTATACTGGGGTTTACAGCAGGGGCGGGGAGTGTAGGACAGTGTTTCTTCCTCTGGGAATGGGCAAGAAGCAGCGACTACTCCTCATCCCGTGAGCAAGGAGATCGATCCAAAGAGCCCTTCCGTAAACACGGGGGCTCCCAGGAGATCAACACGATCCTCTTTTGGAAAGTGCCTGGGAGAATGCTCGCAGGGTAAGGTAGTACCCGTAGAGTCCAGTAGAGGGCGGAGCCTGTGAGAGATATAACTATAAACACAATATCCATGCACTGACTAAGTGAAAATAGTGATAATAACAAAAATATAAACTAAGTAGGTTGATTCATGAACATATTATACAGACAAAATAATAAAAACAAATATTTAAAATCAACAAGTAGAATATAGATTGTATGTATTGCTTCTTTACGAATTGAATACATAAGATTAGCTTCAAAGGAAACAAGCCAGCATCTCTAAAGTGCACTAATTCTAATGGTCCGGCAGTGGCTCAGTCAGCGGCTCAGTCAGCAGTTCAGTCAGTAGGGGCTTGGAGTGGGAGCCGTAGGGTCGCCAGTTCAAGTCCCCGACCAGACCAAAAATATGGAGTGTGGACTGCTACGTGGAGAGGTCCCAGTTCACCTCCTGCCCTGCCGTGGTGCCCCTGAGCAAGGCACCGGACACCCCCTTCCTCCTTCCCCGGCGCTGTACAATAGCTGCCCACTGCTCCTAGTGCTAGGATGGGTTGCAGAGAACACATTTAACTGTGTGTGCTGTGTGCTCTGCATGTGTGACCATTAAAGAGGGTTTCATAATAAAAAGGGTTTCAATTCATTATTGTACTTTTTTGTAAGATTTATGAATATTTTTGTGTGGATTAAACAAATCACGTAAAATATGTTTACCTAAAATAATGAGTTTTGGAAAGTGTTTCTAGGCACATTTTTGCAGAGTATAACCATCTTTTAAACTAAATATCTCTCATTCCCTCTAAGAAACAAACATGAAACACATATTATAATGTATTCAGATTATTCTGGACATTCGTCATTAGTTGTTTTGGTTTGAGAGACTTCAAGGCTCCAGTTGTTTCTCCTTCATCTACATGTTGAACAGTTTGTTTCAATCAACCTCCTGCTGGGAAACTCTCGGTGCTGAGAGGAGAAACTGATGCACTCCACGTCTTCCCGGGGTAAGACGTCACATTTATTTTAGCAGAAGCTTTTATCTAAACTACAAAAACTCGAAATCTTGCCAAGTATCTAGTCAGAATATGTCTTCACACCTGATATAAGACATAATAACTTCAGAAGTACCACTGCAGTGAGATATCAGATCTTGTTTTTAGACAATGCATCATCTTGTTTAGTAAAATAAACGTATTTTGAGTTGTATCTCAGATGAAACACATATTTTTTTACATATTTATTAGAAAATCACCAACTAACAACAGAAAACACCTTTGAGCATTTGCGGCTTATATTTTAACACAATATTTCCTGATTCTGGTCAAATATAGTTAAAAATTAGTTCTCCCAACTAATTACAAGATCTGATTTATCTAAATATCCTTTCTTATTTCAAGAAATCTTATCTCACCAAATGTTCACTTGTTCTATTGGCAGATTTCTGTACTTATTTCAAGTGAAAATGGCTGGTTTTCATTATTGTTTAACTTGTTTTTTTCCCAGTGTAAAGCGACTTAAATCAGGTGAAATCAACCATGAGCATACTTCATCAGAAAAGCAAGAATCTCACGAGTCTTCAAAAAAGCCACACCTTTTTTTTGTGCTTCCTACAGATATGCAAAATAAGTTGATTGTGTTCCTCAGACAAAGTGAATTGGATAACATAAAATACATTTCAAATAGCAAATGTTCTTCTTTGGAGATCAGTGAAGTGAGTTTTGTTCTCGGCAGGAGTTTAAGAATCGTCATCTCCTGGATCCTTGAACACACACGACTCTGCTTCAACATGTTTGACTTACTGAGGGCGAGTAAACAAGGTGTTGATTTGAAGTCTTTACATGCAACAATGGAAACTGTTAACCTTGTTTGTTTGTCTGAGAGGAGAGCAAACAAGTTCCCAAAGAGTTTCCCATCAGGATGAGGCACTCAGAAGTTTCTATGGTAGCTATGAGAGCTCAGTGAGCTGCAAAAACACAACCAAATACAGAGATGTGCACAACAGAAACGTTCTTCTAGGAGAGCCGTAAAAATGATGCACTGTAATATACAATATACAGGTAAAGGTCAAATGATTAGCTCCACTATTGCTTGAAGAGTCAGTTGAAGAGACAAAACACTGATGTCATTGACATGCAGACATTCGTTGATGGAAATGCAGAACCACCCTTCTTAGTGTTTGTTCAGTATTTTCATTATTATTTAACTTTAAATGCACCATGAAAGGACTGGAAATTGACTTTTGCTGCCTACACTTCTGCAACTTTCTATTTGTATCTGCAATAGTCCTTGACTGATAAACATACAGATAGATACATTTAAAATGTCAGAAAATATTTCTTAATAGTTAAAACCTTTCAACATGGAGCTCACATTTAACTTATTCAAATATCTTTTGAACCATCCATCCATCCATCCATCCATCTTCTCCCGCTTATCCGTGGTCGGGTCTCGGGGGTAGCAGTTCCAGCAGAGAGCCCCAAACTTTATTTTCCCTGGCGACATCAACCAGCTCTGACTGGGGGATCCCAAGGCGCTCCCAGGCCAGCGAAGAGATATAATCCCTCCACCTGGTCCTAGGTCTACCCCTTGGTCTCTTCCCAGCTTGAACCAAAAGCATAATAATATTATTTATTTAGCCATCCAACTTTATTGGGTTAAGCCCCAAACAATTAAAGTCCATTTAAAGATAGTTACGCCTTAAATACGTTTAAATCATGCTGATAACTCATTTAAACTAGACTTAAAATGAATTATGAAATGTCTCCCACAACTCCAGATCATAAAACATGCCTCGCCTGTTTCCACAACTCAAACAAAGTGTCGTTAAATGTGGGAGGGATGATAATAAACACTGGATTTGGATTATTGTGGGAGACGGAGGGATAGCGGTGGACACTTTCACTCAAAACAAGTCCTTTTGATGAAGCACTAACACGAGGAGATCAGAGGTGTGTGTTTATGAACTGTGTGTGTGTGGCCTATGATTGCTATACTTGTGGGGACCTAAATATGTTTACACAGTCACATGGGGACTCACCTCCCTTATGGGGACAAATTGGAGATCCCCATGAGGGGAATCATTCATTTTAGGGTGAAGACTTGGTTAGGGTTAGGTTAAGGGTAAGGGTTAGGGTAAGGGTTGGGCATGTGTTGGTTATGGTTAAGGTTAGGATAAGTCTCAAGGAAATGCATGTAAGTCAATGTAATGTCCCCTGAAGTGATGTATACATTGTGTATACATGGTGTGTGTGTGTGTGTGTGTGTGTGTGTGTGTGTGTGTGTGTGTGTGTGTGTGTGTGTGTGTGTGTGTGTGTGTATGTGTGTGTGTGTGAGATATTTTAAGGTGGCTGAGAAGACAAACACACACACATTCACAGAGGAAAGAGTGAGAGTATAAACAGGAGGCTGATAATTACATATCTTACTGATGAAAGGATGATTTGCGGGCTACTTCTTCTTTGTTTTTTCTTTACATACTTTCTCTTAAAATAAGTTAATTAGACATCAGATTGTTGTGCTTTGGTCTAACTCCCAGTCTTAATAAGCACTCTTGTCTGTAACGTCTAATTACTTAAAACTTTAATCACATTATGTATTTTGTCACTTCAACATATTTACTATGTTGTCAACATTGAGTCTACTCGAGGAAAGTCACCACAGGATTGCATTTGAAGAGGGAACATATTTCTTACATTTCATTCTTACTGACATTGAATCTTCTTTAAAAGGAGTGATGTTTTAAGGACGACTTACTGACAGTATAAACTGCAAAATACACTGTGACTATTTCCCAGAAGGCCACGGATTAAACTTTTTTTTAATTTATTGATTTTTTATTATTCAAATATTTGTATTGATTTTCCACATATAACAAACAGCAGCACTCAACATTCAAAAATACAGCACACACAGAAAGTATACAAAATATCAATTGACATCCAGAGGAGATACAAAATATGTATATAGAAAGTAAACGTACACATAAATTATGAAATTAAAAACTACATGGTTAAATAACCAAAAGTAAAAATGAAAACATAAATGAATAAAAAACAATGTGGTGGGGGGGGGGGGGGGGGGGGGGGGTTGGCTACGTTATTTCAATGTTAGAGAATTCGTTCTCACAGTAGGACAGAAATGGTTGCCAGACCTTATAGTACTTTGTGATAGAGCCCCGGGTAGTGTGCTTTAGCTGCTCAAGTTTAAGATGGGACATTACTTCCTCTACCCAGCGCTTGTGAGACGGCGGTGCAGCCTTCTTCCAACTAAAGAGTATCAGACGTCTAGCAAGTAGGGTAGAGAATGCCACAGCCTCAGCCTGATCAGTTGTTATTCGTGTCTCCTGTGTGACCAGGCCAAATAATGCCGTCAATGGGTTAGCATCCACCGCCGTGTTACACATGTACGAAAAGGGTTTAAATATACCAGTCCAAAAAGGGGCCAGTTTTGGACAGAGCCAAAACATGTGACTTAGGCTGGCCGGGTCCCGACTGCACCTGATGCAGGTTGGGTCTAGACCTGGGTAAAATCTGGCCAGTTTACTTGCAGATAGATGTAACCTATGCAAAACCTTAAATTGTATAGCAGCCCATGTCTAATGCACATTGAGGATGAGTGGACAAACCGAATTGCTGCCTGCCAAATAGTATCTGATATAGTTACTCCCAGCTCTTCCTCCCATTGCCTCATTAAGTGATTAAGCGACAGAGCGGGCGACCCTCTGAATATTGTCTTATAATACAGACACCAGACCCCTGTCACAGGGATCCATATTTAAACAGTCATCAATCCAGGTACTCTGTGGGGCTGCTAGAGAGAAGTGGGTCCTGACATAACTACGTATCTGCAAATATCTGAAGAAACATGACTGTGGGATATTGAAATCCTTCTTTAACTGCTCAAAAGAAATAAAGTGTCCATTTTTAAAAAGATCTTTAACACACCTAATCCCTCTCCCATGCCATAACCGAAAAGATGGATCAGTGAGAGATGGAGGAAGCAATAAGTGCCTGTTTGTGTTTGAAATGAATTCTAAACTGAGTCCATATCTTTAGAGAGCCTTGGATGACTGGGTTATTCGTCCAGTAGTTTTTACTCAAGGGTAGTGGAGCGCAAATTAAAGAGCAAAGTGACACTGGATTACTTGAATGCTGCTCCATTACAGACCAAACTGGGGATTCGTCCGTCACATCAACCCAAAACATCAGCTTGTGGATGTTGGCAGCCCAATAATAATACAAATAATTGGGTAAGGACAAACCACCCTTTGGCCTTTCCAAATACTCTTTCCTAATTCCAGGTACAGCTTTATTCCAAATGAAAGTGGAAGTGCATTTATTTAATTCCCTAAAGAAGGATTTAGGAATGAAGATTGGGATTGCCTGAAACAGAAATAAGAACCTGGGCATGATCGTCATTTTAACAGAATGAACCCTGCCAGCTAGTGACAGGGGAGAGTCGACCATCTCTCCATGTCCAGTTTAGCCTTATCAAGCACTATTTTAAAAATGATTGTCCATCAGATCTTTGTATTTGTACGTGACACAGACACCTATGTAAAGCTGTCCTCACACACAGTGAAAGGGAAGTTCTGATATGACATTTGACGTGCTTTATCATTTATGGGGAATAGAACACTTTTACTCAGGTTCAATTTATAGCCCGACACCCGGCGATAAGTTCCAAGGCAATAGGTATAGTGGCATGGGGATCCGAAAGAAAAAGAAGAAGATCATCCGCATAGAGCGACAACTTTGCACCCCCCCCTTTGCACTCCAGTTAGACTAGCGGTCTCTCTTAACAGTATTGCCAGGGGCTCTATAGCAATATCGAATATCTGGGGTGATTTTCCAAGATGATTCTGAACAATCTGTGCTGTTGTATTTGCTGTAAAGTGTCTCTACTGTAGGCTATTTTTATTATATGTACAGCACTTTGGCTCGACCAAAAATCGTTTATAAATGTGCTATATAAATAAAACTTGATTAGATTTGATTTGATATTATATATTTATATATGTATATTTATATAGTTACAACCGGCCCTTTGAGTGCAGTGCAACCATAATGCTGATGCGGCCCGCGATGAAATTGAGTTTGACACCCCTGCATTAGAGGAACACAAATAACTACATTGAAAAGAATACAGTCATGATAAGCTCTGACCTCTCAATGCATGTGCATGTGTGCATATAACTGTGTGTATTTGTATATGTATGTGCATGTTGTAAAACATAACTGTGTGTACTTATATGTAGGCTACCTGTATAAAAAAGCATATGCGTATATAACAGTGGAAACTGAATTTCCCACTCAGGGGATCAATAAAGGTCCATCTTATTCTTCTTCTAATAGTTATTGTATAGTGATTTGATTACAAAAACAATTGGTTGATGGTGCACAGAGGCTGAATCCTAATGACTTTGAAGATAATGACTTTCATGCAACATTGTTTTATTTCTTTCTTTATCTGTACTGTTCTTTTTGCTGAATGAATAAAGTATTTCTGATTTCTGTTAGCAGACGCTGCTGCCGCTCGCAGACACAAAGCATTTGTTTTATTCGACTGGTTCATTTACAGCAGCACCCTCAGCTCTTTCATGTGTGTTCCTTCATGCTGTTAAGTTTACCCATAAAGTAGTCTCGTGAAATCACAGCGTTATAAAGTTTGTTTTCTTTGAACATGTTTTAATTCTGTCTCCAAAAACACATGAGAGATAAAACCGCAAAAACGACCACACTCGTAAATCACACAGAGCTTTAACACCGCCCCACTGGAGTTTCTTTAAATATCCACATATAAATAGATAAATTGTAGAAATTATGTAAAATGGAGTACTGTGATTGAAGTGGTGAAGAAGTGGAGGGTGCGGCTCAGAAAAACTGCGTAAGTCGCTCTGGATAGAAGCGGCTTGTTATGTAAAGAAGGAGGAAAACACTGGTCCTGCATTTAAAAATCTTAAGTAATAGAATATACTTTATATATAGGTTTTAATACACACTCAAGTACAAGAATAACAAGTACTTATGCAAAATGGCTGGTAATTATGGGGCTTATATTAAAAATAGGTTGAAAATGTCAAACCTGAGGGTCAATAAAGTTGAATTGTTATCAGTATTATTAATCTGAATCTCCAAATTAACTCCAGTTATGAAATAAATATAAGGAGGAAAAGTGTTAAGTAGTAAATAACCATTTCAAGTTCATTATAAAGGGCACTGAATTACATTTATTTTGTATCGTTTTTATATTTTATTAGATTTACTTTATCATCATTAGCGATGTCCAGACATTAACCAGTTCAAGAGGAAATACAGAGAAATTATTTTTTTGAGGTACAGGGATGGGGAATACTATGTATATGTGTATATGTGTATATGTGTATATGTGTATATGTGTGAGTATGTAGGTGTGTATATGTATATGTGTATATATGTATATATGTGTATGTGTGTGTATGTGTGTATGTATATATGTCAATCAACAGGTAAAGCAGATTCATAATAACAATAATAATGAATAATAATGACAATTATTGCAGATTATAGATTATAAATAAATCATTTAGGGACAAGGGGGTGAGATTAAATAAATTATACTTCTTCTCACTCCTTTTCGAACACTAATAATAATAATAATGCATTTTATTTATATAGCGCTTTTCACAACTCAAAGTTCACTAGATGTGGGACTGTTTATGTTGCTAATGCTGTTATGTTGTTTTTGTTGTAAATGTCATTTTTCGTTTTGATTTCTCTTACATGACTATGCACTGCAAAACATTTTTTGTTTTGTAATTATTTATTTTACTTGTTCGAAATAAAATGTATCAATCAATCAATCAGTAGAAATGTCTCTTTCGATTCTACAGCAAAGGCACAGACAACACACATACCACTTCACAAAAATACAGTTTACATTATTTTATAGCAATAATTGCATGAATAATATAAGATAGAGCACTGTGGAAGTAAGAAAGTATTTCAAGTAGATAATACATTTAAGTAAAGTATAAAAACGTTAGAAGTGAATAACCTACTTGAGTAAAAATGCTCAGTTTCTTTCCACTACCGGATTCAAGATTAAACAATTGCCTTGCACATCTAAAAATGTACAAGTGTAATGTATCGGACAGTAACCTGTGATTGTGTGAAACCGAGTTATCTGTCAGCCTCTCAGAGTTACGGTCTGCAGGAGTTCGTGTTGAAGTGAAGGATTTCAGGTCAGACTGTGAGAACTCTTCATGCACCAAAGATCCTGAATGCTGCAACAAAAAAATACTCAATCTGCCCGTAGATCATGTAACTCTGAAACTCAGCGAGGCGCGTCTGTTCAAACAACCTGAGGAACAAGGACCTGGCTCAATGGAGGGCATTTAGGGAAATTACACTACAGTTTGCACCATTTATCAAGATATGTTTTCACATTAGCAACACACTGTTAGTTTGAAATCTAGATTTAATTTTGAACCAGACTTTGACTTTTATTTATTCCCATCCTTCTTTGCAAATCAATTTATGTACCAAGCATGTGTCAGTGTTTTCTTCTCATAGGGATGAACAGATTGTTTTTTTATACGAGTAATTTAGTTTTGGTCGTTCACCAGTTTTCAGTCCACTCTTCTCGGTCAAATCACGAAAATTAAGGACACTTCTGTGATCTGATATCAGTGGTAGAACTAGTAAGAACACATACTTACAGTAAGATCAACTTTGAAATACTTGTACTTTACTTGAGTATTTCCATTTTCCTTTACTTTGTACTAATCTCAGAGAATAATAATAATTGTATGTCATTTATAGTCAAATGACCTATACTACTTATTTACCTAGTAGTAAGCTTTATGTGAAAGCAAATAGTGGAACAGTGCGTGTTGGCCCTCTTTAAAAGCAACTTTTAAGCAGATGTGTATAAATAAAAACACAAATAAAAACAAACCTACTTCAACGAGTAAACCAAAAAACATGGGTAGAACAACATTTCGCTCCACTAATAATGTAAAGTTTGTGCGTATGTTTAAATGAGAAGAGTTCCCTCTCAGTGTTATGTTTGTACTTAAAGCTTTTAAAACTAAATTACCACCGGGGTCATTAGCTGCCCTCTGAGGAGAAAGTGTAGGTTGAGTTTGACGGAAATAAAGTCGCTGCATGTCCGTTGACGCACGTTGGACTTAATAACATCCAATCAGTCACATCCCGGGGCATTCACATGCCGCAGTAATCGTTCACATCAGCAGTAATGACTCTTTAAAAGCACAGAAGACCTGTTGATTTTAAATTACACTATTATTGTAATAGTACTAGTATTATTAAAGGGACTGGCTGTTTTAAACTGGGCGTCCAAAAGTGTGCTTCCTGCAGCCTTTTTGCTGAAGCAGACTCCATGTGTAATGTTTCTTTCTTATGAATGTGTATCATAGTACTCCTGATCTCAGCTACACAAACAAAAATAACATTAATATTTAGACAACTTTTATAATGAATGATAATCCTTAAGCAGACATGTCATTGTCACTGATTAACCGAAAGTCTTAAAGGTCACCTATTATGCAAAATCCACTTCTTCATGTCTCTTCTACATCAACATGTGTCCCCTCTTCTTCATGTCTCTTCTACATCAACATGTGTCCCCTCTTCTTCATGTCTCTTCTACATCAACATGTGTCCCCTCTTCTTCATATCTCTTCTACATCAACATGTGTCCCCTCTTCTTCATGTCTCTTCTACATCAACATGTGTCCCCTCTGTGGAAAGAGACTTTGAAAGTTTCAGGAACAAAGATTCTCTCTCTTTTTGATCCATTTCTATAAAAACCTGTCTGAAAATGAGCTGATCAGATTTTGACCACTTTATGATGTCATAACGATTTTTTGGCTTGTGTAACCATTAGCCAATCATCAACCAAGGTAACCCCCCCCCCCCCCCCCCCCACCTTATCACCTGAATATCCTCCGCACCATTGTGTTGACTTTGCAGAGCGCCTGAGACCTATAATATATTGTTGAACAAGAGTATGATAGGGGACCTTTAAAGTATATAATCTTTTCAGAGAGTTGTATTATTATTTTGACTTCGAAAAAGACAATCAATGATGTCAAAATTGGGGTTTGTAGGTAATAGTTCATACAAAACCAAACCAATATGCTGTCTTAGCACATTAGAGTTATTAAAGGTACTTTACTTAAGTTTTTCAATTTTCTGTGGCTTTGTACTTCTTCCTACTCTCAAAGACAGTGATGTGAAATATTTCTAATTTAAAGCCTTACAAAACCAAACCAATATGTTAATTTAACACATTCCAGTTGTTCATTTCAGTAATTATAGTCGACAGGAAGAATCAAAACTTCCTGTAAACATGAACATCCGTTGTCTTTTTTACTCACAATAATTTATCCGCCTTGGAAAACGCCTGACACCATTGCTGTCTTGAGACAAACATCCAACTATTTAAAAATTAAAAGATTTCTCCTCCTCGCTTGTTGTTTGTGGTTTCCTTGAAGGAAGTGGTTGTCATTGTTGTTGAAAGTGGGTGTGAGGGCAGCATGTTCTTAAAAGTGATTTATGAGTCCTCTGGTG